>NC_046318.1:18584442-18951942 GCF_009819535.1 Lacerta agilis | reverse complement strand
AGATAGCCATGCATGTTTCAAAATGGAAAGTGGGACTTCTGCTGCTTGTTATAGCTAAAGGAATTGGGTGTTTCATAGGATAAGCCTTCCCATTCACTTCATTTGAAGGGGCAGCTCCCCATGCATGGAAATACACCATATAGGTCAGGGATGTCCAACAGATCAATCGTGATCTACTGGTAGATCTCTGGGAGGTTTTGGTAGATCATGGTTGATCACTGGGTCTTTTTCCTTAGCATTGGTAAAATCGAATCCTGCCCCCTCGCCCCGCCCTCCTTTGTTGCACAATCTGCAGAACAGAAGATGGAACTTACTCAGTGAGGTTGTTTGTTCCCCCAGCGATTTATTTGTGAGTGGCTGTTTCTTTTTCTCCCCCCCCCAACCCTTCAAAACGGGGCTTTCCTCCTCCCTAAAGAAAGTTCAACAACTTTGACCTTTACCCCCCCCCCAAAAAACAAGGGTAGATCACTGCCAGCTTTCTATTCTGTAAGCAGATCACAGTCTCTTGGGAGTTGGCCATCCCTGATATAGATGGCCACAATTTAAACGATGAGAAAGGTTTTACATGCGCAGGAAGTTAGTTTGAACATGCCTTAGTGGTGTTGGGGTGGTGCTGGTGGGGCTGCTTTGCTCTCCTGCTTTCCTTACACAGTGCATTGCTGCCGGTTCCCAAAAGGGAAAGGGGGAGAGGGGCAAGGCAGCAGGAAACTCAGCAATGGTGCAGACAAAACGGCAGAGACAATTGGATGTTCCCAATGCTGTGCCCACACCACAATGAGCTCCCTGCTGCCTTGTCCCTACCTCTCTGTGTTGGGAAGTCACGAGAGCAACGCAGCACTTAGAAGTTCTTATTCATGAAAGGTGACACGGAGATAGACACAAAGGAGAGATTGCTTCAGATAAGCAATGTCGGTTCAAACCACAGCACCTCCAAGTAACTCATGGAACTATTGGCAAGGTATTCCAGTCTTTCATAAATGTTGCCATCTGCTTCCTGGGGAGGTAAAGGGCAAAACTGTGATGATAGCTAGATAGACAGGAAGGAGAAGATCCACATCGTGTAACCATATTGTTATTAACAAATTGCAATGTATGCCCTGCTAATTAACATAGAAAAATGAAATATTTTCCTGTCTTCAGCACACTAAATGGAGGCGGAAAGAGCTCCTTACACTTTGGTTTGCTTGTCTGCAAAAATTAATCCCTTCTAAATATTCAAATGCATATTGCAGACATATATATATAATAATCAATTATTTCTTATTTAGAAAGAAGGCTTTGATCACTACTACTGCTACTGCTGGGCAGATATCTGTGGTCAGATTCAACTGAAACCCACAACTATGTTTGAGAATATAACATTTGAACCAGATGATCAAATGCTTTGCGGTTGGAGTAATATTAAAACAGAGTTCCACCGGTTCTACTGTATTTTGGGGACATTGAGAATTTGACAATATGTTCCATGCCTCATTTGGCACAAAAGTTATTAGACTGCAGTCACAGCTCAATGAGTAAATCCACACATTTTATGGTTAGCGACCAAGGTAATTTGTCATAACTCTGGTCCTGCTGGTGGTTTGGTTTTACCTGCTTAAAATATTGACACAGCTAGCAAAGGGGCTTCTGTTATTTCAGCAAAACAGCTCATCTTTTCAACCCAGGTTCTGTCTATCCCAGTAAAATGCAAACTTGAGTAAATATAGGAAATGCAGAGCCAGAAAAAGTCCCCTCTCGTTCATATCTTATGGGTTTGCCCATTGTTTGTATCCTCCTGAAAAGATCCTTATTTATATTCATTGTAGTATCTTGCTTTGGGGGAACAGCCAGTTTCTTCTTGTTCATACTGAATTTCTTCATTGCCAGTCAGAAGCTTCATTGTGGCTAAGAAGATGGACATGTAATGCAGTCGAATGCTAGGTGCACCATGTAATCGTAATATCTCACTTGGGAGAAGGAGACTCTAGTCTAGCAATGAAAAGCATCTGCCTGGAGCGGAAGTCAAAATAACATCTGAAGGAAAACATTCCATCTTAGATGCTGAGAAGAATGAACCATTAATAGAGGAGACCCTATTAACTGCATGGCCTTACGATTGGTTCCTTATGTGGTGATGCCTATACCATGAAATATTCCCCCCTTGGAGATAAGCCAAGCACCAGCTCCTGGGTTGTGCTTTTAAAGAAGGTCTGTTTGCTCAGGCATTCCCAGGCCATGAATGCCAGTTTTCAGCACTTTTGTTTTCTATAGTCCAGTGTCCTTCCACTCTGGATTCCAAATGTTGCTAGACTACAACGTCCATCATCCAGCTAACTTGAAGGTCAGGGATGATAGGTGTTGAAGTACAACAACATCTGGTAAGAACCAAGGTTGAAGAACACTACTGTAATAATTTTTTATTTGTTTTATTTTTTACTGATTATTATTTTACTGATATGTGTTTATGGGTATGTTTTATTGATATATATTATGATTCGTTGTGACATGGTAACTTTTTCATTTATTATAAACCACTTCGGTATTCTATGGAGTGAAAGGTGTTACAGAAATAATTTTATAAATAAATAAATAAAAATACATACTACTCCACTTAATATTTCTCTAGATATAAGGGTGACTCCAAGCCTAAAGTGCCTTGACAAAAGTGTCCCTGGGCAGGCCCCCCTGCTCAGTCACTCATCCCCAACAAACTTAACAGGTTGCAATGCTATGCTCCAAGAAACATTGGGCAACTAGTTCCAGCTATCCTTTTAATTTCCCAGAATGTTTCGCAGCAGTGTGAAGTCAGGGGCACTGTAGGAAACCTAAAGACACCTGGCACTGTTTGAAGTGTCAGGCCAGAAAATAATTAAAGGGACCTAAGGAATGCATCACCAGCAAGCCCGTTCAGGGCGCAGGGATGTCCTGGCAGATGCCCAAGTATACCAGGAGAGAAAAGAGAAAGGTTTCAGTGAAGTAACTGTAGCTTGTAACAGAGATGTTAATGAAACAGTTTGGCAAGCTCAGCCTAGAAGGTTAAAAAAGGTGAAGCAGCAGGAAGAACACAGTCAGGTCTGCAGGCTCTCTGCCCCATGGTGGGCCAGGGAACATCAACAAATCAGTGTAGCACCGACTATATGCCGGATCACAGGGTAGCCACAATTCTGAGTTAAAATTGATTGTTAATAGATAATGAGGAGAAGAGTTCTGAGCTTGAGAGCATGGTGTGCTCACCAATGGGCTCTGGAAGTAAGGGAACCTTGTGTGCTGAAGGCATGTGGGTTTAGGCTTAGAAGAGAGAAGATGTTTAAAGTCAAAAGCCTCACAGAGTCATCACAATAAATAACAACAGCATTCTGTATATGAATGCGACGAAATGGAGAGCCATTACTAGACAGTAAACAAGTGTTAAAAATGCACTGGGTGACATAAAACATCTAAATGCATGCAAACTTAATTTATAGCTATATTGAAGTGTAGACAAAATGAAGATTCAGTTCAACGGAAACCGTCCATGTAGTGATGGCCATAAAATAAGATGAAAACATGGCAGGATATTTTGCTGGCAATGCAACAAAGCTGAGGAATAGCTATGCTAGAGCAAAGGAAGTCTCCTTCAAAGAGCTCAAATCCCCTGAAAATTATTCAGGAGTACACTTCAGAAAAGGCCAACAGCAAGTCAATTAAAACTGCAATTAAAACTGCAAAACACAACATGGGAGTAATGTTTACTCATTTGATTAACAAAATAGAAATAACCATATGTGTGTGATTGCAAATGAAAAGAATGATTTAAACACACACAGAGACCGTTCTGTCTTCATTTTTTTTGTGTGTGTGGATCAAGAGTGGGAATAAAATCAATGAAGTCTGTCATGTTACAAAAGAAATAGATCAAGCCAATATATATGAACTGGTTTTACAAGCCAACTTTCTTGGTTAATTTTAGATTTACATTCCTCAATCAAAAGTGCTGTGCCTAACTACTGGAAGATTCAAAACATACAGGGGTTGTCAAGATAGATGCATGTCAAACTTCCTCACACCTCCCCCTTTCTTAGTAAACTGTCTTGAAAAATGGGAAGTTCTTATACAGGTATAAAGAAATCTTAGCCAGACAATGGAAGCCAGTCAGTGGGACCAAGTGGTCAGTCCAAGGGTAGAAGTCCCATAATTTGGGTGCAGCCACAGAGAAGGCTCTCTCTCATGTTTCCTGGTCATTCTAGACCAGGCATCCTCAAACTTGGCCCTCCAGATGTTTTGGGACTACAACTCCCATCATCCCTAGCTAACAGGACCAGTGGTCAGGGATGATGGGAATTGTAGTCCCAAAACACCTGGAGGGCCGAGTTTGGGGGTGCCTGTTCTAGACTATGCCATGGTTAGGGTAAAAAGAGCTTCTCATCAGATCTCAGGGCAGGTTTAGTCAATGTGGCATGCTTCAGATGTTGTTGGACTACAACTCCCATCACTCCTGGTCATTGCCCACGTGATATGTGGTAGTAATATTTCAATAGTTTAAGTAGATGGGGGTGATTAACCCCACAACTTTCTTAAGATGTCTTTCCCTTTTCTGCTTTTCAACCAAGTTTTAAAAACCTGAAAAGGTTTCACTGTGGATAGCAGGTGGAGCTCAGCATATACAAGGACATTCTTGCTATTGTAAACAAAAATGGCTGACACTCTGCGAAAATGACCATGAACAGTACCAGAATTAGGGTGGTGAAGGCACAGGGCAATGAGCTGTGGAGGCACAAAATTAAAAAAGAGCCATAATTGAGAGAATCCATTTGGGGGCACCAATTTTTGGCCTTGCTCAGGGTGCCCTATTACCAAAGATTACCAAAGTCTACCCCTGCAGTGAATCGTGCAGGTTGAACATTTTGCCTTGATAGAAATATGGGGGGGGGATGGGACATACTTGTGCTTATACCAGGGCCAGCCCACCGATAAACCAAGGTGAGCCAATCACCTTGGGCAGCAGGATCCCCAGGGGCAGCAGATTCAGCCTCCATGGAATGCATTGCCCATTGGGCTGCCACAAGCTCATTGGATTTTAGATCTGCCTCCTCCTGCCTCCCGCTCCATGGTTGCCTCTACAGGGGCCTCTTAATGAACAGGAGGCACTGCTGGTCTCCCCCCATTCCTAGGAAGGAAATCGTATAGGCTGCACTCTGGGGTCTCCTGGGGTCTGCATCTACCTTCAGCTATCATGTAATGTTGATTTCATTCCTCACCTTTGTTCCCAATGTAGGTCTTCATTCCCCCACTTCTTCCCTTCCCAGCGGAGAGCCAGTATGGTGTAGTGGTTAAGAGTGGTGGACTCATAATCTGGTGAACCAGGTTTGATTCCCCACTCCTCCACATGCAGCTGCTGGGTGACCTTGGGCTAATCACACTTCTCTGAAGTCTCTCAGCCTCACTCACCTCACAGAGTGTTTGTTGTGGGGGAGGAAGGGAATAGGAGATTGTTAGCCACTTTGAGATTCCTTAGGGCAGTGACAAAGCGGGATATCAAATCCAAACTCCTCCTCCTCCTCCTCCTCCTCCTCCTCCTCCTCCTCTTCTTCTTCTTCTTCTTCTTCTTCTTCTTCTTCTTCTTCTTCTTCTTCTTCTTCTTCTGTGGTTTGCTTCAGGGACAAAAATGTATTGGGTCGGCCCTGGCTTGTACATGACAAACTTGCCTACATTCTTAAAACATTCTGCCAAGCATTGCATAAAATGTGCTTTCTGAATAATTAAGAGTTTGAAAATGTAGCAGGGGGTGGGTCTCTAAAATAGCCTGTGTGCTAATTCTACTGATGCGAATTGTCATACCTGTCCAGTTTAAGCTGCGTTAATTACCCAGCTAAAGCAATTATTGTATCCTATTGTCATCACATCATTAATTCTCTACAGGTTAAACAAACCCGGCATCATACTTGCAGATTTCATCCTGTATCAGCAACTTTCCCGGCAACTTGTTTTAATACAAAGTAATTGAATCAACCAACCTCCGTTTGCTATTCAAGTGTGGTGTACACAGCACAATGGGCAGGAAAGGCAGCTCTTTGGAACAGGGGCTCTTGTTATCAGAAACTGGCATCCTACCAAAACAGGCAGCCGGAGAGTCCTCTTCTGCATCTTTTTTTTTGTGGGGTGGGGGTTGGGGAATGAGGATGAATTTTGATGATGCGGGAGCAAAAGTCACTGGCACTCTTCCCAGGTCCTTGCTGATCCAACTGGAAAAAAATAATAATGTTAGAAAAATGTGTATCTTAGGGGGGAAAGTGCATAAGAGATGAGATGCCTCTGTCTCCATCATCATCAACTTTCAGGAGGAATTTGAAAACATCCTTCAGCCATGCAGTGGCTGAAGAATACTGTTCCTGACAACCCCAAGACCACTGAGATAACATTTTTAACTGCAAATTGTATTTTTGTTTTGTTTTGTTTTTAGAATGTTTTAATCATTTTAGGCTGTTTTCATTTTTTAAAAAAAATGTGGATATGTTTGCCGATGTGGGCTCCTTTCAGAGGAAAGATGGGGTATAAATTCTACAAACAAATAAATATTTTGGAACAGGGATCAGTAAATTTTTGGTGTTCTTGCCTTTCCTCGGTTTTCCCATTTTAAGTTCCATTTTCCACATTTCCACAAAAGTCAGCATTAAGAAAAGTTCTCATGTAAATCTACCAGAATTTTAGTGAAAATTTCTCCTAACATACACATTTTTTTCTGTGAAATTTTGCCAAAATTACACATTTTCCCCTATATACACACTGCCCCAATATATGACTTTTTCCTCTATATGTGTATTTTTGCATGCATTACTTCGCTGGAGAGCTGCATTGATAAATTTGGAGAAGTGTGTTTTCATGGTGTTTTAGAAAGTGCAAAATAGGTAGACTTTCCATGAGAAATATGCTCCACTTCCCAGTGGGGAGGAGTTGCAGTGGACCACGTGGCCACACACTCCTCTCTGGGGGCGGGGGACAAAGTCCCACGTCTCCCAGAGGTTTCCAGACACATCATTAACCTGCCAGCCAATCCGCTGACTGGGGGTGTGTGGCCGGGCCCCATTTAAACTGAGGCACGAGCCAGAGAGCTTCCTCTTGACTCACTTCCTCGATCTCCCACCGTCCCTCCCTATTTTCAAGTTTCGATTTTGGCCTTGCTATGGACCTCAGTTGGTCACCGTTGAGGGGCCTGGTAGGAATTTTTCCACTTGGCAGATTGGCATGGGCCATTTGGTTTTCGCCTACCTCATACAATTGTCACAACTTTGTAAGGTTTGGCGGTTAGGCATTGGTTGATCTTATGATGGGGGAGGTGAGGTGTGGCCATCACCTGCCCCTCCAAGCTTAAGGGTATTCCGTTACAGGAATCCGGGGGTGTGGATCTTGTCTGAAGTCCGGGGCTGGGCTAGGGTTATGACACACCCCGTTGGGAACCCAGGTGGAGCTCAAGTTGGTTTGCATCGACAGGGCTCCCCCTACCAGTGGCTGACCCTTACTGGACTCCCTGCATGATGGGCAGGAGTCAGATACTGTATAGTCAGGTCAATTCCAATGCCTAAGCCAATACCGCTCACATTCTGTAACCAATAAAGTTGTGCCCTAAATTTGCCCAATAACATTAACCTAATATCCATGTCCTTGTGTCTTATTCATCGACGAGGGGGTGGTCTCGGGATCTCGACACGCAAGTGAAGCAAATTTATCCTCCCATTCCTACTCGGGAGAAACAAATAAGTTAAGTCAGACCTCACCTGGAATACTGTGTCCAATTCTGGGCACCACAGTTCAAGAAGGATACTGACAAGCTGGAACGTGTCCAGAGGAGGGCAACCAAAATGGTCAAAGGCCTGGAAACTATGCCTTATGAGGAACGGCTTAGGGAGCTGGGTATGTTTAGCCTGGAGAAGAGAAGGTTAAGGGGTGATATGATAGCCATGTTCAAATATATAAAAGGATGCCATATAGAGGAGGGTGAAAGGTTGTTTTCTGCTGCACCAGAGAAGCGGACAAGGAGCAATGGATTCAAACTACAAGAAAGAGGAATCCACCTAGACATTAGGAGGAACTTCCTGACAGTAGGAGCTGTTTGACAGTGGAATTTGCTGCCTAGGAGTGTGGTGGAGTCTCCTTCTTTGGAGGTCTTTAAGCAGAGGCTTGACAGCCATCTGTCAGGAATGCTTTGATGGTGTTTCCTGCTTGGCAGGGGGTTGGACTGGATGGCCCTTCCAACTCTATGATTCTATGATTCTCAGTTTCAGCCCCTTGTGTGGCTTCCCTTTCCTTGCTGAAAACTGCTTGGCAAGATTTTAGCTTCTTCAAAAAGAAAATAAAAGAACATCACTCAGAGAGCTCCAGCTGCTATGAATGCCCTCCACTGGATTTCAGGAATCATTGTTTTGTACCAGTTACAGAATATATAAGAGTCAATTTTTTAAAAAAAGAAAGAAAGAAATAAAGAAAAATCTGAGAGGGAGAAGCAATGAAAAAGCAGGACGAAGGTAAAAGGAAAGACTCCTGCAAGTGACAAGGGAGCAGGAGCAGGAAAATGTTACTGAGGTTGACCTGCATAATGTACACCTGGCTCCAGCAAATGTGAAGCATTTTTGGACTCCAACCCGAAGCTGACCACAAACCATTTCACTAACTTGACTATTTGACAGGGATGCAGCATATTGGCGCTGCTTGAAATTGAACCATTTTTTCCCCCAGGACCTCTTTTGCTGAGAAATCCTCCATCTGTCGGCATGTTTTGAAGCCCAGCCTCAGTGGGTCACTTTTAAAAATTTGCACGCTTTTATATAATTTAAGGCTCAAACATCCAGCCAATGACACCCTCTAACTGGGATACTTTTTTTTAAAGATCTGTATCTCACACTGTAGGACAAAGAAGTGAAGCTCAGAATACATTTTTTCTTTAAAAACCCCAATAACCTTTAAAATGCTTATTGCTCTGTCACAAACAGTATCAACCCTGAGTGTGGGTTTTTATGTCACCTATATGATGCCTACAGGGGCACATATCCCCACATGCGCCATCCTTTGTGCCCTCAGAGTATTCCCCCCTGCTGAAATTAGGTTTGAAACAAGTATACTGGTACCTCAGGTTACAAACGCTTCGGATTACAAACACTTCGGGTTACAAAATCCGCTAACCTGGAAGTAGTACCCCGGGTTGTGAATTTTGCCCCAGGATGAGAACGGAAATCTCGCACCAGTGGGAGACCCCATTAGTGAAAGCACGCCTCAGGTTAAGAACAGTTTCAAGTTAAGAACGGACCTCCGGAATGAATTAAGTTCGTAACTCGAGGTACCACTGTATTCTATTGCAACCAACAGAATGGGGTTGCTTTGTGTGCACATCTGTATGTGTTGCCCAGTGCATTTTATTTGTTTCACAAATGGGCCCATGAGCAGGAAGCGTTTGGTGACTCCTGCCTAATGTTGACAAAAATGGAAACACACGAACACACACTCTGCTTTGCGCGTATCATTTATACCCCAACTTTCCTCCAATGGCCTCAAGGTACATAGTCCTCTCCCTCCTAATTTTATTCTCACAACAACCCTGTGAGGTAGGTTAGGCCAAGGGACTGTGACTGGCCCAAGGTCACTGCATGAGCTGATTGCCGATTCAACGTCTTGTGCCTTGCTGCATGGACTTCCATCCAGATAGGAACCAGACCCAGAGCTACATAGCTTCAAATCAGATCCTCAGCCCAAGAAAACTAAGGTATGTACGTCAAATGGGACAATGTTGCAGCACTGACACAAACTATCTTCAAATCACTCCAGTCTGGGCTGGAATTACCCACTCTCTGAAACCCTGGAGAAACACTACTGGTCAGCGAAGACAGTACTGAGATGACAGAAGCAAGAGCTTCCTATGTTACGAACATCTGAATAAACACGCATTTCTTGCCCTTCTTCCCCCCTACCTCCCTTTTCGCTTCCATCTTGAAGTTTGCTTCCTTTTAGAGTATGCTCCCTTCTACCCCTTTAAAAGGAGCTAGTAAATGTTTCATTTAGTTATTAGCCTGCAAGGTTTCCTCATGCTGCCATGGTCTAACATGAATAATAGCCTTAATTATTGCAAACTCTAGGTCACTTTGCATAGCCAGCCATTGATTACTGCTGGTGTCATCTATGCCTACTAACTACAAGTTTGTTTCACCCATGGAAAGACACTCTGGGAAAACTTTTTTTTTTTAAGAGATGCTAAACCAATTTTGCAATGTAAACCTATGCATGTCTTCCTAGATGTTAGATCCATTAAATTCAATGGAACTTACTCCCAGGTAAGTGGATATAGGACTACACCCCAGGGCTGGATTTAGGTTTGATGATGCCCTAAGCTACTGAAGGTAATGGGGCCCTTTATATGTCCAGCTGTCCTTTGTCAACAACAAATTGTTGCTGGTTTTTGTGTTGAATATATGCTATATGGTAATTTATGGACCTAATAGGTATCTAAAGCCATTTGCACATAACAAAATATGTATTTTATCCAAGTAATTGTTGAACTGAAATACCATTAAGAAGAAGTATATTAATAGTGAAATACAATTAAGAAGTATATTAATAGTGAAATAATTATTAAGCTCTAACTTAAAATGATTTTTTTAATCTTATATTTTGGAAATGTACATCCAGTGTGTTTTTTTCTTTATTTTTTTTTGGGGGGGGGGGCAAGAGAGTGAGGCCCTACGCTATAGCTTGTTTAGCTTACATGTAAATCCGGCACTGACTACACCCCTCAGAATCTTTGCAAAGAGCTTTCTGGATGAAGAAGAAGAAGAAGAAGAAGAAGAGTTTGGATTTGATATCCCGCTTTTCACTACCCGAAGGAGTCTCAAAGCGGCTAACATTCTCCTTTCCCTTCCTCCCCCACAACAAACACTCTGTGAGGTGAGTGGGGCTGAGAGACTTCAGAGAAGTGTGACTAGCCCAAGGTCACCCAGCAGCTGCATGTGGAGGAGTGGAGACACGAACCCGGTTCCCCAGATAACGAGTCTACCGCTCTTAACCACTACACCACACTGGCTCTGTGTGAAATAAACAAGTTGTTCAAAAAGAAAAAGAAAAAGATTTATGTCACATATATGGCAGCTGCAGGTAGCCTCCGGGATCAATTCAGCTTTTGGCTTTCCTTAGTGTGACCCCGAATGCTCCTTGGCATCTTCTTTGATCAAGGGCTGCTGCACATGGGAAAGAAAGTGATCTGCCAGTTCCTCTGCTCCTGTCCTAACACCTTGCTTTCATCCCCTGCTAGGCTGGGAGAAAAAGAAGCCACATCCCCCCACCTGCCCACCACAGTATGGGTGAGAATGGAACAGGAAATGTGCAGGTGGGAGGACTTGGATGGGTGGAAAATGTGGGGATGGAGGAGCTTGCTGGAAATGATGCAGTCAATGCTTCACTAGTTTCTGGTGGTGGTAGGGCGGATGACATAGTTTCTTACTGGAAGGTGTGGTGTGGAGTTGGTGCAGTCCAAGTAGACCTGCAAAGCCAATCCAGAATACCATTAGTGCATCTACATAGTACTGACCTCCTCAACACCTCTCTCTCTCTCTCCACCTGCTAGGCAGCTAGCATAATGGATCCAGCCCACCTGGATTTTTGGAACGGGGAGTATACATGGATAGGCATGTGAAAGAGAAGGATATAGGATGAAAGAGGTGAGTGGCAGAAAGAGAAATGGGATATCTATTTTTGTCTGGTTTTTTGAGTGTGTGTATGAGAGAGAGAGATTATTTGACAATATTTATGAGATTTTTCATATCCTCACACATACCCCTTAGGAAAGGGGCTTCTGGTTCCACTCTGCCTTGATGGAAGCAGCCCCCTGACAGCAGGAGATCATTGGCAAAGGAAAAACAAGGATGATTGAGGGTAATTATCCTTGCAAATTTTCCCCAGGGACAGGGGTTAATATTTTTTTTTAAAAAAATATATATTATTTTTCAAATACTCATTTTCAAATACTCATTTTACATCTTTAAAATATCAATGACTTCCCTTCTTCTCTCCCCCCCCCTCCCGCAGAGGGGAATGGGTTTCACTCACAGTTCATATCGGTACCTGGGTCTTGCTCTGGCATGGAATGCAGGGGACAGGGAGGTGCCAAGTGCTAAAGCATTTCACCTGCCCAAAACCCTCTGACGATGCTATTAAGAAGCAGAGGTTCTCCTGTTAATTATAGACTAAAGTACAGGCGCTTGCTGGAAGAGATGAGATCACAAACCGCAGAACAAAACCAACTGCAAGGACTTTAAGGTTTGAACTTGAGATAAGACTTCATCCGGTACCCCTTAGGGAAGGGCCATTTCCCCCAAGCCCCTCCTAAACAATATTCTGCACCATTTTTGTTTGTGGTGTTCACCATTCCGGATGCTCAATGCTCCGTAATGATGCTAAATCCAGGGCACCATGGACAATGCAAAATGGTGGCCAGGCTGCCATCACTTGTAGAGTTAGCAGTGAAACGGAAACCCATAGGAACCAAAGGAAGGTTGCAGACAATGGGACTTAGTAGTTTAGAGAAAAGGCAAGTAAGAGATGACATGATAGAAGTTCATAAAATTATGCATGGAATAGATGGGTGGGGAAAAACCCTATTTGTCTTATAGCACTAGACGATGTGGACATCCAATAAAGACGAATGTGGGAATATTCGGGGCAGATAAAAGAAAGTAATTCTTAACAGAACACATAGTTAAATTATGGACCTCACTCCCAAGGGAGGCAGTGATAGCTGCCAACGTGGATGGCTTTTAAAGAAAGAACAAACCTCCTTACAAAGGATATATTTAAATGTTTAAAGCGGGGGAAATGTAGATAAGATTCAGATTCCTGGTATGACTTCCTTGTATCACTATAAACTCATTACTGCAAATTGCTGTGTTGTAGTTTTTCCTCAAAGAGCATCTTAATGATGCAAATAAGCACAGCCTTTTCCCTTTATTTAATATAATCCTGAAGACACAGGAAATTTTCCACATTTATTTTATATGGGAAGCTAATGTCAAAAGAGCAATCAAATTAAAAGCTGAATGCAGGTGGAATATAAGAACACTCTTCAACCACCTACTGATCAAATAATTACTAGGCAAGTGTTGCTATTACTGATTCCTTTTAAAAAAAATCAGATTTCAGGTGATTACGAAAAAGTTACTTTTACATTTCCTGCAATTAGAGGAAACACAAAATGCACCTGTTCTTTCCAGTGTGCTACTAGCATTAGGGCTAGAGGTTAATGTGGAATATCTCACCCTCTAAATGCATTTGTAGACTAAATGCCCAAATAATTTAATAAGAAATAGCTCAGTTCCTATCTCACATGACTTAATAGCAGGATGCTCCTTGAAATATTAGGGCACGGGGATTAATTAAGACAATTAGAAAGAGGCATTGTGCTTTATTATGATAGGCACTGTGGTATTCAACTACATCTCACTCAGAGTGCAAATATTGAAATTAATGGTCCTAACTTAGTTGTGTTCATTAATTTCACCAATATGTGTGTGAGCATATTGTACCCTGGAACTCTGCAGAGGGTAATGAGAACCAAGGAACAATTGTCAGAGTGGAAAGTGCTGGGGGAGGGGCAACAGGGGCAGACCTCCTGCTGTTCCTCCTGAATTCCTAAGCAGTTCCCCTCTGTTGGAAGACAGAGCTATGTGTTCCTCACAACCTACTTAAAAAGGTAAAGGTACCCCTGACCGTTAGGTCCAGTCGCAGACGACTCTGGGGTTGTGGCGCTCATCTCACTCTATAAGCCAAGGGAGCCGGCGTTTGTCCGCAGACAGCTTCCAAGTCATGTGGACACCATGACTAAGCCACTTCTGGCAAACCAAAGCAGCACACAGAAATGCCGTTTACCTTCCTGCTGGAGCGTTACCTATTTATCTACTTGCACTTTGACGTGCTTTCTAACTGCTAGCTGGACAGGAGCTGGGACCGAACAACGGGAGCTCACCCCGTCGAGGGGATTCGAACTGCTGACCTTCTATCCGGCAAGCCCTAGGTTCAGTGGTTTAGACCACAGCACCACCCATGTCCCTCTCCACAACCTACTTATCACCCATTAAATAAACCTTCTGCTGTCATGTGTGGTGGAGGACCTTCTCCTATCTTGTGTAAAATAAGAGTCATCTTCTAGCCCAGGTCATTTCTGTCTGTGGGATGAAGGATGGGAACCATATTGTCCTTAGCCTCAACCAGCATAATTATTTGGGCCAGCCCTCCTCTTCCCCATGCATAAATTTCCACTCAATGTCCACTTGCCATGGTGCTCCATATTTTTTTTGTAGGTCAGGGATGGGGAAACTCAGACCCAGAAGCCAAATCCAGCCCTCTAGGCCTCTCTGTTTGGTGCTTGGGCTTCTGCTCAGGGGGCACTCCCATCTCAGTCACACCTCTCCCTGAACCTGCTTAGTTTATTTTCCCAGGTGCATCACCCCCACCACAGAACAGTGTGATAGCAAGTGTCATGAACACTTCTGCCCAAGGTATAGGAGCACAACATGAGTTAAGAAGCAGCCAGCAAGAGAGAGACTCACATTCCTCTCAGACAGCTGTATATCAACTCCCCCTCAAATTGATAATGAAAGGAATGCAGAGAGCGGGCTAGAGAAAAGCCAACTCTCTCAAGAAACACAGGCAGGTTCGGAAAGCAGGAGGAGGAACAGTTCCTCACCGGAAGAGGGGTTAATTAACCCCTGGAGCCCAAGGAGCAGGTGTATGAGAAAGGTCTTAGATAGAAAACAAAGCCAGAAACGTAAGGGTCATAGGTTCAGGGTATTCTGCAGGACCCGGAAACACTCCCCAGAAGGGTCAACTGACTCGTAAGTCATGGACACTCGGTTAGAACGTCTGAGGCTAATTGTATTGCAATAAATCTTCAAGCTAATTACAACTTGCGTGCTGTGTTATCAAGACAGCAGCCTGGGCTCCTGACAGCAAGGTACCCTAGAAGTCTCTGTCCTAAAGCCAAGGCATGTGGCACATGGGCCAAAGAGCTCCCCTCAGAGGCTTGGGAGAGCCATCCATGTAGACCTACGTCTTTTGGACGACCCTCAATCCTAGGCTGAACCCTGCCATGTGTCAGCCTTCCACCAGAGGGGCTGAGGGATATATACCCAATGCCTAAGTCAAATTCAACCTACATCTGGAATCAATAAAGTTCTGGCCTGTTTTCAAATCCCGTAACCTTGTCCTGTCCAGCTGGTTCACCTTCCTATGTTAGGCCTTGCTCCATGGGGAGAAGTCACTATGAGAGGGTCCGCAATATGCAGATAAGGAATATACATACAGCCATCCTTAAAAAAAAAAAAAAATCAAACCAAAATTTGAGAAATCTATCCCCTAGAAAAGGTTCTATAGTTTTCTCTTTCAGGTGTTGGGGTGGTAGGAAGCTTTCAGTTATACCAACTTGTAGAAAAATGATAAGTAAACATGCAACTGATCAAAGGCACATAATTATCCTCTCTCACAACAATAAATGTAGATGAGGATAAAAATTGACCTGAAAAATATCAAATTCTTTGCAGATGCAGACTTTATTCCACGAGGTGCTAAATTGTGTTGTCAAGTGTCTTGTAACAACTGATTATTATTGATTCACTGTTGTCAGTATAAAAAAGAGGGGGGAGTTTTCTAATGGGAGCCAAGCCATTAGCAAACGAAGTATCGGAGCTGTTTCTGCTGCTGACTGGATCCATCCCAGCTTCTTCTTGGCTGGATCCTCTTTGAGAAATCTTTCAGCAGTGGGTGGGATCAGAGGTACTTCACCCTCTTTCTCTTCCAGGGAACTATTTCCCCTGGTTAGTGATCTTTCCTCAGCGAGTTAAATCTCCCCTTCCCCGCAATTCCCATGACAAATGGCCCCATGCTGTTATTAAGCCTTTTCCTAAGCTTAATAGCAGGATGAGGAGGGGGAGATTTTCATCAGAACTAGGTGAGAGAAGACCCATCAGTTCTCCTTGTGTCACTCAGATAACTGTGGAACAGTTGAGAATGGTAAAAGCAGGTCTGGACAGCATTGTGGGGGACTGCACCCCCTTCTTCATACTGCTTGGGTGATCAGTGAATGTGCACAATGCTGGCTGTTATGCACATTACCTGCTCAATGTACATTTCCCTTGACAAACACACTTCTCTCCATCTGGCAAGCAAGAGGTATGTTCACAGTTCTAGGCTACATTTCATAGAATCAGAATCGTAGACTTGGTAGGGACCCCAAGGGTCATCTAGTCCAACCCCCCCGCAATGCAGGAATCTCAGCTAAAGCATCCATGACACAAGGCCACCCAACATCTGCTTAAAAACCTCCAAGGAAGGAGAGTCCACAAGCTCCCAAGGGAGACCGTTCCACTTTCAAACTCCTCTTATTGTCTCCTTTCTTGTAACTTGAAGCCATTTGTTCCACTCCTACTCTCCAGAGCAGGAGAAAACAATCTTGTTCCCTCTTCCATGTGACAGCCCTTGAAATATTTGAAGATGGCTGTCATGTCTCCTCTCAGACTCCTCTTTCCCAAGCTAAACATCCCCAGCTCCTTCAACCACTCACTCCTCATAAGGCTTGGTTTCCAAGCAGGTTGAGCAGGTTCAATATGGAAAATAGCATTAGGAAAGGTATATGCTCTGAGAAAGTTCCAAAGCCTGGATAGAAAAGCCTGGAGGACCACATATAACCCTAAAAACCCTACGCTTTCCAGTTGTGTTTTTGTTTCGAGGAGGTGCTTTAAGTATACAGTGTGTACACAGCCTAAGCCTCCCCTGTAGGACACAATGAGTCTTATACACCTTATACACCTTTACCATGATGCAAGTTCTATTGAATGGGACTTACTTCTGAGTAGGGGTGTACAAGATTGCACTATTAGTCTGTTGAGAGGGTATATCCAAAGTATATGAAATAACAAGGGCCATGGGGCATGTTCTCATGGGTCACTGCAATGAAGCACAAACCAACAATACACATGCACATGTGTACATGGAAGAACATGTGACACAGCCCATCCATCAATACAGCCATGGTATGATAGCAGCTGCCTATTACTGGTATACAGTGCTGGATTTACGTATAAGCTAAACAAGCTATAGCTTAGGGCCCCACTCTCTTGAGGGACCCCCAAAAAATTAAAGGAAAAAACCAACAATGTACATTCCCAAAATATAAGATAAAAAATAAAATAAAACCTACATACAGCAATAGTGTTTTGTGTTGTGTAGGCTCCTATGATGTAAGTAATAGGCCCCACATGCTAGCCTGCTCCCTAAAATATCACTGCTTTGCTCATTTCAATATATAGGGTGCTTACATCCGCATGGACTGATTGCATGGCAACATGTGCAATGACTTTAGATACCTATTAGGTCCATAAATTACCATATAGCATATATTCAACAGAAAAAAACAGCAACAATTTGTTGTTGACAAAGGACAGCTGGACATATAAAGGGCCCCATTACGTTCAGTAGATTAGGGCCTCATCAAATTTAAAGCCGGCCCTGCTGGTGTAACTATGACTATAGTGGATGAAACAGACCACACAGAATTATAACCTTACCCCCATCTAAAGGCACCCACCAGATAAACACATGATATAAAGGCAAATTCTGAGCAGTGGCGGAGTAAGGCTCCGCGGTACCCGGGGCGGCAAGGAAACGCCCCGGGGGCGGGGCGTCGTGACATCACATTGTGACGTCATGGCGCTCCGCCCCCAGGGCGTTTCCGGGGTGCCGGCGCCGCTTCTGCAGCCCTCTTTAAGCCGAAGAGCTCGCTTTTAAGCTATCCGGCTCAAAGGAGGCTGTGGAAGCGGTGATCCGATGACAGAGTGCGCCTGCGCGTGCAGGCGCACTCCGTCGTCGGGCCATGCGCTGCCGCTCCCAGGGTGACGGAGGGAGCGGCAGCGCGTGGGAATGGTGGGAGGGGCTGCCTCTTGTCACCCCCACGTGCCGCCGTTCGCTCCGTTGTCCCAGGAGCAGCAGCACCGCACACACCGTGCGCTGCTGCCCTGGGGGACGGAGCCAGCGGCAGCGCGTGGGGCTGACAAGCGCCGGCCCCTCCTACCACTCCCCACGCTGCGGTCACCCCGGAGCAGCAGCGCTGCACGGACGGGGTGCTCCCCGTCGGCCGTGGCGCTGTTGCTCCTGGGGTGACGGAGGGAGCGGCAGCGCTTGGGATGGCGGGAGGGCTGCCGCTTGTCACCCCATGCGCCGCCGGCTCGCGAGGTCCGGTCGCCCCGGGAGCAACAGCGCACGGCCGAGGGAGCACCCCGTCCGTGCAGCGCTGCTGCTCCCTGGGGTGACCGGCGTTGCCTGGGGATGGCGGGAGGGGGCGCCGCTTGTCGCCCCCACCCGCCGCTTGTCGCCCCCACCCGCCGCTTCTCCGCCCTGTCGTCCGGGGGTGTACCGCCGCCCCACTGCACCCCCCTAGCGACGCCCCTGATTCTGAGTAGGTGAACTGGGGCCCCACGGAGACCAAAAAAAAGTGTTGTTGTTGTTCAGAGTGGGGAGGAGGATCGTTCAGTCTGTCCGACTCTTCGTGACCCCCATGGACCAGGCACGCCAGGCACGCCTATCCTTCACTGCCTCCCGCAGTTTGGCCAAACTCATGGTTAGTAGCTTCGAGAACACTGTCCAACCATCTCATCCTCTGTCGTCCCTTCTCCTTGTGCCCTCCATCTTTCCCAACATCAGGGTCTTTTCTAGGGAGTCTTCTCTTCTCATGAGGTGGCCAAAGTACTGGAGCCTCAACTTCAGGATCTGTCCTTCTAGTGAGCACTCAGGGCTGATTTCCTTGAGAATGGATAGGTTTGATCTTCTTGCAGTCCATGGGACTCTCAAGAGTCTCCTCCAGCACCATAATTCATAAAGCATCAATTCTTCGGCGATCAGCCTTTTTTATGGTCCAGCTCTCACTTCCGTACATTACTACTGGGAAAACCATAGCTTTAACTATACAGACCTTTGTCGGCAAGGTGATGTCTTTGCTTTTAAGATGTTGTCTAGGTTTGTCATTGCTTTTCTCTCAAGAAGCAGGCGTCTTCTAATTTCGTGACTGCTGTCACCATCTGCAGTGATCATGGACCCAAGAAAGTGAAATCTCTCACTGCCTCCATTTCTTCCCCTTCTATTTGCCAGGAGGTGATGGGACTAGTGGCCATGATCTTAGTTTTTTTGATGTTGAGCTTCAGACCATATTTAGCGCTCTCCTCTTTCACCCTCATCAAAAGGTTCTTTAATTCCTCCTCACTTTCTGCCATCAGGGTAGTATCATCAGCATATCTGAGGTTGTTGATATTTTTCCGGCAATCTTAATTCCGGTTTGGGATTCATCCAGTCCAGCCTTTCGCATGATGAATTCTGCATATAAGTTAAATAAGCAGGGAGACAATATACAGCCTTGTCGTACTCCTTTCCCAATTTGAACCAATCAGTTGTTCCATATCCAGTTCTAACTGTAGCTTCTTGTCCCACATAGAGATTTCTCAGGAGACAAATGAGGTGATCCGGCACTCCCATTTCTTTAAGAACTTTCCATAGTTTGCTGTGGTCGACACAGTCAAATGCTTTGCATAGTCAATGAAGCAGAAGTAGATGTTTTTCTGGAACTCTCTAGCTTTCTCCATAATCCAGCGCATGTTTGCAATTTGGTCTCTGGTTCCTCTGCCCCTTCGAAATCCAGCTTGCACTTCTGGGAGTTCTCGGTCCACATACTGCTTAAGCCTGCCTTGTAGAATTTTAAGCATAACCTTGCTAGCGTGTGAAATGAGTGCAATTGTGCGGTGGTTTGAGCATTCTTTGGCACTGCCCTTCTTTGGGAAAAGTGTAGCTGTACGCTATTCAAGACAACTTAATAGCTTTGAAAAAGCTACACAAGTACCAGATATTATTTGGCCAAATAACATAACCTCATGACCGCAGAACATAGAAGCCAAGAGCTTAGTTGGATGGAGAAAAGAATTACAGAAGGCTAATGAGAACAGATTACAGAGGATAAAACTGCCAGAGACATAAACCCATAAGCTTCAGGGCATAAGTCATCCACAAATTGACAGAAATAAAAAGTAATCAAGCTGTAATAACCGATGTGAGACTATCTTGAAGCTTCCCATAAACAGATGGAAGTACCTGCCTCAGTCAGTAGCGTGCTTGCTTCTATGGCTGAAATGCCCAATTATTTTTTTTGTAAAAATGCCCTCATGTCCTGTTTGTGGGCTTCCCCGTAGGAACCTGGGGGAAAGGATGCTGGGCCAGAAGGGCTTCTTCATATGTTCTTCATGGCTGGAGTGGCTTCTTCACAAGGGATGGAAATGGTCCATATAACTTTCACATTATCATCTTAAAGGTAAAGGTACCCCTGACAGTTAGGTCTAGTCGCAGATGACTCTGGGGTTACGGCGTTCATTTCGCTTTACTGGCTGAGGGAGCCAACGTTTGTCCACAGACAGCATCCGAATCATATGGCCAGCATGACTAAGCCGCTTCTGGCGAACCAGAGCAGCACACAGAAACACCATTTACCTTCCTGCTGGAACGTTACCTATTTATCTACTTGCACTTTGACGTGCTTTCTAACTGCTAGGTGGGCAGGAGCTGGGCCTGAACAATGGTAGCTCACACTGTCGTGGGGATTCGAACTGCTGACCTTCTGATTGGCAAGCCCTAGGCTCAGTGGTTTAGACCACAGCACCACCCGCATCCTACTTACTTACTCATAAATATACCCCTTTCTATTTCTGCATTAATCCAGCAACTTTTCTATTCTAAAAGGAAATGTATTTAAAAATCCTCCTACCAAAACATACAAATTTAAACACATTACAAAATGACCACATTTCAATTATCACGAACCATATTAAAGCGTTGCAGACCCTCCAAGTGTCCCCATTTTCCAGGGGCAGTTTGGGATTTATAGAAGCTGTCCCACTTTCTGATTTGATCCCAGAATGTCCTGCTTTTCCTTAGGATGCCCTTATTTTCATCGGAGAAATGATGGAAGGTATGGTAGGGTGTCCTTATTTTCATGGGGGCAAATGTTGTAGGGTATGGAGTTATGCAACCCCCAAGCCAAGGAGACAAGTAACTAGACACCTTTAGAAGACACCTGAAGGCAGTCCTGTATAGGGATGTTTTTTTTAAAAAAAAAAAAATGTTGAATGGGTGACGTACAAATAATTGTTGTTGTTCTTGAATAGGATATCCCTATTTTCATTGGAGAAATGTTGGAGGGTATAGCATTGTGTTTTGGAACTCTAGATAACCAAGGAGTAGATCTGGACTCATTAATACCACCTCCTTATCATGATTGCATCCCTATATATCAGAAGGGATCTCCTGTCTGGTATTATTTATGTACCACTGCACCACAAGGTACAGGTGGCAACCATTTTGTGTGCCTCCAATTGACATGAGACCGCCAACACACATGTCCTTTTGGACCCAAAGGAGGGGAGAACGGGGGCGGAATGGGTGGTGGGGGAACAGGACAGAATGGGAGTGGGCAGGATGGGGGCAGAGTAGGCTTACACGCGCTCCGCCGACATGCACAGGGGCCAGGAACAGAACCCCCATGCAAAATGGCTGGCACTTGTATTTTAATGTAATGCTTAGCAAGAAAGAAAAGTCCCTGCCCTGATAAGCCTGCAATCTAAATTTTGACAATAGCGAAGTAAACAGAGGTGAGGGTAGCCTAATTGCAACTGGCAGATAAGTGATAAGGCTGTCCTAACCCAGCCTTATCACTTATCTGCCAGTTGCAATTATGAGACGTCACCGTGCCGACAAAGGTCCATACAGTTAAAGCTATGGTTTTCCCAGTAGTAATGTATGGAAGTGAGAGCTGGACCATAAAGAAGGCTGATCGCCGAAGAATTGATGCTTTGAATTATGGTGCTGGAGGAGACTCTTGAGAGTCCCATGGACTGCAAGAAGATCAAACATATCCATCCTTAAAGAAATCAGCCCTGAGTGCTCACTGGAAGGACAGATCCTGAAGTTGAGGCTCCAATATTTTGGCCACCTCATGAGAAGAGAAGACTCCCTGGAAAAGACCCTGATGTTGGGAAAGATGGAGGGCACAAGGAGAAGGGGACGACAGAGGATGAGATGGTTGGACAGTGTTCTCGAAGCTACTAAACAGGAGTTTGGCCAAACTGCGGAGGCAGTGAAAGATAGGGGTGCCTGGCGTGCTCTGGTCCATGGGGTCACGAAGAGTTGGGAACGACTGAACAACAACAACAAAACCCTGCCTACCTGAAGTATACCCCACTGAATCCTATAGGGATTTCTTCTGAGTGGACATGCTTCAGATTGTGCTGTTGGGCAGTTTTCAGAAGTGACATATAACTTCAATTTCGTTGGGATTTCAGTGTGTGAGGATATCTACAGAGATGGTGTACATTTAAACTGGTGTTTCTTATCGTGAGCCTGTAGGGAGATAGGTCTAGTTCGAAATTCTAAGGCCCCATGATTGCATTCGTAACTGCTAATATTTGCCATATGGCAATAGCGTGATGGAGTTTCATGTTAAGCTTTCCTGGCTTGACTGTTAGCTGCATAATAATCATGCACCAATGGTATAGCCTCTGTCTCCAGAAGCCAATCCTCTGTTCATCTGTCGTGCAAATGAACCAATAAACTCAGTACAAAAATGTTAACTGTTTACTTTTCTTATAGGCAGCAGTTGTGTGTTTGGTGAGGGCAGTAAATACTTCCCCACAGTAAACTCATAATCCACATTCTGTACCAATAAAATCTCATTTATTCAGTCCATTTCATCAAGAAATATTTACATTGTTGGTTTTAGTGCCGGCCAATCGTATTATTTATTAAATTATATTCTGCCCCTTCCTCGCAATGGATCTCAGGGTGGCAATCCCTCTTCATTTTTGTGGGAGCAGTTCACACCCTGTGATAATGGCAGAGTGGATTCCAGCTCCTTTCTATATGGGTTGAAACATCACGTTTGAAAAAGAATACCCCCACACACACACACACAGCAGCACACCACCACCCACACACACATTTGGGGTGATAGCAGTTTACTCTGACAGATGAAATGTTCGAGGGTAGTCAACCCCACCCCCCTTTACCTTGTTTTTGTCAGTGAGGGGTGTGGCTGGAATTGCCCACTAAAGACCACGATAGGAGGGATACATTCAATCCCGTTGCCTAAGGTTCCCAATCTCATTTCTAAGTGTAAAAAGAATAAAAGAAAAACACATGCACGCACCACAACACACACGCACACACACGCACACACACACACACACACAGCTACCCTCAGCCATTATGTCTGCAAGCCCTGGATCTCTAAGATATATCGGCCACACCATCCCAAACTACCCAGCAGTTTCTTTTCACACTGCCCCTTCTGCCATTCCGCGAACGGTCAAGTTGTAAAGCAATCTGACATTTTGTCTTGCCCTTAATTTCTTCAGTTCACGTCATTTGTCCTGCTTCTGTTTGCCATGAGAACAATGAGCTACCCCTTCTTCTTTGACCTCTCAAAATCGCGCTGAGCCCGCTCATTCATTATATTTATTGCATTATTATTCCATTCTTTCTTAAGGGGTCGCCAACCTTTTCAGCATGTGCAGGCACATTCGCAAAATGGATAAACACACACACACTGCGGTCAAGCACATACCACAACCTATTCTATTGGCTACAAAAGAACGCTTCTTTCATGTCTAATTCCAGCAGGGAGAGAGGCAGGGAGGATCCTGTGGGCACCAAGGAAGGCCTCTATGTGCACATGTAATGCCCATGGGCACCACATTGGTGACTACTGCACTAATAAAAACAGGCGGGCACACATACCTTCCTCCCTGCCCGTCCTTAGCTTGCTTTTTTTAAAAAAAAATATTTATAATTTTCAATTACAATTTTTTCACATTCATCCATTAACCAATACAACCATAACTTCACCTTCCCTTGCTCATTTTAATTAGATCCATTAACTAGCTGTATATTCTAATTACGGTACTCCACAATTTTTCTATTTCCCCTTCTATTGTATCACTGCTTAATTTATAGTGCTGAATTACTCAGTGCTTTTTCCCCCTTATAAAAAAAAATGTTTAGGGGGACTCTCATTTTCTTACTCATATTCAAATACTGCCCCTCAAAGAGACCAAACTTAGATTCACAAAATGACCTGTTTACAATGATTCCTTCAGTTATTCTGCAAACATTTTCAATCTTCCTTAAAAGCTCTTTTTTCCTAGGTTGCCATGTCAGTAGTGTAGCTTAAAAGCTCACTCATTTGGTTTTGCTGCTGTTGAGATTTCACAAAAAGCGCAAACAAATTTTAGTACCTAGGATAGTTCATTTTTTGACATATGGCAATGCTATTTCTTCCTGTATTCTGTTTTGTATGAGTATTGCTAATTCTACATACTTCATCAGTTTCGTCTGCTACTCCTCCCTCATTGGGACAGTTCCCTCCCTCCATTTCTGAGCATATATCATACGAGCTGCCGTAGTTGTGTAGAGAAAACAAATTCTTTTGATACCTGGGGACATCTGACCTTCGTCTTTATCTTTCAGACAATTCACCCTGTCAAATTGGGTGAGTGATACTGACTGATGGAAGGCTGGCCAGGGAGCTTTCTGACTAGGTCTGAATGTGAACATCAGTTCTCTCAAAGTTTGACACTAGTAACAACTGTAAGGTAAAGGTAAAGGACCCCTCAATGGGGTGCAGCACTCAAAAGTAACTATGGGTTGTGGCGCTCATCTCACTTTCAGGCCGAGGGAGCTGGCGTTTGCCCACAGACAGCTTTCTAGGGCATGTGGCCAGCAGGAATAAACTGCTTCTGGCCTAACAGAGGACCATGACGGAAGCCAGAGTGCATGGAAATGCCATTCACCTTCCTGCTGCAGTGGTACCTATTTATCTACTTGCACTGGCGTGCTTTCGAACTGCTAGGTTGGCAGAAGCTGGGACAGAGCAACGGGAGCTCACCCATTGCACGGATTCGGACCACTGACCTTCTGATCAAAAAGCCCAAGAGGCTCAGTGGTTTAGACCACAGCACCACCCACTCCCTTTTTAATTGACTCTCACAACTGGGTCTACCCATTGCACCCATTAGAACTTAAAAAAAAAGCAGAGACCTTTGGGATATGGATTCAGAAGCCAATTCAAAATTCTGTGCATTTTCTGCATCCCTACAAAAAGCACA
Organism: Lacerta agilis; assembly: GCF_009819535.1. Lineage (NCBI taxonomy): Eukaryota > Metazoa > Chordata > Lepidosauria > Squamata > Lacertidae > Lacerta > Lacerta agilis. The sequence continues at coordinate 18,926,767 of NC_046318.1, read as the reverse complement.
TGCATTTTTCTACACAAACATCCTACTAAATGTTCAGGTTCCCTCCCCGCTCGAATACAGACCTAATTTCTAAGTGGATCAGTGCATAGTGACCGGGGCTATTCTGGGCTCTGTTAACGGTTCCTTCTCCCTGCAAATGTGATTTCCCACCACTGCGCTGTATGTTTCAGTCATTTCCATCCTCACGCTTATCTTATTGATTTTCTGGACTTATGAAAGAAATCATATTCTTTTTGATTCGTTTTAGAAAATAACTTCATAGAAGGGGAAAATAAAGTGTGCTGGGTTTGTAATAAGGATGGATTGGAGTGCTGAATATCAAGTTGCTGGCAAAGGACTGGCTGAATATACAAAGTACATCTGAGGACTGTATTTCAAAGCGGAACAGGACAGTTGGCATGGAAGTTGTCACCCCTTATTATCTCGTCCCATATTCTGACCCTTGTGACTTGGTTTTTCTTTCTACTCAGTCCCTCTCACTGTTACTATGCAAACCTCTAGATCATCCTGCTGTTTACTTCCTTCCGCTTAGTGATCCCACCACCCGGACCTTATGCTTACAGGTAATGCAAATGCTCTCAGCTGCCTTGAAGTAAATCTGCCAAGGAAAAAAGGATAAAATACTGTATTTTATACTTTTTCCCCTTGGTTATTATATCCCGTGACTGTCTTTCTGTTGTTTTTTTCCGCTATTGAAGTAAATCTGGATTTTGAAAACTGTTGCCCCCCATACATACACACATATACGTTTGTATCTTAATGTTATCTTCCAGAGATTCTGACAAATCTTATAAACAAACAAATAATTCATCATATATACCCCGCCCATCTGGCTGGGTTTCCCCAGCCACTCTGGGCAACTTCCAACAAAATATTAAAATACAATAGTCTGTTAAACATTAAAAAGCTTCCCTAAACAGGGCTGCCTTCAGATGTCTTCTAAAACGTATGGAAGTTGTTTTTCTCTCTGACATCTGGTGGGAGGGCGTTCCACAGGTCGGGTGCCACTACCGAGAAGTCCCTCTGCCTGGTTCCATGTAACTTGGCTTCTCGCAGCGAGGGAACCGCCAGAAGGCCCTCGGCACTGGAACTCAGTGTCTGGTAAACTTGATAAACTTATTGAGAGCTTAATACTATCTCCCAGAGATTGATTATTATGATTATTATGCATCTTATAAGCTGATCAATGCTTCATGGAGCTATCCTATACATGCCTACTCAGGTTGGTAAGTATAGGAATTGTAGTGTTTATATGAAGTCTGTCCTCCAGATGATTGGATATCAGACTGCAGTTCCAACCTCCCTTGGCCATTAGATATGCTGTTTGGCACCGATAGGAGTTGCCATTCCCAAATTGGGGGAAACTGAAGTTGCCAAACTGGAACGTTGCATCCAGGCTGGGAAAGGCTGAACTGGAAAATAACTTTGTTCATAGTCATTTTCAAAGTGGGTGTTAATTTAGTTTCTTACTACACACCTCCTTAACCACAAATGCAAAAGCATATTTGGCAAAGGCTGTGGCTGCAGTTGCATAAATACAATGAAAGGGAGGAATTGTGCTGCAAAACCTACTTTAGCTCAGGATGGCATCTAAGTGCTGTTTCAGGGAGCTCAAATGAGATGGCTAGCTGGACCATCTTGTATCCAGCTTTGGCAGCAAAGAGAACGCTGGCGCCATCTCCAGAGGGCCCTGGGCACCCACATAAGTTTTGCTGTGGGTGCCTGGCATCTGCCCCCTGCCCTTGCTGCCACCCACCTCCTCCTCCGGTGCATGGAGACAGAGGCCCCAGTCTAGTCACCGCCACAGTGCCAGAGCATGAATGCCATAGGAGCCAACTCCTAAGGGCTGTGGGAGCTTCAACCCCCACAATCAAATATTTGAGAGGGCTGGGCCCCCACAGAGTATATGGGCTTTCCCATTCAAATGGTGTGTGTGCACTGTGTCATGTGATCAATTATATGTACAGGGCAGGGCATACCTGGGCCCCCACAATATCTTATTCAAGTTGTCACCCCTGGTGTGCGCCACACCATCATGACAGCGAACGTGATGTCATGATGTCACGCCATGTTGCGACGTCATGATGGCATTGTGCAGTCCGCGCCACTGTTAGCACCCACAGTATGGGGGCCCAAGTCAGCGCCCCCTGAAGCAGAAGGGTGATCATATTTCCTGGAACCCAGCTTGTCATGAACTTAATACAGCAGTGAACCAACTGCAACCCAATAAAACTTCAAGGCTAATTCTTTGTCTCCTTCTTTGTGAAGGCCTTGTATGGCTTCTATGAGAGAAAGAGGTGCGGGAACTCACCATGAATGTCTCCATTGTTCTCTTTTAATGGCAATGGTGCCCACCTGAGAGGGGCTGGAACTGAGTTACAATTAGTTTGGCTGGAAAAAAAGCCCTGCATTGAGGAGTATTTGATACATGAAAGAGAGAGAAGGGGCCTTTGTGTATGTGTGTTTGTTTTCAATAATGGCTCTGCCCTCGTTATCTTTTTCTCCCACTCCTGTCAATTACCAATATATTGTCAACTATATTAATAAAAAGGCGACACCGAAGAATGTCACACCTTAATTTTGTCTGGTAATGGCTTATTAAGAGACATAGCTTTAGGGAAATCTGAGTTCCCTCCTCATGTGTTGCTATGGGAAGCCTCTCAAGTTCCAGCGTAGAAGTTTTCAACTCACATAAGAGGTCAACTCCCTGACAGCTTTAAACTTGCTGCACAACCTCAGAGATCTTTGCAGGCAACCATTGCAGGCACCGCCAAGAATGAGCAGGAAATTAAGGAGACTGAGAAGCTGGCTGATGACTTGGGTGTATAGAAGCTATATGCTGAATCAGGGAATCATAAGGAGATTTGAAGTGGGCAGATGGAAAGTGTCCTGGGGCAAAAAGAAGAAACTCTGTAAATCTGTGGCATCCTTTGACTAACTAGTTTGATGGACACAGTATGCGAGCTCTGAGGGTTACTTCCGTTTTTAGTCCAATGCTTAGCACAGCACAGAGGCTATCAGGGGACCACATGCATTTCCTGCTTTACGCCTGCCTTGACAAATGACCTTAGGCAAGTCTCTTAACCTCATTGTGCCTCAGGCATGATAATAGCTGCCCACTTCTGAAAGTGCTATACGAACTTGGAGAGAGGGAATCAAAGTATGCAAAAAATGCAAAGTGCTTCTTTTCTTACCTACTTAAGTTACCAGATATAGATACGGTCAAGTTTTCTATGATGGTATTAATGGCAGCCCACATCCTGTGTAACATTGGGGTAGAAGCTGACCTTCTGAGCGCCACCATCACATGAATACATCACCATCAGCAGCAATCTGTTGTTGCTTATCCCCAAACCAAAAAAAAAAAAAAGGAAAAAGGAAAAGGAAAAGGAAAAGGAAAAGGGAAAGGGAAAAAAGTGGGTAACATGAGGCCTGGGGACCAAATGCAGACCTCTAGGTTTTTCTATCCAGCTTGTGGGACTCTCCTTACACTCTCTTTACAAACAGGAAAAAACCCCGCAATAAATAAGTCAGAAATTAAGTCTTTATTACCAAGAAAAAAACCACTATGTAAAAAACGCATCGGAAATCTTTTGCTCTCCCTGCGCCATCTGGTGCTGCATGTCTATAACACATTCAAAACACTGTTTTTTGACTAATGTAGCTGAGTCCACCATGACTCAGTACTATCCAGAGTACACTACACCACACTTCTGTCATCGAATCATAGAATTGTAGAGCTGGAAGGGACCCAGAGACTCATCTAGTTCAACACCTGTGGTTGACTTCCAGTACTTTTTATATATATATATCTTCCTTGGCCATGACCTTCAACAGGAAAGAGTGATGGAAAGAAAACACACACCTGCACCTCAAGGCTCTTCAGCTTCCTACCCACAGTCTCATAGTCCCTTGCAATAGGACAGTAGTGGCAAACCTATAAACACATGCCAGAGAGGGCACTCAGAGCCTTCTCTGTGGACATGTGCGCCGTCACCCTGGCAGGGCCGTAGCTTCCGTGCTGGAGGTGGGGGAGGAGGAGGAGAGAGGAGGGCTTGCACTGTCCAAAGCAGGCATAGGCAAACTCAGCCCTCCAGGTGTTTTGGAACTACAACTCCCATGATCTTTAGCTAACAGGACAACTGGTCAGGGATGATGGCATTGTAGTCCCAAAACACCTGGAGGGCCGAGTCTGCCTATGTCTGGTCCAAAGCCTGCAGCACCAGGGCCTGGTAAGCGAGCGAGGAGCTGAGCAGGCATTGACATTTGATTCACCAGGGCCTCCCGCCAGTCTGTTTTTCCTACTCGGGAGTAAGCCACCTTGAGTTCAGTAGCCTTAATCCCAGGTCAGTAAGCATATAAAGACAGCAACCTAAGAAAGGGCTGCTGGGTTTACATGTTTGCTGGGATTTCCCGCGGAATCCAACAGAGAAATTCATTCTGTGGAGGTTGAGATTAAACGGCAGTGAAGAAACGGCAAAAATTGCTGATGATGACAACGATGATAATAACATTATTTATACCCCGCACATCTGGCTGGGTTTGTTTGTTTGTTTATATTTATTTGTATGTGTGCACACAGACAATCATTATTATCTCATATTAAAAACTGGGAGAGGGTGGCTCTTAGTACAGCCCTCCAGTGTACACTAGTGGCCAAAATTGTGGAACCTTCTGGGGAAAAATGTATTTCCGAGATATGGTGGCTCATAACACCACTTTGTTTTGGAGTAATGCCAGTGCTTTTTTTTCTGTGGGGACGCAGGGGGAACGCATACCACTAAACATTTTGTGAATTTAACGGAGAAGAAATTCACTGTATTTATTTCCTCCGATTTGAACTGTATTTATTTCCCCCGGTGGTGAAATGAGAGTACCCCTAAGCTTTTTTAAAAAAACAAAAAACAAAAAACAAAAACTGAGTTATAACATAAATTATATAACAATGGAAAGATAATTTAATGAAGAATGTAATGCAATAACTTTTATGAAGGATTATTCATTACAACAGCAGTCATAAATAAGAAACGTGAAACACACTGAAAAAAATGAGATATACAGTGGGTTTTGGGGTTGCAGTTTGGCCACTCGGTCTCTAAAAGTATCGCCATCACTCCTATAGGTGGAAGGCTGTCTCTGGTGGTGCCCTTTGTACCCAAATGACTCAGAAGGAAGGAGTTTCTGGCCAGTGGGTTTTTATAAGACTTGGCAACTTCTATGGCACATTATGAATCTTTGCATCTGGGCGCTCCATTGAGATCAATGGGGTTAACAAGCAATTCTGTGCTGAATCGTGGCAATAACCAATAAGGCATCCTAGGCTAGATTAGCAACATACATCCCACGTGAGAACATCAAGTCTCTTGAGCATGAGGGCAAGAGCCCTCCTGGCTATAAAAAGAGTGCATAATTAAAGCACTTTGACTAATCAGACATCAAAGGGCAAAAGATACAATGTGGAATTACTTATACCTTGAAAGAAGCAGACAGCTGTGATGCAGAAACAGGGCTGCGGAGAGCTGGCTTTGAATGTTAAATGGAATGTATATTAACTGTCCACTCTACAAGAGCAGAATTCTCCACGGGAGAGGTTTCATTCTAGTCAAGGGTCTCCTTGCCCTACCTGCCAAAGGAGGAGAGGCAATGTAACAGAACTACCGGTACGTGAGACAGAGCTCAGCAGGGGCCCCATGCAGCTAATCGGACTGCTGCAACCGGATTGGCTCATGGAGGAAGATTTTGTGGGTTGGGGAAGGTGAGGGAGCCTGAAATGGAGCAGGGAATATTCCGAGTTGCCAGCAGGCCTTGGATTGGCCTTGAAAGAGTGTCTTGGATCTAAGTCATAGGTGTGGAAGCTCAGGACCAGGGGGCCAATTGCAGGCTCTTTACTTGGCCCTCGGAACTGCCTAGAGGCCACATCCTCTCGGTGGTGGAGGAAGGGGGTGCGGTGTGGGCGGTCCTGTGGGATATGTCAGTCAAATCCAACATTCTAAGAGAGGACTAACTGACAGTCAGTTTGGTCCGTTGGTCGGTTAGGCTGCTGCTGATAGAAGTGTTAAGTAGTAAATTCTCTGATGGAGTCTTTTTAGGACTCACTAATATCTAATACATAGTTTATATCTTTTGTAACCTAAGTATGCACTCAGTGAATCTGACAGTAAACTAGTTCATTTTGTTATCATTCAGATTCATGTGTATTTTTCTTTTAAGAGGGACAAAAGGGATTAACAACCAAGAAGGCAGGAAGGTAGAAGACCTAATTATTAAAAAAAGGACTCAAACGAGTCAGCAATCCGCTTGCTGCGGCTTCCAACAAAAATCAAAATACATTAAAATATCACACATTAAAAGCTTCCCTAAACAGGGCTGCCTTTGTAGCAGTGGCCCAAAGGGGCCACAATGAATATAATGTGAACCCCAATAAATCATTGAATATGCTATAATAGAAATGCTATGGTAACCTGTTGCTTTAAGGAAACTGATGATTCTTTGCAAAATACCTTCCCTACTGGGAAAGAAGGACAGCAAATACGTCAATCACATTCATAAAGCTAGTACATAAGTTGACACATAGAACAATGGTCTAACACAGATTCCCATGCACAAAGGCCTAAACACAGATTCCCATGCATGCAAACTAACGAAGATGTAACAAATCGGTGAGAACCAAGGTTCAGTTAGAAAAGCTTATTGCGCGTGCGTATTAGATTAGGTAATGTACATGCGTACTAAACTAAAATGATGTAGTGAAATATGATTGGTTAATTTGAAATGCTTTGTCTGAAATGTTATAAATACCCCTGCCCAGACCTTTGGGCGGGGTTGCGGGCTTGCGGAAATGATTCGACTGTAACCCTTATTGCTTTGCAATAAAGAAAACAAAATGGACTCCTAGCTCCTCTAGTCTCTGAGTTTTATTGGCGTGGCTCAGAAGAAGGGTCTTTTGGCCCAATGCAACATTTGGTGCCGTGACTCGGATAAACCAAGGTTGAAGCAGGACGATTTGGGACGCTTTTTGTCTTCTACACTTCCGTCGAAGTTCTTAGGATTTTTCTTCAAAGCACGTGCCAAGGGAGAATTCCTGGAAAGTCGGTGAGGCTGTGGAGAACAAAGAAGGCCCAACCTGCGTTCCAACCACCTATAAGGAGAGGAGCAGGAGCCCCAGCAACAAACAAGCCTGGATGAGAAAGGTATGAAGTCCTTGGTATTGGGAACCTCCTTTTTAAAAAGGGGAAGCAAGGTCTGATCCACCTTGAAATAGGCCACTGTGCCAGTGGGGTACTCTAGTTGGCCGAATTGGGAAACCAAGTGGGGTATTGAGAGGAGAAAAGCAGCTAACCTGAGCTAGCTGAGGCAGGAAAATTGGAATCTTTGTTGCTGTGAAACAATTTATGATTTGTAACTGTCTTGCAGTACTCTGTATGTCTGTGTGTGTTTGTGTAATTCTGACAGGGTCCCCAGGTCTCGGTCAAGGGGACGGATTCACTGTGCGGACGTAACCGGCCTCCGTGTGCGTGTCTTTGGCTCTGTGGGGTCTGTGGGGAATCAGTTAGTGGCACTGGTTCTCTGCAGACCCTGCGGCTCTTTCTTTGGCTCTGTGGGGGTTTGTGGGGAATCAGTTAGTGGGACTGGTTCTCTGCAGACCCTGCGGCTCTTTCTTTGGCTCTGTGGGGGTTTGTGGGGAATCAGTTAGTGGGACTGGTTCTCTGCAGACCCTGCGGCTCTTTCTTTGGCTCTGTGGGGGTTTGTGGGGAATCAGTTAGTGGGACTGGTTCTCTGCAGGCCCTGCGGCTCTTTCTTTGGCTCTGTGGGGGTTTGTGGGGAATCAGTTAGTGGGACTGGCTCTCTGCTCACCCTACAACTCTATCTTTGGCTCTGTGGGGTTTGTGGGGAATCAGTTAGTGGGACTGGTTCTCTGCAGGCCCTGCGGCTCTTTCTTTGGCTCTGTGGGGGTTTGTGGGGAGTCAGTTAGTGGGACTGGCTCTCTGCAGACCCTGCGGCTCTTTCTTTGGCTCTGTGGGGGTTTGTGGGGAATCAGTTAGTGGGACTGGTTCTCTGCAGACCCTGCGGCTCTTTCTTTGGCTCTGTGGGGTTTGTGGGGAATCAGTTAGTGGGACTGGCTCTCTGCTCACCCTACAACTCTATCTTTGGCTCTGTGGGGTTTGTGGGGAATCAGTTAGTGGGACTGGTTCTCTGCAGGCCCTGCGGCTCTTTCTTTGGCTCTGTGGGGGTTTGTGGGGAGTCAGTTAGTGGGACTGGCTCTCTGCAGACCCTGCGGCTCTTTCTTTGGCTCTGTGGGGGTTGTGGGGAATCAGTTAGTGGGACTGGTTCTCTGCAGACCCTGCGGCTCTATCTTTGGCTCTGTGGGGTTTGTGGGAAATCGGTTAGTGGGACTGGTTCTCTGCAGACTCTGCGGCTCTTTCTTTGGCTCTGTGGGGGTTTGTGGGGAATCAGTTAGTGGGACTGGTTCTCTGCAGGCCCTGCGGCTCTTTCTTTGGCTCTGTGGGGGTTTGTAGGGAGTCAGTTAGTGGGACTGGCTCTCTGCTCACCCTACAACTCTATCTTTGGCTCTGTGGGGTTTGTGGGGAATCAGTTAGTGGGACTGGTTCTCTGCAGGCCATGCTGGGGTGAGATTATTGTTTCCCTGCGATTCTGTTCAAGTGTTATCATTGAAAGACAAAGGGAGTTATTTTCTTCTGGGGAGTCAGTTAGTGGGACTGGCTCTCTGCTCACCCTACAACTCTATCTTTGGCTCTGTGGGGTTTGTGGGGAATCAGTTAGTGGGACTGGTTCTCTGCAGGCCCTGCGGCTCTTTCTTTGGCTCTGTGGGGGTTTGTGGGGAGTCGGTTAGTGGGACTGGCTCTCTGCTCACCCTACAACTCTTTCTTTGGCTTTGTGTGGGGTCTGTGAGAACTTCTTCCAGCTCTCCCTGTGAGTGAGTGGGGGTGCAGATGGCACCCGCCTTTCCTTCAACTTCTTCCAGCTCTCCCTGTGAGTGGGTGGGGGCATTTGCGGGTGGCATTGCTGCATTTCTGCAGTTGGCATTGCCCCCTTTTGGCCCTTTTGCCTTCTGGGCGAAGGGGGGCATTTGCAGTTGCGCCTTTACCTTTTTTCTCTCATTGTACCCCTTTCAGATTGTTTCTGCACCCCAAAGAGTATTATGGAATTTTCTTTTCCGTTTGGGGGTTTGCATTCCAATCATGGAAGGGGGGAGCAGTGGGCAGCCCAACCTGCTGGCATGTTTGCGCAAGAAGGGAACTCTGTGTTCCCAAGTTGTTTCATATTTTGTTACTCGCATACGTCTTTCTAAAATTCACTGGCCTTGCTTCCCAGGCCCTTGGCCAGGGTAGGGAGGGGGAATAGATGGTGTGTGTGTGTGTGTGTGTTTTCAAAAACCTTTACTTTACAGGATACATTTTTTTTTCCATTACAAGCTTAGGCCTTCTTATAGCTTTCGCTGCATTCCCTTAAAGAGTCCTCCTGGTCTACCTTACTGGTGTGTGGGCCATGTGTGCCTTACTACCTGGTCTTACTGGATAGGCCTTTTTGCCTTTAATTAGCAGACCCACACTATTGTTTTCCATACACCCCTGCTTCCACAGCCATTTCACACGTTTTTTTGTTTTATTTTTCACAGGTCCCCTCTACCTTTAGATGTCCTCTAAATGTCTGGTAGTTGTCTATCTGTTTGACATCTGAAGGGAGAGAGTTCCACAGAGCGGGCGCCACTACCAAGAAGGCCTTCTGCCTGGTTCCCTGAAGTTTTGCTTCTCGCTGTGAGGGAACCGCCAGAAGGCCCTCGGCACTGGACCTCAGTGTCCAGGCAGAACGATGGGGGGTGGAAACGTTTAACCCTGCTATATTATATATAAATGTTCCTACAGGTCCGACCCAGGTGTCTTCGCTGAGGGGGGTGACATTTGGCTCACCACCCGCCTGTGACTCCCAAGCCTACCCTGAGCCGGCAGCAGTTCCCTGCTTCCCCCTTCATTTTGACAGCTGGGGAGGCTTTGGAGTAATGGGTGAGTGGCACACCGAACGTCCGCCATGGGCAACTCGCTCTGCCCCCGGGGGTGGCTCACTCCACCCCCGTGGGCGGCTTGCTCCGCCTCCGGCTGAAGGGCGCACTCCACTCTGTGCACCCGAGTGGCTATGCCGTGTCTGGGAGGGCACCCTCCATGCCCTGGGCCCCTTGGGAGCCTGCCCGCCTTGGGCAGCGCGGGCATATGTTTCATGGTACAGCAGGAATAACTTGGTGCTAAATGCCCAAAAGACAGTGGAAATGAGAATTGATTTTAGAAAGCACTCTCCCATCTCGCTGCCACTTTCCATTCTTGGTAACATGGTTGTAGTGGTAGAGTCCTTTAAGTTCCTGGGCTCTATAATTTCTCAAAACTTAAATTGGTCAGGAAACATCAATATTATTATTAAAAAGGTCCACCAGAGATTTTATTTCTTGCAACAACTAAGAAAATTTAATTTGCCCCAAGAATTTTTTGATCCAATTTTACAGAGGTACCATTGAAACTGTTCTCTGTGATTCTATTACCTGGTATGGCACAAGCCTCTAAGCTGGCTAAGAAGAGGCTCCAACGAGCAGTAAGAATTGCAGAGAGGGTAATTGGTGTTAGTTTGCCTCCAATAGAGACACTTTATGCTGCTCGAGCCAGGAAGAGAGCAGAGAGAATTGTTGCAGACCCTTCACATCCTGGTCATTACCTGTTTGATTTACTTCCATCCAGACGTTGTTACAGGACTCTTTACACAAAAACGTCTAGGCACAGGAATAGTTTTTTTCTTTCTTTCTTGTGCCATCAAACTGTTGAATTTGTAGTTGTGTGCAGAAGGGAGGTCTGTTGGTGGTATGGGGTTCCTTTGCTGTGCTGTGGTGTTGTGAGGGGAATAGTGTTTGTATGATGTATGTTTTTTTCTTTACATTGCAATGTAGTTGAAGCAAAATTCCAAGTATGATTGATACTTGGCCAATAAATTATTCCTTAAATTATTCTTTATATGCTAGCTCAGCCTCTGCATCCTCTCTGCCTAGAACATACCCCTTACTGGGGCAAGCTTACTGAGAGGACATCATGAGAATTTCAGGAAACACCCAGGAAGGCAGCAGAGTCCAGACCACTGGAGAGATGATTTGTGGAATGAAAGAAACACCGTGTGGCCACCTTGAAAAATGAAATAAATGCAACAACAGCTAAACTGTATTATAAAAATCATTGGCCTTAGGGTACTGAGAGGGGCTCCTTTAAATGGTGATTGTGTGTGCATACATCCATGCAAGAGATAAATAAACACATAGACCACACCAGTGGTGTAAAAACCACAGGGCTTGTGCCAGGGAATTTTTAACCTGCTTGATAACCCACCCCTGGCTAAAACAGCCTTAATCTCCATTATCAGGAAATTTTTTTAAAAAAAAAAATCAAATGAAGCACCATTCACTCAATTACAGCTTTCATTGCTGAAGAGGAATTTCACACACACACACACACACACACACACACACACACACACACACACATGCTACAAGAGTCTTGGAACAATATTATGCACATCCATAAATTATTGTATAGAATGCTTTATACGACAGAACAGAGAATCCAGTGGAATGAGCCGACTACTTCAGATGGCTTGTATTCACCGAAGCACAATTGGTAACCAGAAATATATTGCTTTTAAAAGAAAAACACAGCAATGGGAGAACTACATCTAAAAAAACAACTTTGCTGGAAAGACCGGTTCTTTTCATCATTCAAGCTGGAACCTGATTATGAACCTTTCCCCAAGGTAATGGACACTATCATTCATTTAGAGCAACATGAAAAAGGCTTTGTTGAAATGGATGTTTTACTGGTGATCTGTAGCTGTTGGTACTCTTTGCTATTCCTTATATTTATACCTGGTTGGAAAGTTATAGACATACAACATAGATACTATTTGGGGTCTTTTTATTTGTTGTGTGAACACAGACCTGAACCTGGATGAGTTTCTAATATTCAGACACAACATTTCACGTTTCCTCTCTAGGTTGTCTTTCCAGCCTGCAGGGACACAGAAGGTGGACAAATTCCTATGAGCATTGTATTCTCAAACATCTTCCCTAGCTAACCGTTTGCCACGTTATAAAAGATGTAGGCTGTAGGCAGAAGAAAGATGCCTGCACAAAGAGGAGGGGGGGAATGGCAGCTTACCACTGAAACAGAGAAGACCACTGTGTAATTTTATCCACATAGTTCTGCCATTGTATGGCAGTGTTGACCTTTGAAATGCCTGCTAGGCCAAAACAGGATTATTGTAGAAAACCTACTCTCGTTAAAGTCTTTTGGTGAGATCTCCCTAGTTTGTTGTGCCCCCCAAGTGGGGAATAGAATGAGCTGATCAGACAAGTAACTTCTGCTGAGAATTAAAATTCAGAAGTAGAAAACTAAAGCTACAAATCCAGTCCTATCACCCAGCCCTCAGGCTTTCTACAGTGGGTGGGAGGAGAACTAGCAATCAACCCTTGAAGTTGTTATTTTTAAGAGAGGCAGCATAGTCATTTTTACCTGTAAAGCACAAGCAAATTAACTTTGTTTTTCGGTTTTAAAAAAAATTCTGGACCTCTCCGTGTTCCCATTAATCAATAGCTTCCTTAAAAGAAAGAATGGAAGAAAGGAAGTAAGTAAGGAAGGAAGAAGGGCAACACAACCCTAGGGCATTTAAAAAAAAAAAAAAAACCATAGAAAAACAAAAAAAAGTAGAAGCACATAAAAAGCGAAGCGGGGAGCCTTACATTTTTAGAGATGCAAAAGAACCATTGAACTGCCACAGTGTACATGTGTACTGAAAACAGATTTGGGCCATAGGAATTGTGATATTTCTAGCAAAACTGTATTGCTATTCTAGAAAGCATCCTGGTGTAGCCTCAGTTCTTGAGTATTGGCTGGGCAAAATTCACACAATGGCAACTGTAGGAATGGATCTAAATCCCAAAAACATCAGCCGGGGGGGGGGGAGGGAGTCCAAAAAGCATCCAATAGGCAAATCAAAGGTCAAAACTCTGTAAAACAGTCCAGAATCAAGCATCATACAAAGGCAGAGGTCAGACAAAGCTTCTTCTTCTTCTTCTTCTTCTTCTTCTTCTTCTTCTTCTTCTTCTTCTTCTTCTTCTTCTTCTTCTTCTTATTATTATTATTATTATTATTATTATTATTATTATTTGTACCCCACCAATCTGGCTGGGTTTCCCCAACCACTCTAATGATAGACCTTGTTTGGATGGGGAACTTTTATCCATTTCCACAGTCACACAATCAATCATAAAACGAAGAGCAAGCCACAATCACAAAAACGAAAAAGACACACAAACTAAAACACAAAAATTAGCAAAAACAAAAGCACAAAACGTAAGCTCCAAATATCACCTAAGAACACTGCAATAGGAAATGGAAGGCTTTGATTACAGTGGGGGGCGGGACACAAATTAGCAGCGCAACAGTGAAAACGAAAGCTCAGGAGCACATTCAGCTTCCGAAGCAAAGTTCACAAACCGGGACACTGACTTCCGGGATTCCAGCGTTCGAGTGCCAAGTTGTTCGGGAACTAAACTGTTCGAAAACTGAGGTACGACTGTACATTGCTTGACAATAATAAAGTAAGAATAAGTGTGCGGGTAGGGAATAGTTAAAGGGAAAGCTGCATCTGTAGAGTTTAACCTCCCAAAATGCCACAAAATGTCAAGAAAAATGTTTTTCTAACCCTATAAACAGCATGTGCTTGGTTCAAAAAGTATCTGGAGCTGATGGGAGCTGTGGTCTCAGGGGTGGCAGTTGCCTTAGGGGAAAAGCAGTTACTTTAGTTTCATTTTCTTTTCTGTTATTTGAAGTTGGTAGCTAGGCCCAGGACTGGTTTTGGCTCTGATGAAGTTCTCAACCCTGTATGATTGCCTGGTTATGAAATTATTGCAGTTCTTCTTACAAAATAGATAGTGTAATCAAAGTATTCCAAATGAACTCTTTTCTACACTGAGAGCCAGTGTGGTGTAGTGGTTAAGAGTGGTAGACTCATAATCTGGTGAACCGGGTTCGCGTCTCTGCTCCTCCACATGCAGCTGCTGGGTGACCTTGGGCTAGTCACACTTCTCTGAAGTCTCTCAGTCCTACTCACCTCACAGAGTGTTTGTTGTGAGGGAGGAAAGGAAAGGAGAATGTTAGCCGCTTTGAGACTCCTTCGGGTAGTGAAAAGCGGGATATCAAATCCAAACTCTTCTTCTTCTACTGCTGCTGTTGCTGGCACCCCTGAGATAACTGGATGAAATTATGTTTTTAACCATAACTGTTTTTAAATGTTTTAAAGTACAATTGCTTTTAGAGTGTTTTGACTATTTTAGAATATTTCGTTATTTGTTTTTATATCGTGAATGTGTTTGCAGCCCTGGACTCCTTTGAGAGGAAGGGTGAGATAGACATTCAAAAAATAAATGAAGCCATCCAAATAATTCCCCCAGGTAATGATGGGAGGCTCTGTCAACCTTGGTACTCTGTTTCTCTCTTTTTCACACTTAACATTTCATTTCCACTTTTTGTATTTTTTAAAAAAAATCCTTATGAAAACAGCATTTCAGTGCATTTTTTCCCCACAAAATACTATGCAAATTTTTACAAGCAGTTTTGAGTAATGTATACATTTTTGCAAGCAATTGAACCCAATATAATGCTTTTGGGATGCATTTCCCCTAATATATGCATTTTTGCAAACATTTTCTGACTGGAAAACTGCATCGCAAAATTCAGGTAAGTGTGACTTTTAAAGGATCACTGTGCTTTGTTTTGCATGTTTTTTGCAGAAGGTGTGAATTCAATAGATTTGGCCTGAAATGCAAATTGAATTAAATTTATCTTCCATCTCCACTTCCAGCAGTCCCTCCCCACTGCAGGATTTCCAATCTGTGTTCAACCTAGTGTGGGTAGAAATGGAGTTAAGCACCCCTCCTGCTGCTGCATGCCTGCTCTTAATCCTCTCATCGCAGAGCTGCTTTTGTTAATAGAATTTCTGTGTAATGTGTAGTTTCTCCCTTCATGTCTGCTCAAAAGTTCCTAGTAGATTTCCCCCATCATGGTTAGCATTAGCATCTAATTTTTATTCATTTGCACCTTTAAGCATTACATTCTATCCCACTGATCATTACTACAATCCTCCTTGTAAAGCTTTCGTTTAAAAGACACACAGATAGAAAAAGAATGTGAAGAGAAGGGAGTTTGCCCTTTCATGTCTCAGCTGCATGCTTGTCACAGCACACGCGTGGAAGATCTAAGTGAATGGCTTCCTTTGATATCTCATCCTTAGAATATTGTGCCACATCTAGGAGTGTGAAGAATAAATAAGGAAGCCACATTTTCAACCCATTTTGTTTTAAAAAAACAAAACAAAACAAAACATCTCATGATGTTTTAAATCTCCAACAAATGAAAGCGGCTAGTTTATTATGTGGTAGCTGGAAAAAAAAGATTTGGCATTTCTGCGACAATTTGCATCGAATGCACTCACAAATCAAAAACATTGCACCATGCTCCATTCACGTTTTCATGCAGCAATTAACCTTGAAGGAGGACAGAATCTTCTCATTTTCTGTGAATATTTAGAGCAGTCTAAAGGATTCTATTCCACTGAAGAAAAGGAAGGGTGAGCTACAGGAAGTGAAACCCAATCTTCTTCTTCCCAAGATCTGCCAGAGCTTTGTCAATGTCATATCCTATGAGGGTTGCATGCTCCTGGCTCCAAAATATGCATGGCAGAAAGAAGCTCAGAAAATGTTAGTTCTCCATTACAGTGCAATAATCTTATGGAAAGATGTGTTTCCTGAAACAGAGGGGTTATTATTAAGAATGATGATGGTCATCCATTCTATAAATCGTGTCCTCCCTAAAAGAGGGAACATGTTGCGGTGAGACCTTGAGACTGACCTCCTGGTTGTGGGTGGGTCTATTGGTTAGCCACAACACCCGGTTGGTAGGTCCCTCATTGCTGGGTTGAATCTGGCCAATGGGGTGCAGTCTAAACAGATCAAGGGACCTACATATACCTATGCACACGACCCAGAGCTTCCTCTTTCGTCTCGAGCATGGGAACACCCACCCACCTCTCCCTATTTTTAGGGCATTTTGCAATTGACCTTGCTATGCCGTCATGTGTCGTCTGTCGTTGGGACAGGGGCACGGCAGGAATTCCCCCCACTTGGCTGATTGGCTGTTGCCATTTGGGTTTCGCCTGCTGCGTAGCAAATTGTCACAACTTGTAAGGTTGCAGATAGGCACTGGTTCAGGTGATAGGGATGGGAGATCGGTTTTGCCATCCCTATGTGAAGGGTATTCCATTAAAGTAATGCAGGGACTCAACTTGGTTTGGTCAACCCCCAAGAGGGGGCTGTGCCCGTGCCTGAGTCTAGGGGAACATCTGGGGGGTGAACAGAGTCTGTTCCTGGGCTTTTCACCTATCTCAGGTGTTCACCCTTGGCTGACATATGATAGAGCTCTGGGTCAGCACTATCTGCAACGGTGTAGGGAGCTAGTCGAACCAGAGCCTATGCAACCACTCACTTTTCTGTAATCAATAAAGTTGTGGCCTAATTTCTGCCAAAAACCAAAACTAAAATTTGAGTCAAATGTGTCTTTATATAGGGGGGAGGTCTCTGGGTCTGGACACACAACTCTTCACATTGTTACATGCTCCCCTCTTCCTTGAGTAGTGGGGAGAGCCAGGGTAGTAATGTGTGCGTTTGCCATCCTTAGGAGAATAGAAACCTTGATTTACAAAAGTAGAGAAAAGGTGGAGGCTAGCAGCATACAGATTCCTTGTGGGATGAATGCCCTTTGCTCCACATCAGATCCCCAGAGTGAAGTACCAGCACCCAAAGGTGGTGCCTTCACAGCTAGCTTTCAACTTGCTTGCTCTGTTTCACAGTGTTTCTATTCTCCAAAGGGCAGTTCCCTGACACAGATCCTACTACCCAACTTCCCCAAATGGCTCTAACACACCAGGGAAGATCTGCATGATCAAAAACTCATCTTTTAACAAGCAGGTCCCATAAAGTGAGCTCCACTGACTATTTAGGAACACAAGTGAGACTTGCTGTTTTGTAAGTTAGTCATGGCTTCTCTCAAAGGATTCTGGGAAATGTAGCTTGCTGAAAGTGCTAAAAGTTGTTAAAAGGTAAAGGGACCCCTGACCATTAGGTCCAGTTGCAAATGACTCTGGGGTTGCAGTGCTCATCTCACTTTACTGGCCGTGGGAGGCGGCGTACAGCTTCCAGGTCATGTGGCCAGCATGACTAAGCCGCTTCTGACAAACCAGAGCAGCACACAGAAATGCCATTTATCTTCCCGCCAGAGCGGTACCTATTTATCTACTTGCAGTTTGACGTGCTTTCAAACTGCTAGGTTGGCAGGAGCCGGGACCGAGCAACGGGAGTTCACCCCATCGCAGTGATTCGAACCGCCTTCTGATCAGCAAGCCCTAGGCTCTGTGGTTTAACCCACAGTGCCACCCGCGTCCCTGTTAGGATACCCCTATTCCACTCACAGGGCTACAATTCCCAGAGTTACTCAGAAAAGGGAATTGATTAATAAATCACTTTGAAAATTATAGTTCTGTGAGGGGAACTTGCAACACCCTTAATAACTGCAAATGCCTCTCAGCACCCTTAACAAACTAAACTTCTCATAATTATCTAGGGCAGGGGTCAGCAACCTTCGGCTCTCCAGATGTTTCGGACTACAATTCCCATCATCCCTGACCACTGGTCCTGTTAGCTAGGGATCATGGGAGTTGTAGGCCAAAACATCTGGAGAGCCGAAGGTTGCCTATGCCTGATCTAGGGGAAATCATGTCTGTTCAAAGTGACACAACACTGCTTTAAATGTACAGGGCAGGTGGAGGCCCCAGACATTATTTTTACAGGTTCAGCCAATAAAGTGATAGTCTGCCAGGTAATTCTTACTGAGTCTGAAAAGTTAGTGAACTCAGCGGGCTACTTCTATTGACCCCAGTGAGATTTACTTCCAAGTTAATGCATTTAGTATTGGTGCACCAGTCATTGCCTTACAGATCAAACGATTACCTGTTTTCATACTAGCAGCAGCAGTTTATAGCAAGTGCATTTGGACCAAAGGGACAGCAGTTCATTTTTTCCAGGTTAAGTTTAATTCCAGTGTCACAAAGATATATGACATGTCCATCCTGCCCTGTCAAAGAAGAATCACCATAATAAAACAGCTGTGCTGTGGACGAAGAGGGAGCAGAATTAACCTGGCAAAAGCCATGTCACAGGGTTGCAGTGAAACCTTTCCAGGAAAGCAAAAACAATAATAAAAAATACAGAAGTTCAAGTTTGTGCAACTCGTCACCATAAGCTGGCAATTCTCTCTCTCTCTCTCTCTCTCTCTCTCTCTCTCTCTCTCTCTCTCTCTGCCTCTCTCTCTCCCCTGACTCCAGTTACTTTGCAGATGTGGAGTTGATTAAGTATAATCCTATTTCTGACTATTGGCCATTTATTTACACAAAAGGAAGAGCAGAGGAGGTGAAAAACAACAACAACAACCAGATCCTGGAATGAACTATTTCATAGCCAATTTTAAGGCAATGCCAATTGGGACAATGCCAATAATTCACGCATGTACAAACACACACAGGAATAGAAAAACAGCAAACACAGTGAAGCCTCAGGGCTATGGGTGGGGTAGATAATTTTAACACTTTCTCTTTCTGCCACAGTCTTAACCTTGCTAGTCGCCTGTGAACTGCATCAACAAATCAAAAGGTGCAGTGTGTTAAACAGTGTCTATTCCTGCGTGGTTGGTTGTATAAAAGGGTTAAGAACATAGAAATCATCCATGTGGTCATACTATTGCCCTACCTACCTCAGAATGGTCTATGCTTCGATTGGCCAGACTTGAGGCTTGCAAGTCGCCTTATTTTGCAACTCAATGTCATTAGAATATGGTGTGTCCAGTGCTTTTTTCTGGGGGGACTCAGGGGGACGCATACCCCTAAATATTTTGTGAATCCAAGTTTGGCGGCATTGAGGGGCAGTATTTCAATATGAGCAGGAAAATGAGAGTACCCCTAAACATTTTTTTTTTTAAAAAAAATACTCACAGTCCTTCATACAAAACATGGCTGGTGCTGTGGTCTAAACCACTGAGCCTCTTGGGCTCGGTGATTGGAAGGTTGGCAGTTTGAATCCCCAAGATGGGATGAGCTCCCGTTGCTCTGCCCCAGCCCCTGCCAACCTAGCAGTTCGAAAGCACGCAAGTGCAAGTAGATAAATAGGTACCGCAGTGGTGGGAAGGTAAATGGCATTTCCGTGTGCTCTGGCTTCTGTCCCGGTGTCCCATCGTGCCAGAAGCGGTTTAGTCCTGCTGGCCACATGACCCGGAAAGCTGTCTGTGGACAAACACTGGCTCCCTCAGCCTGAAAGCAAGATGAGCGCCACAACCCCATAGTCACCTTTGACTGGACTTAACTGTCCAGGGTTTCTTTACCTTTACCTTTACCTTTACCTACTCCTCATAAGCTTTCCTCATTTCAGCAACCTAATTTAGGTGTGTGTGAGGGTGTTGTTTTGTTGTCGCTGTTGTTAAACTGTTGACAGTCAGAAACTGATCGCTTGTGAACCATCCAGATATCTACTAGCAGATCTCAATCTATCTTCTCCCCAACCTTTGCTGTAGGAGATGCGGCTCTCCGGGATCTCAGACAGCCTACCTGGATGTATCAGAACTGAACCTGAGACCTTTTGCATGCAATACATGTGCTATAGCACTGAGCTATGGGCCTCCCTGAGCGTTACCTGAAATAAATACAACAGCTATTTCTTGTCACACCAATCAAAGGGTAAACACTGTAATGTGCTCTCAAATCCTTTGTGTAGCGCAGTCATTCCCAAACTGTGTCTGTGAGAGAACTACTAGTCAGAAATAAATTAGTTTTAAGATATAAGTCTCATGGGAGGCCCAAGTGCTCACCGAGGAAAGAGATTTATCTAGTGCTTTTTTGTTTTGCATGATTAAGTGCTCTGCCCTTGCTTTACAGTCTTTCTCCATTGGGGCGAGGGGCAGGTAATTTCACTGTGTGTCAACATCAGGTGCAGTCCAGTTTTTCCAAGTCTCCTGCTTCGAGATGCTGGCAAAGTTCTCCAGACACAGGCTTGGAAAAGAATTAAGCAGGCTTGTTTCAGCCCACCTCCAAGGAGAGGTGAGTTTTAAACTCCCGAAGTAGTTTTCAGCTCGGATTTCCATTCGATCTGAAGAACAATTAACTGCTTCATCTCCGTATGGCCCAACCTGCAATGTCTATATAGCAATGGCTTCAGGCAAGGAATCCCTGCAGCGGCAAAATCTAGGGAGCCTACTTCTCACAAAGGATATCCTCTCCATTTCCCAGTACCTCCTATATATCATCCCTAGAGCTTTGGCCACCCAATCACATCCAACTGCAAAATGAATCCTTTCCATGACTATTATGTAATCAGTGGTCTGTGTTCACCTGAGCTTGAGTCTGGACTAAGGATTCTGAGCCCCTGTGATTTAATTCAATACACGATATCCAATCACATAGCATTATCAGGTTTTGTGCTACTGGCATTGGCTCTTAAGCTCTGAGTTTATAGCCAATCATGTTGAGAGTGGGAGTGGCCCAGGCCTTCAGAAATACTTCTAAGCAGTTGATTTGCCCCTGTTGTTCAGTTCTATAAGCTCAATAAAGTCTCTTGCTGTTATCCCTGTGTCTCGCCTCGTAAAAACCCACCCACACTTCAATGAGGGTAACATAAAAGCTTCCAAAACCTTGGGATTGGAAGAATCTTCTCAATTCCTCCAATGGGTTTGGGAAAAACTTGGGCAATTTCACAGTCAATCCAAGGGGAGATCTGGAATACCTATCCACCTCTACTTCTGTTGCAGAGAAGTCACAGCTTTTCCTGCCCTCAGATGAGGCAAATCAAAGCCCAGTGACTTGTTAAATAGAGACCAACTAAGTTTGTTATTGGTATGAGCTTTCGTGTGCATGCACACTTCTGAAGTGTGCATGCACACGAAAGCTCATACCAGTAACAAACTTAGTTGGTCTCTAAAGTGCTACTGGAAGGAATTTGACTATGGCAGACCAACATGGCTACCTACCTGTTATAAAATAGAATTCTTGGAGACATGTACTACTCAGTGCTTTTTTCTTCTAGAAAAAGTGGTGCCAGTACTCGCCATGAAGTTCTTACAGTAAGTGCCACACTTTCTAGCAACAATAAAAGAAGTACCATTGAGTACCCCCCCCAGAAAAAACCACTGGTATGAATAGAATGCACTTACGCAATGTACTTCTTGGCCTGTGGGCCCAGGGACTTGATATGGCTCATGGAGGCTTCCTATATGGCCCCCAAAGCCTCTACTTCTTAACTGCACCCTGTCCTCCTTTACCCCCCCCCCCGGCTGTGTAGGGAGAGGAAAACAGCAAGCTGCGGCTGTTGGGGGGCTGACCCAGGTTGGGCTCTTGGGAAGTAACGGGGACATTAACTCGTTTCCTCCACTTCAATCCCAAACTGGATCAGGATTGTCAGTACAAACTTGAGGTGTAGGGGGACCGATCTGGATTGGAACAACAATGGGATCTAAAGGTTAAAACCTCCCACCCCCCACCCCCATACCAGGATCCGTATCCAAATTAGACCTCTGCCCTCCAGGACCTGGCATTTGAACTGGGTGGGGGAAGAGTGTAATTGGAGTAAATGAGACTCTTTCTCTTCAATTCAAAGAAGGGAGCAGAATGGAGCATGTGTGAGAGATAGAGCACAAACATGAAAGAATAGATGGATAAGGTGGTGGATGTGTAAGATAACAAAAGTATTCTGGGAAATTATTTTCAATGAGTTGAAAAAGATGTTTAAAGTAACATTTGGGGGAAAACCAGAGGCTTTTCTACTAGGTATTTTAGATGCAGACATTCCGAAGGAGCAGAAACGACTATTTATGTGTGTGACGACAGCAGCGCAAATACTACTTGCCCAGAGATGGAAAGACGATAAAGTTCTGACCAGAGACGAATGGCTGATGAATATGATGGGCTATGCTGAAATGGCGAAACTGACCAGGAAAATCAGAAATCAGGAAGAGAAGAACTTTAAGAAGGAATGGGAAAAAATTATAATGTACTTAAGAAAACACTGTAAACAACTAAAAACTTTGGTAGGATTTGAGTAATGCTTGTAATATATGAATGATTACGGTAAAAATGGATTATTTGTTTTGAAAAGATAGAGAAAATAAGGGAGGCAGTTGGGGAAAAAAAGATTGATAATGGTAACCATGGGAGGGTGGAGGGGAGTCAAAGGATTCAGGGAATGATGATGTTGATATATAATGTTTGGATTCAAATTGGTTATGTAAAAGTCAATAAAAATATTTTTAAAAGAGAAAGAAAGAAAGGATGGATGATGGGTAGAGGAATAGGGTATGTTTCTGTTTTTTATTGGATGGATGGGGTAATATATGCATGTGCAAGAAAGGGATGGTCATGTCCACTTTTGCCTCCAGCTCTTCCCACTGCAAGTAAATTACTCCTAAGAGAATGTAGTCTTTAAAGGTAAAATGTTCCCCAGTGCTGCTCAAAAACTGAAGAAGAAGAAGAAGAAGAAGAAGAAGAAGGAGGAGAAGAAGAAGGAGAAGAAGAAGAAGAAGAAGAAGAAGAAGAAGAAGAAGAAGAAGAAGAAGAAGAAGAAGAAGAAGAAGAGTTTGGATTTGATATCCCGCTTTTCACTACCTGAAGGAGTCTCAAAGCGGCTAACATTCTCCTTTCCCTTCCTCCCCCACAACAAACACTCTGTGAGGTGAGTGGGGCTGAGAGACTTCAGAGAAGTGTGACTAGCCCAAGGTCTCCCAGCAGCTGCATGTGGAGGAGTGGAGACGCGAACCCGGTTCCCCAGATAACGAGTCTACCACTCTTAACCACTACACCACACTGGCTTTTCCAGTGAAGGTATGGTTTCACAGTTTTAATGGGGGGGTGTTTTCTGCAGATAGCAAAAGATTATGAAACACCACTGCAGAGTAGTTATTTGGACAAGTGTTAACGTCCTTTCAGAAAGTTCATCAACTCTGGTGTCTAAGGACTTGATCTTACAAATCTGGGGTTCCCAACCTTTTTGAGCCTGTGGCTGCATGTGGGAATCTGATAAAGTGTTGTGGGCACAGGTCACAAAATGGTTGCTGCAGGGTATGGAAAGGAAAGAAGGTAAAAAGTGAATTAAGAATCGATTCTCTTGCATTTGCATTATTTCTACATGGCAATTTCCCCAGGTCGCTATGAAATTGAGTATCACATCTGTCCTCATGAACTGAGCTGCAAAAAAATCATAAACCACAGATATTAATGGCAGCAGTGATATTACCATCACCTACAGTTCTTTTTCAGACAAAAATCAGTATTTACAGGTACAGTATATTGCAACTACCATCATGGATTTTGTTTTTAATACACAAAGTCACCCCAATCAGAGCAGTCATGTGGTGAAGGAACAAGTTAAAAAACTACAGGCTTCTTCTTTTCTTTTCTTTTTGTAAAGAAGAAGACAGGAACCTAAAATAAAATCAGAATGAATTTAGCGTGGAAGGAAGTGCAGTAATAAAAGATCTGTTGAAGTCTGAGTTTTAAAACAACAGGAATAATGCATCAAGGTCTTACCAATAACATTCTTGCTATATATAAAGGTGATATGGGGGATGGGAGAGAGAGAGAGAGAGAGAGAGATTGGATATAACACCAATAACACACACACTTTCCGATGTCACGAAAAAGAGAGCTGGAAAGATTAAGAGAGGAATTGGGTAGGTGAAAGACAGAACTATGACAAATACAGAGTGCTGTGCTCATCCCGTTCCCTCCACCTTTTCAAAAAATAACTCAAGACTGATGAAAAAGGGCATTCTGCAAGAGCTCTAGATAACGGAAGAAGGAGAGGCAAGCCGATGAATTATGTATGGGAGCCCCCAAAAGCACGTAAGTGCTTTTTCTTGTCTTTTCCAAAACCACCCAAGAGGCCACAGGGAAGTGGAGAGGAGTTGATGGTGCTCAATCCTTTTCAGCAGCAAGCAGGCCTGCATGGACCAAGCGCCTTGTTCGTAGCATCGCGTACACATGACCTGACTAGATATGTGCCACCTCTCTGGGGCTATAATATGAGAGATTGGTGCTGAAGGGGGATACGGAGGCAAACGGCATAAAGGTCAAGGTGTACAACAGAAGTAAAACCTACTGCGGGGATTGCGAAAGAGCTGTCCCAAACCTGAACATGAAATGTAATCTCTTCACTGCAAGAGGGCAAGTAATGCTCTGCTTCCAAACCACATCTATCAAAGGTTTGTGTGTGTGTGTGTGTGTGTGTGTGTGTGTGTGAGAGAGAGAGAGAGAGAGAGAGAGAGAGAGAGAGAGAGAGAATCCTTATGTTTTCATTCCAGTGCAGAATTTATTCAGCATCGAGATTTAGGCTAGGACCGCAACAACACATCTGTAACTGAATCAGGAACCTACAGCTGTCAAAAAGACTGAGCAAGCCTCAAAAGGGTGCATGTGTGCGGTGTTCCATTTGGTGGGCCAGAAGTTGTTGTTGTTTAGTCGTTTAGTGGTGTCTGACTCTTCGTGACCTCATGGACCAGAGCACGCCAGGCACTCCTGTCTTCCACTGCCTCCTGCATTTTGGTCAGACTCATGTTGGTAGCTTCGAGAACACTGTCCAACCATCTTGTCCTTTGTCGTCCCCTTCTCCTTGTGCCCTCAATCTTTCCCAACATCAGGGTCTTTTCCAGGGAGTCTACTCTTCTCATGAGGTGGCCAAAGTATTGGAGCCTCAGCTTCAGGATCTGTCCTTCCAGTGAGCACTCAGGGCTGATTTCCTTCAGAATGGATAGGTTTGATCTTCTTGCAGTCCATGGGACTCTCAAGAGTCTCCTCCAGCACCATAATTCAAAAGCATCAGCCTTCTTTATGGCCCAGCTTTATGGCCAGAAGTTACACAGGCCTGATTCAGAACACAAGGAGACATCACTTAAGGTACACATGCTGCAGGGTCAGGTCCCAACCCCAGTAGGGTCTGTGTGAAAGTGTAAAAACATCTGAGATCCCCTCCCCTGTGACAAAAGGACTTTCACCTCCCCTATGTTTTCACTCACCCTAGAACATGGCGGTTGTTTCAAGATTACATGAAGAGCAGGACAGAACATTACAGAAGAACCAAAGGCTGCTTTTAGGTAAGGAGTTGTTTTAGGTAAGGGGTTGTTAAGGGACACAGGTTGCACTGTGGTCCAAACTACTGAGCCTCTTGGGCTTGCTGATCAGAAGGTTGGCGGTTTGAATCCCCGGATGGGGTGAGCTCCTGTTGCTCCATTCCTGCTCCTGACAACCTCACAGTTCGAAAGCATGCCAGTGCAAGTAGATAAATAGGCACCGCTGCAACAGGAAGGTAAATGGCGTTTCCATGCCCTCTGGCACTCGTCATGGTGTTCTATTGCACCAGAAGTGGTTTAGTCATGCTGGCCAAATGTCTGGGAAAGTTGTCTGTGGACAAACACTGGCTCCCTCAGCCTGAAAGCAAGATGAGCATTACTCTCCAAAGTCGCCTTTGACTGGACTTAACCATCTGGGGGTCCTTTCCCTTTCCTTTTTTTTCTTTTTTACCTATTAAGATATGGGACACATCCTCACTAAGGACAAAGCTGGTTTCACAAGCATTCCTTTACCCTAAGGAATCTAGGGAACTTTAGTTTGGGGAGCAGCATTTGAACTCCGTAACTGAGAGTTTTCTGTATCTTCATCAGACTACCACAGGGGACAATACTGTATGCAAGGACAGGCAACAGCTCTCTCCGATTTCAGATAGGAGTGTCTCTCTTAGCCCTCCATGGAGATAGTGGGAACTCAACCTGGCAGCTTCTGCTTGCCAATCAGAATTTCCACCATTGACGTTTTCCCTGTAGAACATAGGAAGCTTCTTTCTACAAAGTCAGACCATTGATCCATCTAGCTCAGTATTGTCCACACTAGCTGGCAGCAGCTCAGCAAGGGGATGCACCCTAGCCCTACCTGTAGACACCAGGGATTGAGACCCTTCACAAGCAAGGCATGAGCTCTATCCGTGAACTGTGACTGTAATTCCTAGGATTCTTTGGGAGAAGCCATAATAGAATGGTGTAAAATCTATGATTTGGTGCGGTTCTATCCTCAGTGGTGGAGCTTCATGCTCCGGCACCGGGGGGTGGAGAGCAGGCGGGGTGGGGCTGGTGCATGTCCTGGGGGCAGGACACCCAGCACAGGTGTAGGGGCACCCTGCCGGGATCGCGCTGCCGGGGGTGGTGCGCTCCCCCCACACTCCTCTTTCTCCACCACTGTCTGTCCTTATAGTCACTCCTTTTTTGTTACTCTAAGGGAGCAATGCTTTGGGAAAGATTTTAGGGATGTGTTTTTAAAATAATGTTACATTATGTTGCCATGCTTCAGGTTTTAGTTATTTCTCCTTTGTCTCTAAAAATGAGACTGCATTTACGGGACCGCCACTCCTGGTATGCCCCACAGAGGACCTTAAGGTCCACAAATAACAATAGTTTAAGGGTCCTGGGCACAAAAGAAGCCGGATCATCCTCCACAAGGGCCAGGGCTTTTTCAGTGTTGGCTCCGACCTGGTGGAATACTCTGCCCAACGAGACTAGGGTTCTGCAGGACCTGACCTCCTTCCGCAGGGCCTGTAAGACAGAGTTATTCCACCTGGTCTTTAATCTAGCCTGATCCCCTATTCCTTTTCCCCTTCCCCTTTTTCTGAAGAAACCCTTCTGGGTCCCTACAGTAAAATCCCTCCCTGGTCTCCCTACTGGCCTAGCATGACTAACCTGGCCAGTTAGCCCTGGTGATCCCACTGATGTTTGTTTTTATGCTGTTTTTTAGCTGTTTTTTTAAAAAAGTTGTTTTAATCATTGCCTTATATTTGTTGTTAGCTGCCCTGAGCCCGGTCTTTGGATTGGGAAGGGTGGGGTAGAAATAATAATAATAATAATAATAATAATAATAATAATAATAATTATTATTATTCAGAAAATTAGCTTTTTTAAAAAAAGAAAAAGTAAATTAAATGTGAAGCATGGATCCATAGTGGAACCCTGTTATGGGGATTGGGGATGGAAGGCTTGAACTTTTTAGCTCCACTGTAGTCCCAGTCTGGATCAGCATGCCCCCTCCCATACCTGCAATTTGCTTGTAAGCTTTCCCCCCTCAATGTGGAGAGGAAGTCTGGATCAGGACCCCTTAAAGGCCTCCGCAGCAATTTGCTTTTTTAAAAAAATGCTGTTTGCAAAATATCTGATTGCAGAAATGGCATCTAGTTTGCCTATAAAAGTTAAATCTCTGAGTGGATAGTAGATGCGCTCTTCATTTTAATGCACCTGCATGAATGGTAACGTGCTAGATAAAGGGCACAGCTTGCGATTTCCAAGCAGGCAGCGATTTTTGGTGTGATAATAGGGGAGTGACAAAGTACACAATAGCGCACACCTATTTTCATCTGCCAAGTGTCAGGAAGTTTGGCAGGATCCACAGTAACAAGCAAAGCTCAGGACTTCGTGCAACTCTGCGAATAATTCCATCATAAAAGTGATAATTCTCGGATAAAGCTTCCTTCGTTTGCCTGTTGTTTCAAAACATACATTACATCATTTTGAATAGTTGGGCCATACTGTGAAATGCCCCTTTTCTATTAAGATACAAAGGCATTTTAGGGAGGCCTTTTTTATTTTCAGTCCTCTCTCTTTATCTGCGTGGCTTGTTCTGCATGAAACCGCATTGCTTAGATTCAAGTATCTCATTTCTATACAAAGATAGCACTTTAATCTGTCCCTTTCATAATGTACCAGACTCAAGAAGCCCCTCTAGTCCAGCATTAAGAAGCCATTCAATTCATTTGCAATCTTAATGACAAAAAGAAAAAGAAGAAGAAAAGAAAATGAAAATGATGATTGCTTGTTTGTTAACAAAGGGATGCTGTGGTTAGCCACTGGAAAGACTATTAAGCATCATAAAATTGCCCTTGAAATTTGACACTTCAAATAGCTCATTTGACACGCTATGTATCCATTTGCAAGGAAGGAAAGGGGGGCGGGAAAGGAAAAAAAACACACACCCATAAAGCTATTGCCAATTACAACATAGTGATTCATTAGATAGTTCACTAAAATTATTTAAGAAAGAGATGAAATGGTTAGGCAAATCAAATCAATTAAAGATACAAGAGGACTGAAGTGAAAAGTGACCTCAGTCCAGTTGCAGCTAGCAACAATTAGTCTCTCCAAGGTAAATAGAACATTTCTAACCAAATAACAACCTGAATGATAAAGACCGTATACCTCTGAAGAGGAGCGAGGCTAGCAGTCTGAGTGCTGTAAAGAGTGGCACCTTCTCTCTTGTGAAAGGCCAGCTCGGTTTTCAGCCCCGGCTGGTTGCGAAGAAGGAAGAGGGATGGTTCGCCAAAATCTTGAATTCTAACTGGCCAATCATGGCCTTTGCGGGTAGCGGTGGACTTTGAGCCAGAGCTCAGTCGGCAATTATGTGAATGATAAGACAGAGGGTGTTTGTTTGTTTTATTATGTATTCTGTGTTCTCATTTTGCATTTATATGCGGTGAACCGCCTTGTGGTTTTTCGGATGAAGGGTGGTGTATAAATTTAATTAATAAATGAGAAACAAATAATTGCACACATCCATAAATTGCCATCATGTTCCAGGACTTGGTTTCTGAGGGAAGGCATGCAGAACGGATCAATTTAGAGCGCAGAAGCAGTGAGAAATAAAATGGACCCTTAACCCTTTCTCCACGTCTCCATTCCAAATCAGTTCCAACCTTCCCACTTGCAATGTTCAAAACATATTTTGAGACTGAAATAAATATCGTAACCATAGGTGTATTGGAAAGACTGGAAGACATAAAGTATCTCAAGGAGGTATATTGGCCTGGCAATAATTGGTCCTTCATGTCAGCATTATATGTGGCCCATCAGAGAAGAAGGGCTTCCCTGTTCTCCTAAGTCTGACAGTAATTTAATGCTAAATAACGCTGACTTGACTGCCTTCCAAGCCAAAATTCCTGCTTCACAGGAGTGTTCCCTGTTTTGAGATAACACAGCTGCAGTACATTGGGAGGCTCCCAAAGTTAATTACGTTGCTTACCTGCTGACCCAGATCATGAGACCCCCCTGGTGTCAGGTATAGTCAATTTAGCAAATGCACCTCATAGAGATAAGCTTTAGCATTTGATCTGAGCTGAGCTTTGGCACAGACCTGGAAGCTGGCAAGCGTGCTTTGGGGTCCATTGACCAGATTGGGGTCCTCTGTGCTGCTGTCCTTGTACTTGTGTTGTATTGCCTCCTTGCATGTTGGTATGTTATTACTATCCTTGTGAATAACTTGCATGCTGTTTAATAAATCTTAAGACTTCTTCAACACTTGATTTTTGCTTCCAAATCCCTGAAAATGTACCCCTTTCCCCATGGGCGTATGCAGGAGGGACGGGGGGTGGTCCACCCCGGGTAACACTCGGGGGCGGGGGTGACAAGATGGCTCGCTGCCTCCCCCCCAGCTGTAGAGCAGCCGAGGGCATGCACACAGTATGGGCACCACCACTCACACGTTGTCCGTACAGGCTGCCGCAGTCCATATGGGATGCCGCACACAGTCAGTCCGTACAGATGTCACACGTGCATCACTGGGCGGTTCGCCCTGCCCCTCGCCATCCAGCCCCGGGTTCCGGAGAGGGTTCCTCCGCCACTGCCTTTGCCTTCTGGCTTTTAAGTTAATTTCCCAAACGTATCTGCCACATGTCCAGAATATTATCAATTCATCTGAGACGAGATACAAACTAAATTTGGCTTCAGGTGCTGTGCACTTGTTCTACTTGTACAGGAAAATATGTCACTTTCTAAACAGATTCAAACATGGAGCCACATTGATATCTCTGATCCTGTCACCGAAAGTGACAAAAGTTGGAAAATATATGAAATGTGTCTGTAATTAGCTGTTTCCTTCTTTGAGGCATCATCTCTCTGTTGCTAATTTTCTGCTTCTGAACAGATAAATAGGCTAGGCATGCCCCTGTGGGTTTTTTTGGGGGTAGGGGTGGGTGGGAATGAGAGTTGTTTTTCGAAGCAACTGTTAGGATTCTGTTTTCACAACCTCGTCATGCAAATTCAAAGAAAAAAGATTCCAAAAAAGTGAAAGGTGAAAAAACTGTAATATTAGAATTGAATTATCTCTTGTTTTGTTTCCACAAGAGCCTGTGTGGTTGGGATGTTGGACTAAGGCCACAGGTATAATTCTCACTTCACCTTAAGACCTAAGGAGACTGACCACTTCTCACTCAAACCTACCCCAATTGCTATAGGTTGCTTTAAATTTTATCATATGTAAGTTGCTTTTGTAAGTTGCTTTATTTTCAGTCTTCCCCCCCCCCCAAAAAAAAATCATCTTAACTAACTATTCCAGTGTGGATTCAATTGCTGGAATAGCCAGGTTAGCTTGCTAATGGCCTGCTAAGTATGAACAAAGGAGAGAGGCTCTCCTTTGGGGACAAAGGGAGTGGCTCTGTGACAAAGGGCAAATAAGTGGGTCTCCCTCCCTGTCCCTCCCTGGTTAGTTAGAAGAACAAAAGGCCAGAGTCGGGAGCTGAGTGATGTGAGCTAAAAGCAGGATGCAAAAGTGCCGGGTTGAAAAGGCAGAGAGAGCCGGGCCTGATTTCTGCTGGAAACCAAGGCTGTGGTTATGGGAGACACAAGACCCCCTTGGGATCTTAATGCTGTGAACCCCTTCAACATAGGCTTGGGTTGTATATATGTTTAAATAAACCATACACCACAAAGACACTACAGTCTCCTCTGTGCCTCATTCCAAAAGGAAACACGAACCCTAGGTAAGCACCTGGAAACCCTGAAATCTTGCAACTCTCAGAGATTGGAGTGGCATGAAACCATATTAAGAAAAAAACCAAGCAATGAAAGGCAAATGGGACATCATTGCTTCTTTTCCTTATTTGTGAAACTCCAATGAAACTTCCACAATTCTTTGATTAAAATTCATTAGCGATGCTGAGAAGCTGAATGAACCTGCTTTGTGCTGGAGCATCTGTTGACCATTTTTGTGCCGCAGCACTCTGGTTGAAATGATGCTATATTAAATACTTTTGTATCTGCAGTGCTACAGAGAGATGGTGGCATGTTAAATATTTGCCTTTCAGTTCTCACAAAGTGAGGCATAAAATTAGATAATTTGCATCTTTTGATAGACCAGCAGTGGGTGCTCAAGGTGACCTGGTGGCCCTGGGTAAATCACTATTGCTCAGGGGAACAAGGTTATGCAGCTCGTTCAAGTGTGTATGTGTTTGTGCATGTAACCAGACATTAATCTTAAAAGGTATCCCCATTTTGCATCTTAGAATAAAATCAAACAAACAAGTTCAATTGACCCGAGACAAGAATTAGCAATTGAAATTTGAGTCCACTCAAGATGCTGGTGGGAGGGTGGAAGGGTCAAGCCCTTGATGGAAGATCATAGGACTTGGATGAGGCCATGACATGGGAAGTGAAGCACATAAGAGATGCTGCTAGTAATTGAGTTCAACAAGCATGAAAGGCACTGCTGAGCTGCATCAGAGAAGAAGCAATCTGGAGATAAATAGGTGACAACTATTTTAATGGCAAAACAAATATGGGGGGAGAGGTCTGGCAGTGAAATCTGGAAGAGAAATGCATTAAGAGAAAAGCCCTGGTGATTATTGAAATTGAGATGTAACCATATTTTACTATCAAGTGGTTGAATAGAGTCCATCATGTTTGGTCAAGCCACAAGGTCTCTTGGGATGGTTGGTGAGGAATTTCAAGGCTCAGATGCTCTTGGAATGGGCAATACATAACTTTTGCTCTAATCTTTAGCATGATATTACACCTATGCTAAGAGAACTGCACTGCTGCCAATATGCTGCCAGATACAGTTCAACGTTCTGCTTTTAGCATCTGAAGACCTAAACATCTTAGAACCAGGTTGCTACCCTGCCTAGCAACTGCACTCCTCAAACTGTGGAGAGTTCCTCGTGCCCTAGAGGTGTACTTAGCTGGCACTGGAAACTGGGCTTTTGGTGTTTCAGCTCCAGCTGTCTAGAATTAAGTACCAGCCAAAATTAGATGAGCACAATGTTTATGCACCTACTGAAGACATTTTTTTAATTATTATTCAAGAAGGCTTTCCGTGATGGATGACCCCATCACTTATGGAATATTGATTGCATATTTGCAGTTATGATTTTATTGGTTTTTAGTTTTCTAAAAAAAATGATTTTATTGCTTTTAGAAACCGGGTTCCGTATTTTATCCTATTTTTATCTTGTGGGTGGCTTTGGTGGCCTCTGGCTGGGAAGCAGTTTAGAAATCTGTTAAACGAAATGAATCAATCACTCATAAGAGTGATTCAAATGTTGAAGACCAATCCCGGATTTAAAAATAATCCCCAAGGTGGCCATGCATTTTCACTACAACTTCAGCAGCAGCAGCAGCAGCAGCAGCAGCAGCAGCAGAAGAAGAAGAAGAAGAAGAAGAAGAAGAAGAAGAAGAAGAAGAAGAAGAAGAAGAAGACTATATAGCAAACAAAAATGGGAATGCAACATTATGAAACCCAGACTTTGTTGCTGTTTTTTATACATACAAACAAACAAATACAAAGACTATATTAAAACAGTAACTCATAATAAGCACAACAAATTAGTAATAGCAATTGAAAATATAAAACAGCAGGAGACAAGGAATTATGCATGAATAATGTTATGTAAATCAGTGCATCCTGATTTTATGTGTAGTTGTTAGTAGTTATGTGTGGTGGAGATGGGCTAAATGTCATTATGAGGACATTTATTTATTTATTTTGCCTTATATACTCTAAATCCTGGGCCATCATTCATGTGGTAAGCAAAGATTTACACTGGACTTTCCATGTTTCATTAGCTACAACAAATATGAAAACCACACTTCATACACTGAATTGTTCACATTATAATACACTGTTTTATAAATACAGCAATGAAATGTTAAAGAAGCCATCTTTGCTGTGCTGCTGCCAAGTTCTGAATTCCCACTCCATATTTCAGGGTGTGTTTCCTAAGAGGAAGTATGCTGTTGGGTTGTTCTTGTAGGAGGTAAATCTCTAAAACTGTAATTAGGGAAAGAGTTATGAATTATCAATGGCCCAAAAGCCCCTGTTGAAAATCCAGGCTGGTTTAATTATCCAGCCCATTGCATTCCAGCTCACAGCACCAAAGCTTTTAAATCTAAGACTATAAACCCTAGATAGGGAGTAAATATTTTTCCAGAGAACCACATTTATACAAATTGCTGTAAAATGTTTGATTACACGTTATAAATATATAGATATATAGATGCATAGATAGATCTAGGCCCTAAAAAATTAAGAATGTCAGTGGCACAACCATCTGTAATGGCTGTCCAGAGAAAATGTTCAAATTGCTTTTCTACCTGTGAATGCACATTCCAGCTGTTTTGGATCATACACAACCCATACACTGCACTGGCACTGCAGAAATGTATTTTGTGTTCTCATTTTGTATTTTTCATCTTGCGAACCATCTTGGGATCTTCATACGAAGAGCGATATACAACTTAATTAATTTTTAATTTTTATTTAATTTTTAAATTTAATTTTATAATTTAATTTATATATTATATTATGGGATGCGGGTGGCGCTGTGGGTTAAACCACAGAGCCTAGGGCTTGCTGATCAGAAGGTCGGCGGTTTGAATCCCCGCGACAGGGTGAGCTCCAGTTGCTTGGTCCTTGCTCCTGCCCACCTAGCAGTTCGAAAGCACATCAAAGTGCAAGTAAATAAATAGGTACCGCTCTGGCAGGAAGGTAAACGGCGTTTCTTTGCACTGCTCTGGTTCGCCAGAAGTGGCTTTGTCATGCTTGCCACATGACCCAGAAGCTGTACACCGGCTCCCTCGGCCATTAACACGAGATGAGCACCGCATCCCCAGAGTCGGACATGACTGGACCTAATGGTCAGGGGTCCCTTAAAAATGTTATATTATTTATTATATTAAATTATAATTTATTATTAATTTATTATATTAAATTATAATTTATTATTAATTTATTATATTAAATTATAATTTAATAATTTAATTAAATTAATTAATTTAAATTAATTAATTAAATTGATTGATTGATAAGTAAAGGGCCAAAGAAAGCTAAATCTTGGCCTAGTAAGGTCAAGGAAGGAAAGGAAGCAGAAGTTATTTCAGCTCACATGTTCATATTTGGCCAGAAATAGGAACTAGTCAAACACATATGACTATTTGCATTCGCTTTGTTGTTGTTTTGAAGTCTGGTGATAATATGTAATTCATGGCTCTTTTATAGCGTTTTGACACATGTATTTTACTTGGAATGAAGTTACATAACTAAAGGTAGGCGTTCATTTTGTATTATTTCCAAACCTAAGGCAGAGACGTCTTCATCCACCCAGAAAAGCTTGTTGGGACAAAAACTTGTTGAGACAAAAATGTCTTCGGTGGTTCTGGAAAAGTTGAGATAGTGGGTTACTATTGTATCTCACCAGTGATGCTGTTTCACAAAACAAGGGAAGCTTCACTGCAAGTCCTGCTCCACCTTACTGGAAAGTGAGCTTCTGTAATTCTGCGGAAACTCTTCTTCAGAACATAGTGGCCTAATGGGAATATAATGGATTAGGTGGTCTCTCAAGTACCCTGGCCCTGAGCTGGATAGGGTCTTATATGTTGTAGAAATAATCACTCTAGCTTGGAAAAGATCACATCCGTTTTGCCTCTTTCATCTTCCTACATTTGGACAAAGCAAATAAAACATAAGGCAATCAAAACCAGTCCTTTGGCATACAATTTAGTGTTCTAGCTTCGTTTTGTGGAAAGGTAAAAGTGTAGGCAATATATGATTCCATTACACACACACACACACACACACACACACACACAATGCAAGCTGCTTTCCTCACTGGTGACTTGGACGCTTTTGGCAAAATTTCTCACTTTCCATATTAAATAAAACAATAGATTCCTGTTCTCAGACTTCTGATTTCCTGTTCCTAATTAGGCTTTAAAAACACCCTTTTTACAAGTGCAAATAGATTAATCTATAACAAAAATGTCCTGGAGGTACAACTAGATTTTGCTCATTTCCTGTGAATAATCTCTTTCTGTCTTTGGCATCCAGTAGTACAGTGGTACCTTGGGTTACATACACTTCAGGTTACAAACTCCCCTAACCCAGAAATAACGCTTCAGGTGAAGAACTTTGCTTCTGGATAAGAACAGAAATCTTGCTCTGGCGGTGCAGCGGCAGTGGGAGGTCCCATTAGCTAAAGTGGTGCTTCAGGTTAAGAACAGTTTCAGGTTAAGAACAGACCTCCGGAACGAATTAAGTACTTAACCAAAGGTACCACTGTATAGCTTAACTCCCTGCCCCCCACCAAAGCCATTCTCCTCTCACAAATGTCTTATCCTTACTCAGGTGCCATTTGAGACAGTAATGCACAGTTCAATACCCTACAGTTTTCACTTTTTTCTTTTCTTTTTGTAGTTGTAAATATCAATCAACCAGGTTTTGTATACTCCGAAGCCCAGTGGAAAACCACTCACTTAGTTTGTACCCAAAGAGTGGTAAAACTTCAAAACATCTATTGTGGTTTCTCTCTTATGACATGTTTTTCATCTTGTCTTTACCACATGAGCACACATGTATACACACACACACACACACACACACACAAACACACACAAAATCTTAATAAAGTATCATAAAAAAGAGGAGCCCAAACAGCAGTTGAGAACTGAACTAGAATCAGCACCATTGTGGTTCATACTATATTGTATTTTTTAGTGCTGTCATTTTTCTTAGAGAATATTTGTTGATAGGTGGCTATTTGCATTAATCAATCAATTTTTTTTTTTCTTGGCAGCTGCTGTTCATATTTGTTTGACAATAAACCATAAGCAGGGGGTCCCACCTTCCTGCACTTAGAATTACAGGTATAGCCTATTAAGAAGGCGGCTCAATAACTTCTCCTTGAGATGCTATTTTTTCCTGTCTACCAGAGGGGGGGGGCACAGTTTGTAGAGTTCAGCAAAATCTGTGCCATTTGATTCTGCTGATTGTGTGACTAAACTTTGAGACCCGAAGGCTGGGTTATCCACCTGCAACACAGCTTGAAGCTCTCAAGATCACACAGTTCACCAGTTGAACAGCCGAGCTGTTTCAGATGCAGTGAACAAAGAAAAAAGGAAATTATCAAAGTGTAGCCATGCCAGACTATAACAGTAACAAAAGGCCATGATTCAAGCACTTCTAGAATAGGTGTGCATCAAAATCCCCAGCATCCTCCATCCCAGATCCCAATCTAACATGGCAGTATGTACACGAGAACAACAATTTATGCATAGAGCACCACTCTCAGCGCATGAACAGAGCCCATTGGCAAGTCTACTGTAATAAGTTCATGCACACACACACACACACACACACACCACATTTGAGGCCTGCCCAACTTGTGACACACTAAGTCAAATGCATCTCACCAGCACTATCAACTGCCATATCTCGGTGGTGTGGGGTGTTCAGCTTGCTGAATTGCAAGCTTTCCAGGACTTCTCCACATGCATTGGCAGCAGTTGCACACTGCAGAGTCCAGATGCCAACACTTCTAGGGATTTTTGGCTCAGTGAGGAGAAATCCTCCATTCACTTATGAAGGCTTATGAGTGTACTGAGGAACTACTGGATATTTGGCCTATGCAAATATACAATTCTCCTTCCTTTGTACAAATGACTTAAAATGCTAAGTTTGGGGGGCAATAACTGGTTTCTTCTCTCCAAAACCAAGTCAGTTATAGCTAGGGATGGGGGAGAAGTTCAATTCAGTTCACATTTAAAAGCAAATGTACCTACCATATTTTGAACTTTTTGAAAAAAGTGGCAAACCAAAACACAGGCATCCTCTGAAATTTGCACTTCTCTGAATATTGCAGTACAATTCCCCAGCCAAGTAATGAATACAAAAAAGAAAAATAGAAAATAAAAAGGAATGCTGGAGTAAAATGTGCATAAAATTGATACATTCATGAAAATAAATTACCAAAAATGATTTTATATTGGGAGAATACTCTATATTAAAAAAAAAATGTTTATATTGGGAGAAATTTGCACTGAAATGCTGATGAATTTTCATGGGGATTCTTTAAAAAATAAAAAGTGCTTCATAAACTGATGTGGAAATGTGGAGAGTTAAATTTAAAATTGGAAAAATGAGAAACTGAGAAAAGTTATAACCTAGAATGGGTCTTAAGGATGAATTTGAAAGAAGAGAGAGAGAGAGTTAGCACCAGGGAAGTCTTCTGGAAGCACATGGAGTTGGTGGCAGAAGAGCGATGTCATATTTGTAATATTTAATAAATTTATAGATGAAAGAAGCAATGTATAAGCCTTAAATGTCAGCTGTATGCACAACTAGAACAGAATACATGGCCAATGCAGGTGTGATTTATCGATTAACTTTGCACAGTCTGAAACAAGCTATTGGCTATTTGCATTTCCAGTTTGTGGTAATAAAACTCTAACTTTTTCAATCTAAACCTTCTTCTGGCATTAGTGTATGCCTGCTTCATCTACCATCCTACTGGAAATTAACTTGGGGAGGAGATGCAGGGGGAAATCTTAAATATACAATTTTGTTGCTTGTCAAAAATGTTCAGTCTTTCCAAACTTACATATATTTCAAAGGTAACTTTTTATATAAAGAGCTCTGTTTGGTGTAGTGGTTAGGAGCGGCAGACTCGTAATCTGGGGAACCGGGTTCGTGTCTGCACTCCTCCACATGCAGCTGCTGGGTGACCTTGGGCTAGTCACACTTCTCTGAAGTCTCTCAGCCTCACTCACCTCACAGAGTGTTTGTTGTGGGGGAGGAAGGGAAAGGAGAATGTTAGCCGCTTTGAGACTCCTTCGGGTAGTTAAAAGCGGGATATCAAATCCAAACTCTTCTTCTTCTTCTTCTTCTCTGCCCCACTGAATTTTTTTTTAAACAGAATTTATTAGCATTTTCGTAATATAACACAAACCCAACCCCACACCTACAAATACAAAACTGAATTTTTTAAGGCTGCAGTCTTAATGCAAAACCAGATTTACCTCGCACTTAGTGGGGAATGGAAGTGAGGTGAAGCACTTGTCAACTGACAATAACTCTTCTCAGTAGGGAAGAGGAGATAAACAAAACAAAACCTATATAGACCCTGATCTAATTCCAAATATAGACTTGCTCAGCACAACACACGTGCAACCTGGGACCATGTCTGGAGATGTCCTTTCCATGAAACATTGCAGTCAACAAGCAGACACATCCTATCAACATCTTAACAGTGCCAGCTGGAGCCATATTGAATGAGTCATATTTGAATGTGTAGAGCAGGACTGGGGGACCTTTGGCATTTCAGAAGTTGCTGAACTACAATTCCCATCATCCCTGGCCATTTTCCATGCTAAGTAGGGATGGGAGGAGTTGTAGTTGTAGGCAACCTCTGGATAGCCAGAGGACATCGCCATCGCTCTTTCTTAACAGCAAACTCAGTAGGTGACTGCTGAGAGGATTGTGGCTGTATTATGGCCACTGGGAAACAAGAGGGAGGAACCAGCATGTTCAGGGGGAAGCCATGGTTTAGAGGAGTACAAAATATTTAGAGGGGGAACTCTAAGGGGAGAGCCCCCTCCCTCCCAGGCCTATAAGTATTGGGCATGCTGAGTGGCAACAAAATGCTGGGAGAAATGGAAAAGCAGGAGAGGAGGAAGAATGGAACTCTAAACTGGAACATTTTGTTGCAGCTAGAACTTGTCCAGTCTCCGCATGTGGTTCCTGAAGCAACAAAGGGAATGTGTGCGCTGCAGTGGTTTCCTAGCTGACTTGGCATTCAGGGATACAATATCACAGACAGCAAACAGCCATGTTCAATTTCATGTGTATTTTTCACAAGCAGCAGCCAGTATGCAATATGATATGGCCTGTAGAGTTTTGCTTAAGACATGGATGTGCAGAGAATGGCAATAGAGAGATAATTCCCTCCCATCCTGTATGCATGTTTCCCTAGTGTGCACTGATAACAACACCATTTATGATACAAGCTTGAACACTAAGGGCGCATTTAGAAAGGCACTACTGATGGCTGTATACAGCTATGATTGCCTTCAGACATTGTTCAGACATTATTAAACAGCAGTGCCAGCTGAGTGAGCAGACAGAATTGCATTTGTCTGGTAGGACTTCCTGTGATGTTTACCTCTGACTGGGATACATAAACAAGTCCTCCTTTGAATGTCAACTGAATGCAGAAGCGACTGCACACTTGGTAGACTGGTGCATCTCTGATAAGGCCCAAAGAGGCTCTTTGACATGATCTCGTCATGAAAACTTAATCAAGTCCAAGCCTTGGCATCTTTCAGAAACGCCAGCAGCCTGATGCTTGGGAAAGTTGGAATGCTGCTCTGTGGATCTCTCGGTATGTGCATTATTATAAGGCTCCCTTTTCTACCCCACAGAAAGCGGTTGTCTGGGAAATGAAGGGCGGGCTGGTAAACAACAACTTTGAAGGAAGCTCCTTCTGAGATTTGGTATCCCACTAGCACATCTCAATGGGACCTTTGGAGAAGCTTACACAAGGAGAAGGGGATGACAGAGGACGAGATGGTTGGACAGTGTTCTCAAAGCTACTAACATGAACTTCACCAAACTGCGGGAGACAGTGGAAGACAGGAGTGCCTGGCATGCTCTGGTCCATGGCGTCACAAAGAGTTGAACATGACTAAACAACTAAACAACAACAAAAGAAGTCTACTGGCTATGACCCACACTGTTTAGGAGTTTGTACAATTCATAACAGAGATGATTCAGTTGTAAAGTAATAGATTTCTTTTTTTACTTGTATGGATCATTGACAGGTAACACAGCTCTGTGTTTGCATGCCTGCATGTTTACTATTCCCTCCTAATCTTTATCTTTCATGACCAATGCTCTTGAATGTAAACACTTGTTTTTCTCTGCTCCATTCACTTCTGTTCCAGGACTTTGGAATCAAATGGCGTGAGTCTCTGCAAAATAAAATGTTTTGCACAGATAAAGGTACCACTGTGGTCCTGCAATAATGAGTAGCAGGCTTCCAGGGAGCTTTGCCCAAACCTCTCCAAACTTGCAGAAATGGTCCAAATGAAAATTCTCACGGGGTGAGCCAAGGGTAAAATCTGGCAGAGATCAGAAGCGAAGAGAATTCCATTAACTCCGTCTGCGGGTCCGTTATCGCAAGCTGCCATTTGATCAGGCCTTGTCTCAGCTCTGGGAGGTTGGCAGTGGTACGAAAGGTTTTCACAAGTTGGAATGAGTTGTGAGTGCAACTACAAATTAATTTTTCCTTATGCAGAATTAGTCTGTCAATCACTTTCACAGAAGGTTAGGAAAATGCTCACATTCCTCAATGCAAGAGTACTTCCTGGATTTTACTAGCTGCTAAAGCAATACTTTGCCACTTTTATGATCTCGATGGGAGAAGTCGGATGCCCCTGAATATATATGATCATGTGGATTCAACTTACTGGTAATGGTCATATAACAATTTACTTTCAATCCTGTGCTTCCCAGGCCCCATCCATCAGCCAAAGACTGAGCAGCTTCAATGAGTTTTCTTTCCCTCTCCCTGGTAGGAATCATATATTATAGAAATATAGACTTGGAAGGGACCATGAGGGTGATCTAATCCAACCCCCTGCAATGCAAGAATCTTTCACCCAACATGGGGCTTGAACCCACAACCCTGGGATTAAGAGTCTCATGTTCTACTAACCTTGCAAATGAAGAAGAAGAAGAAGAAGAAGAAGAAGAAGAGGAGGAGGAGGAGGAGGAGGAGGAGGAGGAGGAGGAGGAGTTTGGATTTGATATCCCGCTTTTCACTACCCGAAGGAGTCTCAAAGCGGCTAACATTCTCCTTTCCCTTCTTCCCCCACAACAAACACTCTGTGAGGTGAGTGGGGCTGAGAGACTTCAGAGAAGTGTGACTAGCCCAAGGTCACCCAGCAGCTGCATGTGGAGGAGCGGAGTCGCGAACCCGGTTCCCGCTCTTAACCACTACACCACACTGGCTCTCAGTGAAGAAGTAGTGACTTAGTTTGCTTTTCCCCCCTTGCTCATCCCAGTCCCCTTTCCTTTTGTGCCACATGTCTTTCAGTCTATCAGCCAGAGGCAATGGATTACTTGAGCTTACTGATTGTTGCAAATCATCCTGGGAGACTTTTTCAACATTGGGATTAAAGCACACTATATGAACAGACACGGTTAGCAGCAGCAATCACCACAATCCCACTTCACTTAAATTCGTTTCCTTTCAGTTAAGAACAGAAGAACAGCCCTGCTGGGTGAGACCAAAGGTTCACCTATTCCAGCATCCCACTTCTCACAGTAGCTCGCCAGATGCTACTGGGAAGCCCCCAACCATCATGCCGGACATGGATGAAGGCAATAGCTCTCTCCTGCTGCTTATTTACCTCCCAGAAACCGGTCTTCAGATCCATTAAGTGTTAGGCATTTTATGATGGAGAGCACTGAGCATTAACGTAAATCCTAGCAAATTGACAGAGAGAAGAGCATCTAATCAAAGTCCACCTTGAGTCTCCTGAGCTGCTGTGTACAGATGGAGTAATTGGAGACTGACGTTAGTTTGCTAAGGCCTGCCGGGCCCCCTTTTCCTTTTTACCTGACTGCTTCATCCACTGAGCGTGAATAATTTGTCATATGCATAAAGCTAATTGTCTTTTGTGTTTATTTTAGGAGCTCATTATGAAAACTACATAAATGACATTGAATGAGGTGTTGACTCAGCATGAACTATTATGGGGAAAATACACAACACTGTGTGGAATTGCCTTTTGCATGGCAGACAGTGATGAGTAATGAGTGCCACTAATGAAGTATAGCAAAGAACCATTAAGAGAAAAAGAGGAAGGGGAAAGCGAAAGAATGCCTCCTAATTGTTTTATTTATTTGTTTTTGAGCGCCTAAAGCATTTATCACTTTTGTATCTGAGTGCCATGTCGTACAAATAAATCCAACATGAAGGAAGCATTCACCATAATCCATGAGCCTGTTGGAGCAAAACAACTACATATTAAGTTAAATCTGTAATTTATCATTCCATGGTTTCTTCCCACTTTAAATAGCTGCTGTGAGTGGGTTGGTAGGGCAGCGTAACATTTACTCACACCTTGCAAGCCTGAGGAAAACCGCACACTCACTCACACCTGGTATTTCTGTTAGGTGAGAAGCTGCCAATTGTGCCAATGTCAACTTCCTTACCTATGGCATACCATCCATCATTTCTCTGGTAAAAATAAGGACACCCTGATTCTATTATTATTATTATTATTATTATTATTATTATTATACCCTGTCCATCTGACTGGGTTGCCCCAGCCACTCTGGGCAGCTTCCAACAAATATAAGAACACTTAATATAAGAATAGTAATAATAATGATAATAATAATGATAATAATAATAATAATAATAATAATAATAATAATAATAATAATAATAATAAAATTTATACCCTTCCCTTCCCCGCCAAACTGGGCTCAGGGCGGCTAACACCAATAAAATCACAACAAAAACATAAAACAATTCATTAAAATACAGATTAAAATACAATTTAAAATTAAATCTAAACTGCAGCCTCATTTTTAAGTAGCCCACCAATCACATCAAAAGAACGAGACATCAGGGTTAAACTGAAACCAACCCAAAGGCTAGGTGGAACAGCTCTGTCTTGCAGGCCCTGCGGAAATATGCCAAATCCCGCAGGGCCCTGGTCTCTTGTGCCAGACTGTTTCACTTACTGTAACAAGTTCATGGTGAGTACTGTCACCTGTTTTTCTAGGAAAAAAAGCACTGGACAGAAGAATTACTGAAGTAATGTATCCACAGTGTTTGGAACACTTGAAAACAACATGGCAATAATAATAAATAATAATGATAACAATGCATACTTGTTCTTTATGGTACAATCAAGAAAGGTCTCTGCCCCCAAGCAACCTAGACCCCATAGACTAATAAATGAGGTGAGAATAGTGCTTTTCGTATAGCTCTATTACATTACTGCCCAAAGTGTCTACTCAAGTCATCTTCTTCATCAAAGTATAACATTTCTTTAAAACCTGAAATCCCTTCTATGGATGGAATTGTAAACAAACATATAATAACCAAAAGCTGCAAAAAAGAATTTGGCTAGCCCATTCCATCACAAAACAAGCACACTGAGCCTGGAATGCAGGCAAGAAAACAATTAATATTGCCATCACTTGCTTTGCAGGGATTAATTAGTAGGGGGAGGAAGAAATAACAGCAGGTATGGGAAACACAATCATTGCCTGTGTCTTAAGTCAGAGGAATCCGAGTTGACAATGAAAAATCAGCTTCCCGCAAGGTTTTCCTATAGGTTTCCTATTGTTGCCTGGTTAACTTTAATAATAGCCAGCCAATAGGAAAATGAAGCAGCAGGAGGTGGCATTCCTGTGAGTCAAGCCAATCTTCAATGAGGCCTTCAGCCACCACCCGCCAACTTCTTCCTGGCACCGGAGGAGTGACAGACTGAAAATAAGACACAAACCATGTTAAAGAACACGCCAGACAGCGTGAGGTTTCCAAAAGGTTGGTCACATCTGAGAAGTCATATTT
The DNA here is from genome assembly GCF_009819535.1 of Lacerta agilis. Lineage (NCBI taxonomy): Eukaryota > Metazoa > Chordata > Lepidosauria > Squamata > Lacertidae > Lacerta > Lacerta agilis. Next base: position 18,882,912 of record NC_046318.1, on the reverse strand, counting down.
TCCAGACTCTGTTATCAAAGTCACTTTCACAAACACATGAATTTTGATTAGATGGTTTCTTGTCCTTTTTGTTCTTTTTTTAATTCAATGTTTTTAAAAGGACACACACACACAAACACCACTTCTCTCAAAGTAATTGAAGCATCCTTTGCAAATTCCTTCCTGGAGACAAGGGGCTCCAGAATGCCTTTTACAACTTAATCAGCCCGCTTAAAGTTCTCTAGTATAACAAAAGCCTTTCCGTGATTGCTTTCTCTTTGATATTGAAAACAATAGAGGGGGGAAATCACAAGAAGAATTCCAGACTGATTATGGCAGGGCAGAGTGAAGTGTGTATTAAGAAGTCAAACTTTTTAGAATCATGCCTGACAGCAGCGATTGCGGATTCTCTTGCAACTGCTTGATTAAAAAGAACAGGCCTCAATGATCCTCAAAAAGGAGAGTATGAGCTCAACAGTATTACAGTAGTTGAGAACACTTTGGATTTATCTTGCGCTTTAGGGAACTTTGCAGGCATTGTGTCATAGTGGAGTTTGATGCAGCAATAAAATAATATGTGCAGAGAACAAGTGTCAGCTCACAAAATGGGACTTCCACCTCTTTCTGTGAACTCCCTATACCTGTTCTAGGGTTCCCCCTATCCTCCAGAGCATATTTAGAAGGCATGTGGGGTGGGGCACAGAGGGAGGAGAGTTCTGTTGTGCAAGTGGACCTCATGCCACACACAACAACAACACAGTCCAAAAGCTTTTCTCTCTGAGAAGCTCCTTTTCCCAACACACTGAGCTGGCAATCTCTCTCCTGGCTTCCCACAAAGATGTTTCAGGCTTCAGCCTGCTGCTCATGAGGGATTTGCTTGGGTTTCCAGTGATGAATCATCAGGTAGCCTAAACCCTCTGAAATAGAAAATACCAGTCTTCCGCATTCACCTAGAGTGGAACCTCTCACTTAATGCAATCTTTTCTCTTTGCAAATATATACTTTTACATATATTGTTTAACACAGAAGCTATTTTTGATGTCTCCATTATAGACAACAGGGAGATATCCAAAGTCTCAAGTTTTCAGAATCTGAAATGCAATGGATGTTTAAATGGTCCAGAATGAATCAGGCTCCTGTCTGTAACACTGAAGTGGAATCTGAAGTGACATGACCCTATTGTATAGTTATGGCCTGAGTTTTGTTTATTGGTCACACAAGAGTCTAGCACATAATATATATCAAATAATATCTACTTAAGGAAACTCCATGGAATTTCAGGCAGCGTGTGGTTGATATTTGTTTACAGACTGAGCTGTTTCTTTTGCTGGAGGGGCGGACAGGCAAGAAGCATCGAGACACACATAAATGTATTTCCTCCCTTTCATTTTAAGTAAACATACCCACCCCCAAAGAGATGAATTACTTGTTGTGTGATAGCCTTAAAATATATTAAACACAATAAATCTTTGCCTGCAGGGATCGTGTGCAGCAGAGACTGTGGGTTTTAAATGAGGGTGGGTTTTGCGTGTGAAGAAATTTAGTCCAGTCATGATTTAAATACACAAAACACTTGTTATCAGCATCACAGAGATGAGATAGTTTAGTTGGGGCAAACACACACACACACACACACACACACACACACACACTGCTCAGTGATCTAATTCACAGTGAGATATAGCCAAAGGGAAGGAATGACAAGAGATTAAGGGAAAACATAATATCTAAAGCATACATTAAGCATAATTAATAGCTGAAAACAAAAACTGAGAGAAAACCTCATTTTCCTCCCCCAACCCACGGACAGTGCATTGAAATAAATAAATACATTAAAGTCTCATGGTGTTACATATTCATTAAGTTAAGGGTGGGATTCTGTGTATCCCAGCTGGCCATTCAGGAGGACTTTCAAGTATGTTGTTCTAGACAGATAAATTGGTAGAAAGGTGACAACTTCACACATAAGGACTGGTCCTTTGTATAAGTGCTGACAGAGGAAGTTTAGGGACTCAGCTACATTAGTAAAAAAAAATAAAAAAAAATGTGTTATAACACTGTGGCACCAGATGGCACTGTAGAGTTTGAACCTTTCGCAAAATGATTTCCCATTATTTGCTTTGCAATGCATTTTCCTGATTTTTATTTTTTATTTTTTGTGTGTCTAGAGATCCAGCCTAGGAGGGAAGCCTGGGGATGGGGAAATCAAACCATAAGGAAAAATATGTTCAAGAACGAGTGGAGATTGGGGAAATTACTGGGGTGGAGACCCAAGCTTACGGCATTGCTACGATTGCGGTGCAGGCGTGACTATTCAAAATTGGCTCCCCACCAGCATGTCCGTTGCTGGAACTGAGATAACCCCGTATGCTATGAACTTGTACAAAAGGAGGCATCATAGTTACAAGGAGGTCTGAAACGATGGATGTGATTTGCAGTGCTGTACAAAGGAAGTCTTGCATTAAAATGAGGGTGGGGTGGGGGAGACTGTGTGATACATACAAGGCTCTGACCTCCTCCGCAGGCAAAGTATTTTGAGCTGCTGAAAGATGAAGGCCTCAAATCTCTCCGCAGGATCCAAGGCAGGCTGGTTTTGCCATACAACAGAATGAATTGACCTTCTTCAGACAACACCACAGCAGGGTAGGTAATTTCTGAGTGGTGCAGCAAGACCCTTTCGTGTTGTCCCTGGCAGAGATTTTAGGTGGGTTTGAAACCATTTGGACTTCTCACCCAACAGGCACATTGGAAGCTGTTATATACTGAGCCAGAAGATTGGTCTGTCTAGTATTGTCCATACTGATTGGCTCCAGGTGTTCCAGGAGTCTTTCCCCAGCAGATGTTCAATCTGGGCTGACACTATAGATTTGATGGGAGATAGAAAGAGTATTTCATCAGATGCACCATTAAGGTGGAGCTAAAACTGCTCCGTGCCCCTCGTGATCCCGACTCTTAAGAATCAAGCCTATTCCTCTCTGCAGAGGCTCACCCTGCCCACTAAGCCCTGTGACTTCTTCAGCTTCTGACACCTCCTCTGCCCAGTCTTCTTACTCTTCTCCCTTTGACCACTCATCATTGTCCCACCACCAATCCCCAGGCTCTGACCCTTCTTCCCTTGGGAGTTCCCCAGCTGGTTCCTCCTGCAATTCCTCTGCATCCAACCAGTCCATGTGTCAGGGTGCTGTCAGCAGCTCCTGGCTGGTTGCCCAGGAAATTATAAAGACAAGGAAAAGTTTCTTAAAGTCCTTTTTTATTTCAAGCTTTTCAGAGAGAGGCTATAGAATCCAACCTCTTGGATGATAGCTTTGTGCTGAGTGAATCTCCACCCCCCCCTTCTCTCCCACTTCCTCATTCGTTATCATCATTACCTCCTCTATGGGTGCTGCTAAGTGCCTTCTGTATTTGAGCTCTTTGCTCTCCTACTTTCAAGGCTTCTGGGAGATGGACAGTCTGGAATGCTTTCTAGTGACGATGTGTCAGCCAGGTGTTGTTCTGGGTCTCCATGATTTCCAAACTTTCCCACTCATCTGCCTCTGAGCCGTGACCTTCCTCAAACCCCTGTTTAAATCTATACTGTCTTCCTCTTCCTCCTCCCTGGAAGGGTCAGGATGGGGAGGGGGTCTCCACTATTCCTCCTCTGCCCAGTCCCCTGACAATTAGTTTTCTTGAACAGTGGAAGCAGGTTTTCAGATTATACACAGCTCTTCTTCAGGCTTTGATTATGAGAGCAAAAAATAAACATCCAATAGTCTAGATAGAAACAACTAGGTAGTCAGGCTTATGGTTACTTGGTTGCAGACGTTTACTGGCCATTGCTGTTGGCATGGAGATGGTCTAATTTGAATGCAAACATGCCATTCTGATGTCATGTGTGATGTCACAAAGAGGATATTTTTTAAGTCTTGGTAAAGCCAAAAACAGTTAACAGTCAGACTGCATCTCAGCCCTGTCAAGATGGATCTCCATAATAGGTGATGAATAGTTTAATTTGGGGAAAATATTAACTTTTACTATTGGGAATTTTTTTTAGATTGGTTTGTCAATTTGTAACCCATCAAGTTGAGGCCAATAGATATACATTCACAACCCAGTACCCATCAAATTATCGACTTTATGTGTGACTTTGGGGCTGATTCATACAACCATGTTTCCTTTCTCAACTTCATAGCAGCTTTTCCTCTGTATTTGAAAAAATAGCCAAGAAGGAGAAGATAAAGAACCAGGAATTTGTGCCCTCTGTCTTTGAGCTCTTTGCTCTCCTACTTTTAAGGCTCACCAGGTTCTGGGAGATGGATGGTCTGGAATGCTTTCTAATGACAACATGTCAGCTGGGTGTTGTTCTGGCTCTCCCATGATTTCCCAACTTTTCGCCTCACCTGCCTCTCAGCTGCTATCTCCCTCAACCCCCTGTTGCAAATATATACTGTCTTCCTCTTCCTCCTCCCTGGAAGAGTCAGGATGGGAAGGGGGTCTCCACTATTCCTCCTCTGCCCAGTCCCCTGACAATTAGTTTTCTTGAACAGTGGAAGCAGGTTTTCAGATTATACACAGTTCTTCTTCAGGCTTTGATTATGAGAGCAAAAAAATGAAAATCCAATAGTCTAGATAGAAACAACTGGGTAGTCAGGCCGATGGTTACTTGGTTGCAGAAGTTTACTGGCCATTGCTGTTTGCATGGAGATAGTCTAAGTTGAATGCAAACATGCCATTCTGATGTCATGTGTGATGTCACAAAGAGGGTATGCTTTAAGTCTTAGTAAAGTCAAAAGCAGTTAACAGTCAGACTGCATCTCAGCCCTGTCAAGATGGATCTCCATAATAGGTGATGAATAGTTTTATTTAGGGGATATATTAACTTTTACTATTGGGGAAAAAAATTAGATTGGTTTGTCAATTTGTAACCCATCAAGTTGAGGCCAATATACATACATTCACAACCCAGTGCCCATCAAATTATCAACTTTATGTGTGACTTTGGGGCTGATTCATACAACCATGTTTCCTTTCTCAACTTTATAGCAGCTTTTTCTCTGTATTTGGAAAAAATAACCAAGAAGGAGAAGATAAGGAACCAGGAATACATGCCCTCTGTCTTTGAGCTCTTTGCTCTCCTACTTTTAAGGCTCGCCAGGTTCTGGGAGATGGAGGGTCTGGAATGCTTTCTAATGACAACATGTCAGCTGGGTGTTGTTCTGGCTCTCCCATGATTTCCCAACTTTTCCCCTCACCTGCCTCTGAGCTGTCACCTCCCGCAAACCAGAGTTGTTAATCTATACTGTCTTCCTCCTCAGGACGGGAAGGCGATCTCCACCACTCCTCCACCTCTGCCCAGCCCCTGACACCATGATACTTACAGGTGAATTCAACGTTGCTGTGAAATGTAGCCAATGCCAGGCATGTATTCATCACAGCAGCACCGTCACTTTGTGCTTAGAATTTACCAGGCGGCTTTCCTGCCAGACTGCATAGCATCAACCATGTAGCTATTTGAGATTACCTAAATAATCCAATTTGTGGGAAAGCAGCTAAAGGGGGAACAGCACAAATCCTGTCTTCGTCTCAAGAATGGAGTGTCAGTAGAAAGAAAATCTATTAATTTTCCTGCAAAGGTGAAACAGCACAGATAAGGAAAAACTGGAGCCACAAAAGCTTTGGTTCTGGACTATAGCTATGAACAACTCATTGCCTCAGGCTAGTCCATATCTGAGCAAACATGTCCTGAGGTAACAATATGTCTCCTCAAAGGACATGTTTCATCCTGGCTCTTGTACTTTTTTTTCCTCTTCTCCTCTTCCCCTCATGCATTCATGTTTGGACATGGCCAAACGGTAATTTGAGTGTGCATTACCTCTACCTGGAAGCGAAGATTTCTGCCAGGGAAGGTCTTCCATCTTTCTGAGAAGCTGTTCTCAGATACAAGAAGTGTCGAGCCATCTCAAGCTGCCAAGTGCCAGCCCCTAAGGCAATATTGACATTGAAAGGGAATGGCAAAGAGTTGCGATTTGTTTTCCTGTGACACACCACTGAGGAATGAGGGTCACTTTCAAAAATGTGTAGGCATGCCGCTGAAAAATACAGTCAGAGGAATTTCAGCTAATATATTGGGGCAACTGAAAATGTCTCGTATCTCTACCAATAGGTCAGTGATATTTAATTAAATGGTTCTTTCCTGCAGCATGTCTTGGATGTCCCTCAGTGCATTGGCCAAGAACTGTACTTGCTTCCAGACCTATGAAACAACATGAGGCAATGAGATTTGAGCATCTCCTCACTTGGTATTCATTTATCATTTGCTTCACGGTAGTAAAACAAGAGGAGAGTTCTCCAAATAAGAATATTAGGAAAAGGAAGCACAGATATGCATTGGAATGGATGCAGAGTGGGTTGAGTACTGGATGAATTAATAGAACACCAGACCTAACACATTTTGAGCCAATTGGCAAACAAAAACATTAGTTTATTCACATGCATCATGAATTGCTACAGCCCACACTGCTGAAAGACTGATCGCCGAAGAATTGATGCTTTTGAATTATGGTGCTGGAGGAGACTCTTGAGAGTCCCATGGACTGCAAAAAGATCAAACTTATCCATCCTTAAAGAAATCAGCCCTGAGTGCTCATTGGAAGGACAGATCCTGAAGTTGAGGCTCCAGTACTTTGGCCACCTCATGAGAAGAAAAGACTCCCTAGAAAAGACCCTGATGTTGGGAAAGATGGAGGGCACAAGGAGAAGGGGATGACAGAGGATGAGATGGTTGGACAGTGTTCTTGAAGCGACTAGCATGAGTTTGGCCAAACTGCGGGAGGCAGTGAAAGATAGGCATGCCTGGCATGCTCTGGTCCATGGGGTCACAAAGAGTCGGACACGACTGAACGACTGAACAACAACAACACTACTAGAAAGGAGCAAACCAGCGAACCCAATCTCCTCTCTGGTCCTCACTGCTGTCCCCAAGTGGTTTATATATATTTCCTGGCTTTCATTAAACAGCCCCTTAACTTCTGGAACTGACTGACTTTGCCCACACACTGTACTGTGTCGTGCGGTAACACAATTAGGCGCAGGGTAAAACACAAGGCATCATACCAAAGTTAACCCAGAAGAAAATTAGCTTTTACTGAAGGTTTTTGAAAGGCAGCAATTTGAGCAGGGGCAGATTTCAGAACAGCTTTAACAATTAAACATAAGAGCAATAAAGAAACATCGACATATAGGCCTACCTAAATCTATACTTTCTCGCTACTTAAAGCAGTTTCAGATCCTCTTGGAGCTTGGCCAGCTGAGCATCTTGTGTCTCTGCCGCATGAGTCCTCTGCAGCTTTCTATACTGATGTCATTTCCCTGGTTTTTAGCTCTTTCTTCATCATTATTTCATCTCTCCTCCTAGTCACTAATTAGATTTACATATGCAGGAAATTTCACTCCCCTCCCACCTCTTGTCCAATCAGAAATGAAGCTGAGTTTTGTTTTCCATAATATCATGTAAGCAAATATCTCCCTTGGCTTTTTTTCCTGTTTACCATAATATTTTAAAGTTTCAAGAAGCACTATTTTAGCATAGATCTGGTAGGTCACCTTCAGCCAGGAGTGGGGATGGGGTAGGAATCCCACAGGCAAGCAGAAACCACTGAGGAAACTCTATGTCTAATAATAGCAATTATTATCTCAGAAATAGGTGGAAACCAAGGAAGGACATCATCTTCTGATTGCAGTTCCTTGGGTGCTCATGTGAGAGAAAATAATCCACAAAAAAATCCTGGATCCAAGCGACATGCAGCTTTAAAATTACCGTAAGATGAGCACTTTAATTCCAGCCCATAAACTGTTTATGGTGGCCTGGGGTACAAACAAATGGTGTTATTCATGCAATTAGCAAGTGCATGCTTATTCTATTTTTATTTTTAAAAGTAAATAGTTGTGTAATGCTGGGGTGATCCCCTTCCCTCCATGCCTGACTCCAATCCATATTTCTGCCCTACCCTATGCGTGTGGTGACTTAAAGAACACCAACACAAATGCCAATTAATAATAATAATAATAATAATAATAATAATAATAATAATAAATAAATAATTGCTTGAAAAACATCATGTAGCCTTGAAACCACACCCTCGCAGGTGAGCTGCACATTCAGGAAACATCGGCTGCATTTAAAGAACATGAATGCTTTGCAGGTAGGTATTTTCTGGGGGCAGATCCCAGCCTCCAAGCTGGCAACACTTAGGTAAAGGCATTCTTAATAAAGCTCTTCACAGTAATCTTGATAGAAGACTTCTTCACAGCCAAATGCACAACAGGGTTTTGTATACATTGGTGTTTGTCTTTCCAAGATATAAATAAAAACTATATCCCATGTATACTCCTCTAACAGGAGATAGCTCAGGCAAGCGAGCCATCCTAAATAGGAATGATACCTAAAACAGAAAGCAATGCAGTTCATGTGCATATTTTCAATGAGCATTTCTTTTAATTCTACAGAAAATGAATCAAATTCATCGCTTCATAGACAAGAGGTTTTTTTTTAAAAAAATATTAAAATGGTAAATTCTCCTCAAGAACTGAAGTAGCCACCTTCTTAATTGCTACTCCAACTTCACAGTAAATAATAGAGAAATGTTTTTTTTTAAAAAAAACAAACAAACCTGAAAACAAGAATGTGAAAAAGATCTTTTCAAGTTAAAAGCTCAAAGTGAAAGTATACGAAAGAGGGAAAAATATATTACCCTTAAATAGAACAACTGTGACTAAGATTTTATGGGGGGGGGGTTGTTAAGTGTGATTTCTTTCTTGCGTCTTCAAGGCTGCTAAGGAAATAAGAAGGTCCATCTAGGCCAAGGTTCTAATCCAGCATTTTAATTCATTTTTAGATCCATTGTACTGAGTCTCCTGTAGATAGGACTGTAATTAAGTGGTATGCCAAATTGTTAAAATAAAAACAAATCCTGTTTCTAACAGTAGCCTGCTAGAAGCTTCTGGAAAGCTAAAGAGGCAATACCCCTCTCTGTTGTTTGCCACCACTTAAATAATAGATATTTGGAGGCAGCCGTCCTGAACCTGGAGGTAACGGATATAACACACACACAAAAAAAATGTTTTATGCTACTTGTGTTTGGGTTAGGAAAGATATTGCTATACCAATGCACTAATCCAGTAGATATGTCTCTTCGTTTGACTTTCTAATTAGATAGCTCTTTGGCTGCATCACTAAGGCTAACATCATGATGCTGTTTAGTAGAGGAATTTCAACAAGGCTAATCATAGCCCATGGGATGAAGATTTTAGTAACTCTGTTTTTCACACATCTAAAGCTATCGTGTGGAGCAATTTAATGCACCAGAATAACATAGGGCCCTGTCATCGCCTAATGCTTCAGTTCTTTTATGTTGGCAACATTATGAAACGGCTACTTTTCTTCCTCTTCTGTTAATTGGTTTTAAAGGCAATATATATATATATACAAATAAAATCCTCTTCAAAATGCAGAGAGATATGCCAGCCCTCTAGGTTTGATAAAGTATGTGAGCGGTGCGGGGAAAGTAGCAGAAAGCTATATAAACAAGAGGCAAAGCTTTGATAATTATTGGATGAAGTAAAGATTACAGTGTCACTAATAACTCAAGATGCCAGGAAAGCTCAATGAGCTTGGACTTTGAATGTCAGCTTTGGGGACTCTTAAAGCTCACCTCAAAGGAAAGAATATTTTAAAATCTGAACTAGATAAGGATTCCTAGCTTCTTCCTCCACTTGCTCCTAACACATGCCTTGGGGAGTATAATTTCCTGCTGATAAAGTTTGTAGGTCCCTCGATTCAAAGCAGAGAATTATGGTCCATTAGCATATGTCATTGCTAGCAAAAGAGAGATCTTGTCGCGTCTTTCTGGTGTGGAAGTGAGTGTTCTACCCTTCTCCAGGGGCGTAGCAAGGGGAGGCCTAGGGGGTGGTCCGCACCATTTTCCATAATGGAGGGAGGTGACAAATTATCAAGGAATAATTACTGCCCTACTAGGGCGGTTGATAAAAAAACTTTTAAAAAATGCCTGCTCCAAAGGTCTTATTTTACTATACTAGGGATTATATAGCTATATATGAAATTCCATGCATATCGGTTAACATCTTGACCCTCCTCCACCAAAATAGCTGTTTACTTGGCGGTTTTCCTATGTCGTGAAGGCTGAAGTTTCAGTTCAGTGGAGCACTTACTGTTCCCAACCCTAACCCTGTGGAAAGCCATCTAATTAGACTTTAATTTGATTTTGAGATGTTTTTAGGAGGTAATTTAATTATTGTTTGATTTTATACCAATGTTATGTATCTGGTGTTAGCCACCCTGAGCCCGACTTCGGCCGGGGAGGGTGGGATATAAATGAAAGTTATTATTATTATTATTATTATTATTACTTGTTATTATTCCTTTGTAAGAAAATATGAAATAACGTAAAACCATTTTTGAAGGGGGGGGGAAGGAATCAATATGGGGGGGAGTGACAAGAAATTTTCTGCACCGGGTACCACCTGACCTTCCTACATCTCTGCCCTTCTCCAAGGCTTTTGGGGAGGTAGGGGAACTGGTATGCAGGGCGCACAATGCATTTTGAGTCAGGACCAGCCTGAAGGGACAGAACTTGATGTTAAAATGTGGCCAAATCTCCCGCAGGGGAATGAACATTTTGAGCTCTCTTCTCTTGGCACCACACAGAGTAACATCCACAAGGCTACTTGCAGGGCCAAATTCTGAATATTTCTAGTGATAGACAATGTATGTCCTACTGGTATCCAAATCATTCTCAGAAGCTGTTGCTGAAATACTGGGGAAGATAGAGGGGAATTTAGTTAGCACTTCTTGTTTTTCTAGGCAGCTCTAGATCTTTCCTCAAGTGATTTGACAAATTACTTATGCTACCAGTAAATTTATGGCAGGGGGAGGTGGTGGAACACGTAGAAACATTTTTCTATTAAAAGATGGGTCCAGAACAGTCCCACAGGAAACAAAACCACTGTGGCTTTCATTAACCGAAGTTCTCCTCTGCAATTTGTCCATTCAGAAGGAACACTCTTCCAAAGTCTAGTTTGACTGGGTGTCTAACAAGGCAAAGCTAAATGGAAGTTTTCACCTGAGCAAATCCCTCCAAAGACAACAGGAAATTAGGGGAGCTAATGAAGCCTTCAAGTAATAATTGGAAAACATTTGCTTTGAATTAGGCATCCCTCTAAGTATAAAAAGTGCCAAATCATTAGCGTCAACTATGAAATGAGAGTTGAATTTTATTAACTCCCGAGGAAGAGAGACTTTTGACGTTTAGGTTTTGGGATATGATTCTTCAGCTCTGAAAAGCTGCCTTGAATCATAAAGCCTGAGCAGTTTAACACAATGCAAAAGCTACATATCATAGTTACAGTACAAGACACATTGTAAGAGCTTTCCTGAATGCTAGTGTTCTCCAGATGTTGTTTTGATAATTGACACTGCTTGGTGCTGATGGGGGTTGGAGTCCAACAACATATGGAAGGCACCAGGTTAATAAAGGCTGCATTATAGCTAGTATAGAAAAGGTAAGTTATGCAGCTGGGGCATTGGAGCTTATGGGCCAGTGTTGCATACTCTGCCTGGCAGTGCCTCTCCAAAAACTCAGGCCATGTTCTATCACAGCCCTGCTAACCCAAGATGCTAAGGATTGAACATGCTGCCTTCTGCTTACATACACCTGTTCGATCACTGAGCTATAGGCCCTACCTACAAAAGATGGTTTGGGATTCTGTAAGGTCACCTTCACAACCCACCTCACCACACCATTGCTAACTAGGTGTCCTGTGCCTTGTTTTCCTTTTCAAAACTTTCCATACATGTCCCTTGCAACTGCTTCATCTTCATCAAAACGGCTACAAAAGAGACATTGCACATTCTTTGGTAATTGAAGAAAACTCTTAAACATTAAAAAAAAACCTGCTACATGCACTTTTCTTATGATGAGCTCAATCAGGGTTTCTCCAACTTGGGTCTCCAGCTGATTTTTTGGACTACTACTCCCATCACCCCTAGCTAGCAGGACCAGTGGGTCAGGGATGATGGGAACTGTGGTCCAAAAACAGCTGGTTGGGGAAACCCTGAGCTGAATGAACATTAATGGGACTCACCGAGCAGTGTGTCCCAACCAAATATAAATGTGTACCATGGAACTTGCACTCGACAAGTGCCACACAATGTCCATTCTGCATTTGAAACGAGACATTCCTTTAGAGTGGCAGCACCTGTCCTGTGGAACTCCCTGCCTTATGGATATTAGTCTGCTGAAAATGTTTTGGTTTCGACAGGCTTATCCAGACACGTGATCTGGTGGCAAATTCGTTTTAGGTATTTTATTGCTTTTAGATGGTTTTGACATTTCTTAAATGTTTTAAATACTTTTATTTGCGTTTTTTATTGCAGATGTGTTTGGAGCCTTGAGCACCCATGGGAATGGAATAATGGAATTCAAATACAATAAACAAAGCAAGCAAACAAGCAATCATAAAAAAGAACATGTCCCCCCTCAGCTTTGGTCCAAACTGAGAGAAAAAAAGAGAATTACCTGGCTCTGTTTCAAGCTGGTAATGTGTATGTACACAGGCAAAGTGTAGGAAAATCCTCCTCAGGCTTCTTTAAATACAGTCATCTTGTTAAGAAAAAGGTCGTTTATAAATGTATTCATTTTTTTATAAAAAAGTAGGCACTTCCTGACTTTATTATAACCTCTAAAGTAAGCAGCCATCCTCCAACAGCAATCTTCCCCCTTTAACGTTCTTGTTACACCTAAGAGCGCTTTTATTTCCTTCCCCCTCATCTTTCCATGTTAAATCCATTCATTAGTCAATCACTTCTGTGCTGCAAATGGCTTCCACTCATTACACGCAAAGGAAGAATCGTTTATGAATAGATTGCCTCTCACTGTCAGAGGGCTTACCACAGCACTGGCCTCTTCAGCAAAAGTACAACAATTGCCAGCATTATTATTATTACCATTATTATTTTAAGAAGGATTAAGACTTGTTTGTTGTAGGGCAGTTATTTTGCAAGGCAAGTGTGGCAACGGACTGTAATTTTTTGAAGAATTGGGATTTTAATTCCCCCCCCCTTAGTTCTAAGAATTCATTTTCTGTTATTACTTTAAAATAAAATAAGAACACCACAAACACTTTTTACTTAAACCCAATTGAAAGAATAGATGGTGCTGAACCTTGGAATCAGTGTGTGTGTGTGTGTGTGTGTGTGTGTGTGTTGTAAATGAACTTCCTTCACTTTGGAGCAGCCAAACTGAAATATACTCGGAGTCAAGTGTGAATTTCATGCTCTTTATTCAGCTCATTGTATTGAAGAATGTAGGAAAATCCTCCTCAGGCTTCTTTAAATACAGTCATCTTGTTAAGAAAAAGGTCGTTTATAAAACGTCCCCCAAAACGTTTGCTTTATATACACTATTTACACAATGGGCCCCACGTGATTGCCTAATTCCGGGATACTCCTGTATGCCAATCAGGTTGCGGATTCACTTCCACCTGGAGCTGGATTGGGTGGCTCCTGCGGACCAATCAGACTTCTGCATTCTGGATCCTATTGTTCGAGGACCAATCAGACTGCTGCATTCTGAATCCTATTGTTCTAGGACCAATCAGACTTCTGCATTTTGGATCCTATTCAACTCAGTACATAAAACAAACACTTTGCCAAAATTTGGCTTAGCTTAAAACTAGCTTCTCTTAGTGATAGACGTCCTCAATATTCCACACTGCCTGGTTCTCTCCTCATCCATTTTTGTATTTTGAAAAGGAAGGGGAAGGGGGGGGGCACAAACTGTGTCAATGGATTCATACACATATTTAAAGGACCCCCCCCCCAAAAAAAAGAATACTGGTGACAGTACCTCTCAAAGAGGTACAGTTCCTAGCACCAGTAACAAACCACAGTTCCCAGGATGCTTCCTTTCCTTTTCTGGGGGGGGGGGGAGAGAGAGAGAGAGAGAGAGAGAGAGAGAGAGAGAGAGAGAGAGAGAGAGAGAGATTTTGGATTCCTAAATCCAAAAATGGATTGCAATTTCATAATTAATTACCTGCTGTAGCTATTAATGTGTTATGTTTTTCTTTATATTTTATTTATTTAACCTCTTTTTTGTGTGTGGGGGGGGGAGGTGCAAGCATTTCACTGCTTCCTAATCATGATTTATGATGTCAAACAGTAGTCTGAACTCTTCAGCAGCAAAGCTGTTTGCTAAATAAAAATTAATCTTTATTATGGTTAAACTAGAATGGCATCGTCAACCAATTCAACTGTTTCTAAATTTTGCTAACGCTTCTGAAAGGAAACAAAGAGGGAGAGGAAGGAAGAGGAGGAAACACACAAAAGGAAAGCAAACCCTCATTTGGAAGCAGGGAGATTAATTGTTTTTGGCTATTACTAAAAAAAGTCACTTTGTTGTTGTTGTTGTTCAGTTGTTCAGTCGTGTCCGACTCTTCATGACCCCATAGACCAGAGCACGCCAGGCACCCCTATCCTCCACTGCCTCCCGCAGTTTGGCCAAACTCATGCTAGTCGCTTTGAGAACACTGTCCAACCATCTTGTCCTCTGCTGTCCCCTTCTCCTCGTGCCCTCCATCTTTCCCAACATCAGGATCTTTTCCAGGGAGTCTTCTCTTCTCATGAGGTGACTTTGGTCACTTTGTTAGGAGCAGCCTATCTAAAAACAAAAAGCCAACAGTTTTCAACAGCAGAATTCTTTGAAAGGAAAGGCACAGTCACAAATACTTCATGTAAGTGTGGAAAGAAAATCTTGACTGAAAGTAGAGGAGAATAGGCTTGCAGGCCAAAGATGTTCGACCTTTGACCTGTTTCAGCAGAAGAGTTTGTATGTTAACATGCTACTTCTGAATATTGAAATGAGTCAAGGTATGCGGGGGGAAATACATTATGGAAGTTTGTGAATGTGTTCTTCAGGCTATCCCTCTGTTTTCCCCATAACCATTTTGTTGGTAAGAATAAGAAGGTAGCATCTGAAAGCTGGTGATGGTGGTGGTAAAAGCAGGGCTGCCCCAAATATGAGGTCAATTGATGGCAGCCAACTTGGGCAGCAGAATCCCAAGATGGTTAAATGGGAGGGACAGGCCACCCCTGAGTCAGGAGTATTACAGGCCATACTCACCACCTTTACTCTGAGAGAGTTAAAATCCGCAAATATTTCTTTTCCGAAGAAGAGAAGAACACCTATACTTTCTATGGTAGCATCTAATGTTTATCTCTTTTGAATTGGGTGTGTTTCTGAAACTCTTAGCAGCCAAGAAGGGCAAGGATCAAGAGGGCATGGAGTCGGCTGGTCTCCTTCTAGTATCTCATCCTCCAGATACTGAAACATTGTTGGCACCAATTAGTTCCAGTCAGCATAGGCAGTGGACGAGCACAATGGGAGCTGGAGACTGACAACATCTGGAGGGCCCTGGTTGGCGAAGCAGTTGCTTTAGTCAAGTTTCATAGAATCATAGAATTGTAGAGCTGGAAGGGACCCTAGTTTAAGCCCCTGCAATGCTTGGAATCTCAACTGAAACATCCATGGAAGATGGCCATACAACTTCTGTTTAAAAACCACCAAGGAAGGAGAGTCCACTCACACCTGAGGGAGTCTGTTCCACTATTGAACAGCTGTTACTGTCAGAAAGTTCTTCCTGATGTTTAGCCGGAATCTCTTTTCTTGTAACTTGAAGCCATTGTGTCGAGTACTACCTTCTAATGGTTTAAAGTTTCCATGCTGTTTGCCCATACAGGAGATTAAAAATACATTAAGGCAGTGACCCTCCTTTTGGATAAAATGGAGTGGCAAGAAGTATGTACACCACCATGAGCTCCTTGGAGGAAAGGTAAGATTAGATAGATAGATAGATAGATAGATAGATGAGAGAGAGAGAGAGAGAGAGAGAGAGAGAGAGAGAGAGAGAGAGAGAATGCATTGCAAAATTCAAATAAGCACAAATTTCAAAAGAAGGTTGTTCTTAGTTCATATTTTGTTTCAGAAGATATTAGCCAGGTTCACCTTTAATTGAATTGAATTGAATTTATCCCCTAACCCTACACCCAATTAAGGATAATATTCATGGAACATTCCAGAGTTTTGCAAGCTAAACAGAGGTGCCCCAAAGAGTTTCTAATCTAATTTGTGACAGTACGGAAGGGAAAGGAAGAACATTTTTTTAGGCATGCCCATCTCCTTTCTTTCAGCAGTGGGCTATGGTTCTTGAACTCGTAACCTCATAGGCTAGCAAGAGCACTAGGAAGACATGAATTACTCCACATGACACCCACAACTCAGCAGGGAAAATGCCAATAATTGCGAGTGTGACTGCAGCGTCCTTCATCTTACACATCTGCCACAAAATTATTTCTGCAGCCTTTAAATATTCACACTAATGATTCATCTTGTATGACCCTAAGCCACACATTCATAAAAATGACTCCCTGCATCTTTTACCTGCACTGAATATCAGCATGGCAGCTCAGGGAGAAACAAATATAAGCCTTTGTTGAAAGCAACTGTGGATAATTAATGATATATGTTCATACCATCTATTCAAAAGAGGTCCAAGTTTAAAATTACATCCAAAAGCCTCTTTCGGATTGAGGCATACTGGCAGATGATTACACACATTTTGCACAGTGTGTGATCAGTATGTTACCTATTATATTTGTGTACATAAGCAAACAAACAGCAGGAATTTCTTCCCCGTTGGAAATGGGATGAAACAGGTAGATTAAAGGCCCCTGCTTCATTTGTCAAGACATCTGAGTGCCTTATGAAGTTATGCACTATAACAACCAGTAAGCAAAACACCAGATAAAAAAGTATTAGAGAATGCTAGGTTACACATTTTATTGGATCCATATCTGTGTGTGCCATTTAGAAGTTTGAACAACTTGAAGCAAAAGAACGGGATTTTTAATAGAGGGCAAGAAAAAGTTTTAAATGATAGAAAACAGATCTGTCTCACATTGCTTCATGCAAACAGATAGTGCTTATTTCTTCAGATGGTATCCTCTGTGTTCACACTAATGAGTGGAGGGGAACCAGGATAATGCTTGCTGGACCAGACCCTGATGTCAAGTGTGCCCCACCCCACCCCACAGTCCCACCCCCCCTGACTTCCATGCATTCAGTGTAACATTTGCAGATATAGCCCTCAGGCCTGGCCCTCAGGTTCTGTGCCAAAGTACTCTCACAGTCCACTTGATCTTGAGCTCTATGGAGCCACTCTTCAGCAGCAGAACCCACGAGCACAGGGGAGGAACAACAACAAACAGACAAACAAATTAGAAACACTACCCAGATGTTGCAGAATGGTTGTGGGGTGCACTTCAAAGGAGCTGTCATTTCTCAAAGAAAGTGTCAAGGAAAATGACTACTTTCTCGTTCCAGTTTCTATGCAGTGGACATCAGAGTGAAAAGATGGCACAAAGAAGGTAGACAAGGCAGGATTTGGATTTAAGCTCTTGAGGTGTTACTCTGGCTCCACCACCACTAAATTAGTGAAGCAAATATAACCAAGCTTTAAAGATTTAAGTATCTGCTTTCCTTTATAAAGTTCCTTGCTAGTGTGTAGTCTAGGGGAATCAGGATGTTTGGTGTTATCGTGGATTCATTAGGGTAATCTTTTTTTTTTTTTTTTAAAGGCGTGTAAGAGATAAGGAGAAGGAACAATTATTTTCTTATAGGAAGTTGAGCGCGTTTATGAGACTAATTACTGCATTATTTATACTCAACGAGTAATTTAAAGGGCTTGCCCCTTCATAGAGCTGGGCAGATAATGAGAATCAAAGTCTGAAAACATTCTAATGGGAAAAATCAGAACGCTGATCTCCTGCACGCCTTGCAGCAGGGACCTGATTCGAGGTCCTCTGGAAATATTTGTCAGAAATGAAATACACACACTGAGGGGAATTCAGATTTCACCTCTGCGAAATATGAGTCTGTAGGGAAATGCACATCTCATAACCGATGAAAATGTAAACATTGAGCTATGGAATCATAGCTGGAAGGTATATCAAGAGTCATCAAGATAACACCTACCCACCCTCTAAGGACCCAGCAGACTTAAATAATCTCACCCACATTTCTAACATATTATTTCCTGCTTACGCAATGAGGTCTTTTCCAGATGATTGCATATGATTGTATGTAACAGAAATGATAAACATGTCTACTCTTGAAGTAAGTTCTGTTACTTCCACAGAGGGATAGGTGAGAATTTCATTTGATTCCCCATTTTAATACATGCATGCTCCACTTACATAATTCACCTTTCCCAAACTAATATGTGGCTCTAAATGCAGCTAACCCTCAAAATGTGCCCTTCTATGAATTTTGCAACCCGGTTCACTACAAAATGTGTATATTAGTGGGGGAAGTTCACAGAATGACATAAAGTAGGGGAAATTGTTTGCAAAAAATATGTTAAATATATTAAAATTGCATACAAAAATGTTTATATGAGGAGAAATGTGCATGAAGATACTGACAAATGTTTCTGTTGTATTTTTTTTAAATTGCTGACAGATGCAGAAATGGGGCAAATAGAAGCAAAGACTGGGAAAAAAAGAAAAATGGAACGAACCTGAAATTTTCAGATTTGTCCATCGCTTTTTCCAGGTATTATAGGCTTGTGCCAAAGTTGTTTAGTTGGTTATCTATTGTGATGCACTATCTTTGATTTGCATCCCTAACACAATGATAGTGCAGGCCAGAGATTGGCAGTTAAGGGAGCAATACATGCCCAAGATTGGCAAGGATGAACGAGTTAGGACCCAGTGAATCTCTGGTTTGTCTGATTGATTGCCAGTTTCTGGGCTATGCTCTTGTAAGTCTGACATACTAGTGTAGCCGGGTTTTAGCCAGCTGAGTTGAGATGGGTGGTTCTTATGTCAGTGTAAATTCTGAAAAAGTGGGTGTTCCAAGGGAGTGGTTGGGGTGGGGGACTTACACTATATCCTAAATAATAATAATAATAATAATAATAATAATAATAATAATAATAATAATTTTATTTATACCCCGCCCTTCCCAGCCAGAAAACCGGGCTCAGGGCGGCTGACATCAATGATGCGGCTACTCAGCAAAAGACTAAAACCATCTGTGGCCAGGAGTCGAAGAACATCTGTGGCCCTGCTTCTGGGTCCTAAAGTGACTTGAATGGTTTTTTGTTTTTTTTTTAATTATCTGCTTCTGTGAGGAAGAGGGGAGATTTTGAGTGAAGCCATTTTCATGAAACCACCAGCAGCCATCAGTGGCCCATCAACTAGTGACACCATGTAGTATCAGCAGATGACCACATGCATTCTGGCTATGTGCACTGCACTACAAATGGCCACAGCATAGAGGCCAGGAAGAATAGGAAAGAACATTGAATTGGGGAAGGGATTAAAGTGGTGCATCTCAGGGAGCTGTGGAAGGAACAAATTGCCGCAGCCTCTAACCCATTGATTATAAATTGCATTCCCAGAATATGCTGAAATGGCTGGGAGTGGGAAGGGGAAGACTTGTGTAAAGTTCTATGCCATTATTAAATCTCATTCACCAGTACACATGGAACTTCCCTCCAGTGGTCTGCAAAGTGGGCAACTTGTTATTATGCTAGAGTGCCATCTAGCTGATTCACACAGTAACTGACATCCCTACATTTCTCCCCTACCCACAGTATTGTAACCGAAGAGGGATATCTTTTAATGAGCAAACTTGGGATCCTAATCACAAGAGAAACAATGTCTCTGAAAGCAACAGGGGTAGCTGCCGTAGGGTGTTGAAGATCCAAACAGGGTATGCAAAATTTGAGTAATTTGTCTATTTTTAGGGTTAATGCGCTATAGGAAAAGCACAGTAAACCCTAAGCCTGTCAAAGGGCAAGCAAAGAATTCATCGTGGAAGATCCAGTTTTAATGGTGAACTGCATGTTGCGCACATCCTTAGCAGTAATTACTCAGTCTCATCTCTGATGGTTAGCTATTCTTGTGAAATTTAGCACTAGCTATTCCTGCTCCTACTTTCCATGACAGCAGCAACAAGTGAATTAGTTGCCACAATGTGCCCAAATATAGGGTGGAAGTAAGGTATGGACGCGGGTGGAGATGTGGTCTAAACCACTGAGCCTAGGGCTTGCCGATCGGAAGGTCGGCGGTTCGAATCCCCGTGACGGGGTGAGCGCCCGTTGCTCGGTCCCAATCTAGCAAGTTTGAAAGCACGCCCCAAAAGTGCAAGTAGATAAATAGCAACCACTCCAGCGGGAAGGTAAATGTCGTTTCCGTGGGCTGCTCTGGTTTTGCCAGAAGCGGCTTAGTCATGCTGGCCACATGACCTGGAAAAACTGTCTGCGGACAAACATCAGCTCCCTCGGCCAGTAAAGAGAGATGAGCGCCGCAACCCGAGTCATTCGTGACTGGACTTAACTGTCAGGGGTCCTTTACCTTTACCTTTTAAAAGTATTCTCACTCCTGTTCCAGTCACTACTACACAGAATCATATAATTGCTGGGAGGGACCCCGATGGTCATTTAGTCCACCCCCTGCAATGCAGGGATATTTTGACAAACATGGGGCTCAAACCCGCAACCCTGAGATTAAGAGTCTCATGCTCTACCGACTGAGCTATCCTGCTTCCTTTCTTACTGTTTCTGTCATTACTGTATTTAGAACAAAGGCTATTGAAACAGTTGTGAATCTTAAGAACCCAAAAGCAAGGACAGTGATACCAGCTAATCTGGAATTGCATATTAGCTTCGTGGCTACATAGCCAATGCAATTTGATTACATTTAAGGCAAATTGTGACCATTCAGAGCGAGGGTGATCCATCCTGAATCTGTTCTTTAAATGCAATCATTCAAAATTGCCAAACCGAGGATAGTTGCAAACAGTAGAGTTTCCACTGAGTTTTATGGTTTTGTGTTTTTATATGGTTGTAAATTGCTGTGATATATTTCTTATGATGCAGCAGTATATAAATATTTTTTTAAATAAATAAATACATAAAATTAAATTCTTCTCAGCTGTGTGTGCACAGCATGTGTGTGTGTGTGTGTGTGTGTGTTGAGCACATATTGAATCAGACCTTTGAGTGCCAGTTGGAACACCAACACTTTCAGAACCAGGCTGGTACAGCAATCAGACCTGGACTGGGCCTGATGCTGGCTGACGCTGACTGTGAGTGGTTCAGGCTTCAGTGAATTTCAGCTCAGCTCAGCTCAGCCCCACTCCTCATTTGGTGGCTTTCTGCTGCGGTCCACTGGTAAGGATACTGCCCGTGAAGTTTAGGCCACACATTTGGTGTCTGGTCAGCTCAGCTCAGCCAACAAAAGCAAGTAGAGGGATGTCTTTGTTCAAACTTCCAGCCCACAACCAGACAAAAGGGGTTTCTCTGGAGTTTTGGGGGTTGCAACCTACCGGTAAATAGCAAAAGGTGCATGGCATTTGTAACATTCATAACTGGGATTTCAAATGCTTCTGGATATTGTATAATACAGCTAGCGCACTCAACATTTTCCAGGATAAAAAATGTTTCTGTTGCATGACTCCATTTTACTTTTTTTGGCACTCATTTAGTGACTAAACTAGAAATTTGGCAGAGAAATTAAGGTTGCGATGCACAACAGTGGATAGTGAGTTAGAGGCAAGTTGCATGGGTATCAGTATTGTTCTAACTAGCAATTGACATGGTAGAAAACACTTGAGATACTAATTTTTTTATCATTTTTTAATTAAAAAGAAGACAAAAAGTACACATTTGCATTCTCATTTGCTAACAGGTGCAAAAGCTAGCAAGCAAATGTCTGGTAATCCAAGCTATTAGGAGAAAGAGGAGTATATCTCTTCTGGAAGTGGCATTCAGTTTCGGCATTGTTGCTTTTCTAATAACAATTTTCATGTGTTCATCTCATAATTACAAATATCTGCTTCACAATGGAATTTCCGTCTGTCCCCTTTTGCTATCAGGGGGATAAAACATTGCTCCTATGAAAGAGCACTCCCCAAATTTCAGGTCCTTCAGAACACTTATTTTCTGAACTAAAGACACACTCCACAACACCTAAAAAGTTTTGCTACTCAAGTGCAGGAGGTTGCTGCTATTGCAGCATCAAAAATGGCAGAGGGAATGAGTGGATTTAGTGGCTTTGCATTGGGGAGGGGGGAGAGCTGGTATTTAGCTACAAGTGTGCTCATGCCCAATGAGGCTACTGGGGTTTTTTGTCTTTTGCTCTGCTTTCCCCCATATGTGCACACTATAGTTATTTGGATTTGGGGCCTGGTGTGGCATCAAGGCTTATGTCTTCCTCGCACACTGCCTTGTGTGTTCACTTTTGCCCGTTGTGTTCTGGATGCCCTTTCTTGAAAAAGAGCCCCTCCATTGAATCCTGTACATGTCTAGATTTCCATCAGTTTTTTTAAAAGGGTAAAACCTCTCATATATTACCCATTTTTACAACACTCTTTATAGTCCTTTTTACAGCCAGGCTGGCTACTTCACTGTATGTAAAATCTTGTGGTGTATGTAATGATAGAATAAACAGAGACATGATATAGGGATGGATAAAACATGGTCTGAACAGTACTACCAAAGGGAGGAAAAGGAGCTCAATCGATTGGAAGCAGGAAAGCTGTGGGGGTGTAGCCAACTAAGTTTGACTCAGAGTAGATCTATTGAAGGTATTTCCATACCCTATTTTGCCTAAGGAAAGTGCAGAGTTTCGATACATAACAGCAAAAAAAATAAAATAAAAAAAAATTCTGCATCCAAGCCCTTTTTCGTAAGCCTGTACATATTTTTCCCAAACACAGACAATCTTTCTGAACAGCACAAATGCTTCACTAAACAATGCCAGTGTTTGATGTCTCCGTTAGCAATCTTCTCAACAGGAGAGGCCAAGTCATAAACCGGCAGCGGTTAAAAGAAAAAAAAAAGTTTATGGCATCAACAGCATGAAAATATGAGCTACCAATTTCCTGAGCACCTTCTGGCAACAGGTGCCCATTCTGACAATCAGCTGCAACCAGGCACCAAGTGCTAGAAATTGACTGAGTTTGTTTGATTGATTTTTTTAAGTAAAAAAAAAGAAATTTTCTTGTGCTTTACTTAAATCCTGAGCTCACTAAAACATCTGAGAATTCTCACTAATTCTTGAATCATTGTTGATTTGAACTAATTCTAAGCTACTCTGTCCCAAGAAGTGACGTCAGCCAAACAGGACAGAAATCTAGCCCAAGTGAATTAAGTGTGTACAGATTCCAGGGACGTTCAGAACCCAATGAGGAAAGTCAAGTCAAGAAGAAATGAGGTTTTAGCCAGTTAAGTTCAAGCAAAGCAGGTTAGATTCCAACAAGCGAATCCAGACAAAGCAGAGAACAAAGTCCAGAAGGCAAATAGGAAAAGAAGGTAGCACGTTGGAGATCTCCAAATGGAGCCTAGGCTGGAAGTCAGAGGAGGCAAGTTTGAATGTGCTTTAATAACTGAAGCCTGAGCCTTAAGTAGAATTGGAGCTTAATCCACAAAGCAGATAGGTTAAGCCTCTCCTCTTAAAGGGTCCCAGTCTGTTTTAGAAGCTATTGTCTCCAGCAGCATGAGGGAGACTGGGGTTCTACTATTGCTTCTGAGACAGAATACCTTTTAGTCCAAGGAAGGCAATGCATCATCTTCAAGCTACTCTCCTCTGGTGCTGCAATTCCCTAGGAGGCAGTGGTGTCAAAGATGGGTTCAGATTTTCTGAGATTCACATGTGTGTGTTTTTTATGCATCAGTGAAGCTTGCAGCTAAAATACGTACCAGGGAAACATTAGCAAAACACTGCCAAGGAGAGAGACAAAAATAAGACTATGACATTAGGCAGTGAGGACCAACCACCCCATCGCACAATGATCTGTTCACTACACCCTGGATCTACCTAATCTGCTCTCCGTGGTTGACACAAATCAGAATATAATAGAATGTACAGCTACAAGCATCTTGTCCACATTTTCAGGCACCACAAAATAAGGCAGAATGGTTTATCGGACACCTCAACAGACACTGTATCAATGCCGGACCTCAAGTCTGCATGGAGGTGGCAAATTTTGTCCTCATAGTGTATTTTAGCAACTAAAACTGGTTTAGGTTATATTCATACTAGATAACTAAAGCTGCACATGCATCTAATGTCTTATGAGATCACCCTCCTTTTGTGAGCCAATACAATATGGCTCAAGTGTCATTAACCTCCATGCGAGCAGTTATGGAATCATAAAATAATATGCATGGCCTTCAAGAGTCCTGTTCCATTTTGAAGGTCTTTCTTTACAGGTTGCTAGAGGGGCTTCACATCCAAAAAAATTCCATATATGTGAAGGCCATTGCTGTGGGAAAGATTTTACTGAATCATCCAATCTCACTGCTAATATGGAAGAACTTTTATTTTCCACCAGTATTGCAGATATTAACACGACAGTCCCTTGAAGTGATGATGAAGTTATGAAAACTTGGTCCCATAATAAAAAAGTAAAATGCTTTGCAGAATGATTGAAATAAAAATTAACTTCACAGTCGAACAGGAGACATTTTCTGCCCTCCAGATATTGAATCCCATACTTCTAAAAGAGCACATGCAATTTTCATATTTTATAATGTCTAATGAGTAATATATGAAAAAGTAATGAAGACTCTTAAATATTGATATATTTGCTAAATTAAATCTGTGTCCAGTGAGTCAGAGGGAACATGACTGAATATGGAAGAAATTCTGATGTAAAAATGGACCCCTATCTTGCTGGTTCCTAGAATTTTAATATGGATCTATTTTAATCCAGCATTCTTCATAAACACAAGGCTTCATAAACATAAGTCTGCGAGGATACGTTCTCAAATTTAGAGAGGTCCATAAACCAATATTTTAAGATATTGTAAGTCACTGACTTTGGATTATCAACTCCCTTTTCTCTGAGGGATCTTCCATCTCATCTTGAAAAGAGTGGCTCAGTGGTCTAGTTTATGCCAAGGATAGGGAAATTGTGGTCCTCTAGATTTTGTTGGATTCCAACTTTGCTCAGCCCCATCCAGCATGTCTGATAGTTAGGGATGATGGGATCTGTAGTCCGACAACATCTGGAGGGCCATAGATTCCGTATCTCTGCTGTTAGTGGTAGAAGGCATAGGGCTTGCCAGATGTTGGGCTCCAACTGCCATCAGTAACAGTTCAGCTTGGCCAGTGGTCAGGGATGATAGGAGCTGTAGTCCAGAAACATCTGGAGTATAATTGGTTCTCCACCCCTGGTTTAGGCCACACATTCTTATTTTTTTCCTCATTGATAACCCTGAGCTTGTGATTTTGAATCTCAAAGTCCCTCTCACTGAGATAATATGAGATTTGTACCTTGTTTTAGTTACTGCTTTATTTTTTTTAATGGAGAGAGGGCAAATATGTGTGTGCATGTGCACACACAATGCATGCCATATTGACTGCCTTGAATGTCAGACAGGACAAAAAAAATAGTTTACAGAAGAACAAGTCTTGCTAAAGCAGAACCAGCTTGGCTTCTGCAAGGATATATCTTGCCTCTCTAGCTTATTAGAGTTCTTTGAGAGTGTCAACATATAGCATATAGTCAGAGGTGATCGAGTTGACCTAGACCAAGCATAGGCAAACTCGGTCCTCCAGATGTTTTTGGACTACAACTCCCATCATCCCTAGCTAACAGGACCAGTGGTCAGGATCGAGTTTGCCTATGCCTGACCTTGACTTACAAGAAGTTTTTTGTTCCTGTTAAAAGGAATGAGGGAGAATGCAGCCCTCCTCACTCTGCTGTCATCTTGATGGCTTGCCAAGTGGTATTGAGATGCTACAGCTGGGGCTCCCCTCTTGCTTATAGGATGGGCTGCATAGTGGCAGATGAGATGTTGGGACCTGGTTGTGAGATCTATATAGAGGCAGGTGATTGTATAAATGGATGGGCCACAGGGCTGTGTCCACTCCACCT
The DNA here is from genome assembly GCF_009819535.1 of Lacerta agilis. Taxonomy (NCBI): domain Eukaryota; kingdom Metazoa; phylum Chordata; class Lepidosauria; order Squamata; family Lacertidae; genus Lacerta; species Lacerta agilis. The sequence goes on along the minus strand of NC_046318.1, from coordinate 18,856,936 downwards.
CAGTCTACTCTCATTCGATGAGAAGGTTTGAAGGGAGTGTGTAAGCATGTTTTTACACTCCTCCCCTCGGTTGAGAGCCCCACTTCAGACCTTCCCAGTCACTGTAGGAAGGAAAAGGATGGAGCCACAGGAATCGGTATTCACAGACTTATGGCCCATCCACAGATACAATTAATGAACATCTAAACAGGACTAATATCTACCTTTTCTGACATAGTGACACTACAATAATATTATATGTATACAGTTATTATGCCAATGCAATGGAGTGAGCAATAAACCACCCACCCACAACTAGTTAAAAGTGACTGCTTTGATAATTTGCACAGGGAGGAGAGTAATAACAATTACTGGAGTCTTTTATATGCATTATCTCATCCAATGAATCTTACCTGGTAATTTTCATTTTTTTATTGAAACGCAATAATGGTCTGAAATAGCAGTCTTTCCATTCCAGGCTGCGATCCTTAAGACTTAACAATGCATTACAAAATAAGACTTTCACATGTTTGATTCCTCATACTCTCAAGGAACATGAATCTTCCACAATTAGATAGTTGTAAATAGAGGTAGACAAATTTCCAATGAAATATGTAAGTCTCATTTCCCAAATTAATTTAAATTCAACATCAGTCAACAAAACTGAGCATAAGCCTTATGACTAATGGCCCAATCCCAAGGCCACAATCCTGTGCACATGTAATTTGGAGGTAAATTCCATTGAATTAAGGGTATTTACATTTGAGTACGATCTGAAAAGAAACCAGAGTATACTTTTGAGTAAATAAGAAAAGGATTTCAGGCTTCATGAGTTACTGGCACATTATGCTGATGTGCAAATCATATTCTCTCATGTTGACATCTCAGGTTATTGCGATAGAACTAATCCATAGGAGTAGATTATTAGTCATTATTTTTGCCTTTTGAGCTCTGCAGGAATATAGAAACATAAATTAGTGGTTACCTGTGTATAAAAGAAAGAGATTAGATAGCAATTAATTGTGTTTAAACAGTGTGGACATGTTCCTGAAACTGCCACCTGGGGAACCAGTTGCCATGGGTGGTTTTCAATAGAATTTTACTCAGAGTAGAACCATTGAAATTATTGAGGATGACTAATTCCCTCAGCCCCAGTATGACCAATGGTTAGTGTCAAGGATTGTACTGAAGAGGAGGAGGAATGGTTGAGGTCTCCCCTGCCTTTCCTGTAGCTTACAGTGAGGAGGAAGGCAGTCTCAAATTACAACAGGGCTTTGAGGGAGATAGCAGCTCAGAGACAGGCAAACAGCTGAGTTATGCTGTGTTAGGAGAAGAAGCATTTTCACAGTGTTTTTTATATGTGTGTAGATTTATATGTGTGTAGTTTGGCCAAACTCCGGGAGAGAGTGAAAGATAGGCGTGCCTGGCATGCTCTGGTCCATGGGGTCACGAAGAGTCGGACACGACTGAACGACTGAACAACAACAAAAGATTCCATTCCAAAGTTAGAATGTTGTTATCATTGTCCTAGGTCAGTGTCAGGGACCTATTACCAGCCCCCACAGTGCTGTTGATCAATTAGGTATGATCCAGACATTAAGCACTTTTGATGCCCATTTATTACAATGGAAGTATGCAGACCATGCATTATTTTCCCATTGAAGTAGTCAAACTTAAATGTGCTCGATTTTGGCTGGATTGTACCCATTGCTAGAGAGTAATGGTGAGCTATAGCAAATTCAATGCATTTTTCAAAAGAATTAAAAAAAATATTTTTACAATGTTTTTAACATGTGTGTAGATTCCACCTAGGGTAGGTGAACTTACTTCTCTGGACAGAAATCACTGGAATTCTTTAATTCCAATGGCATGGCAGCACATCTTGTGGGAGTTGCATGGGTGGGAGCTGGGGAATAGCTCAGCCTCAGGTGATGCAGACTCTGGGACTTCTAGCTAGGAGGGAAACTCTTTGAAGAACCCCTCTGCATCCTTTTCCCACAATGAAACATCAATTCCCTTAACAGAAATATACAAGAAAACAACCTGTGCTACTGAGCTACAGTCATATCTGTGCATGTTTAATACCAAACCCTAGAATTTGAAATGGCTAATTAAAGACATTAGCAAATGTCAATACAGCAATATTTTAATGACTTCAAGATAATCCCACAGCAATCAATTTAAATCAAAATGAGTTTATTGTAAAGTGCCAAAGGTGGGGAAAATGCTTCCTTTGCACTACAAAGTGCGGATTTCTGAAATGAATAATGCCTGTTCAGAATTTAACTAGATAATTACTTCATTTGCATTTGGTAAAGCGATAAGAGGAATGGAAAACGACAGCTCAGTGGGAAATGATGTTAAGCGTTAATAGATGACATGCACAAGACAGCAGTATTCAAACTTTTGTCATTTTTAACAGGGCTCAATTTGAAAGAAATCCATTTATTAACCTCAGTGCCCCAATAGGGGAGAAACAATGAAGAATAAAGGTATAACAGATGAAAGGGTTGCTCATGCCATGCCTGGATTCAGCATACTATTCAGATCCTGAGGAAATATGACATGTAAGCCTCTTCAGACTTCACCACAATTTGTCTGGTTCAGTTCACAGGAAAAATATTACGTCATGGACTGTGACAGCATGGGCTATAGCCTACAATGAGAGAGGGAAGGGAACAAGCAAACAGGGAAACAGACACCACCATCTTGTTAAATAGATATCTTCCCCCCACCTTTGGCCACTTCCACTAACCACCCCTTTAAATTTTGTGACTGTAACTGGCCCAACCTCCTCCTTGCACTAAAAGCATACTAACAGGTAGACTAGGTAGAGTGGGATAGAAATTAAGCAAGGGGTGAATAGCAAGGGCCCATTTTCCCCCAAACCAAACTGACAGTGCCCTTCAGCTCTCTATATTGGACAAACAGGCCAAACCCTATGCCAAAGGATAAATGGACATAAATCTGATATCAGGAATCACCAGACAGAGAAACCAGTAGGAGAACACTTCAGTCTCCCAGGACATTCTATACAAGATCTCAAAGTAGCTGTCTTACTACAAAGGGATTTCAAAAATAGACTGGAAAGAGAAGTTGCTGAATTGCAACTAATTACCAAACTTAAAACCATGGAGAGACCTGGTCTGAACAAAGACATTGGATTCTTATCTCATTATACATGACAAAGCTATCTTTAGCCATCTCACCCCTTGCCTTTTCCTGTAAGACCAGTTGCAGTCGTTAACAGTCGTCAACAGGTTTTCCACACCTATCAGCCAATCACCCATTCCTACCACCCTTCTGAGTAATACCCCTCCCAACTCTCTCATTATATATAAGGGTCTGGTGACTTCTGTTTCAGTGTATCTGAAGAAGTGTGCATGCACATGAAAGCTCATACCAAGAACAAACTTAGTTGGTCTCTAAGGTGCTACTGGGAGGATTTTTTTAAAAAAAAAATTATTTATTTCAGTTAAGGTTTTGGTTTAAGGTTTTAGTTAAACAGTCTTTGATAAAATAATTTTGGAGGAAAAAAACCACGCCACAGTTTGAGTTGTTGTTGTTGTTCAGTCGTGTCTGACTCTTCGTGACCCCATGGACCAGAGCACTCCAGGCCCGCCTATCCTCCACTGCCTCCCGCAATTTGGCCAAACTCATGCCAGTCGCTTTGAGAACACTATTTGAGTAGTTACACATAATAACTAATATCTATAACAGAACCCCAGTGATCAACACATCCAGTTAAATCTATTCTAAACTGTTTCCCTAACCAAGCTAATACTTGTCAGCTTGCATCCCTTGGTTCAGCTTCTGAGTCTTCTCCTAGTTTCGGGTGCAGTGCCCAACAGTACTGTCTTAACTCTTTCTAGTATCCCAGACCTCTTAAAGTGTTTCAGCCCCTTTTTCTCGCTAGTAGCGCTTTGCCTCAAAAAGTTCCTGGCCCCTTATTTTCTACCTTGGCATATATAATTCACTGCCCTCTCACAACTTTTTAGCCTTCCAGTTGTTGCTGAATTGCAAGCAATCCCAGAAAGCATGCCCAATGGCCAGGGATTATGGAAGTTGTAGTTCAGTGACCTCTGGAGGGCCAACAGTTCCCCATGCCCGTGTTAGCCAATCAGAAAGAGAGTGGAGATTTGATTAAATCTCTGTTTCCCTTGAATCGCTAGGATCCTAGGCTGAACTTTTCACTTTCCTTTGCACAGCCACCCCCCGACGGCAAACACAGTCTCTCTCTCCCCACACTATAAGGAAAGATACTGACATCTGCCAACTGAAGACAATACTATTCAGATGAGCCCTGGTAGTGCTCCCCTTCTGTTGGATGATGCCTCTCCCACCTTTTTATTCTAAAATTGAATCTTGAATATATCCAGGGCTTTTTTTCAGGGGGAACTCACAGGAACTCAGTTCTGGCACCTTTCAGATGAGCTCCAGCACCTCAGGTGGGCACCATGGCCATGCTAAGACAACAAGGATGGTGTCTGTGGTGAGTTCTGGAACTTCTTTTTTTCCTAGAAGAGTAGCACTGAAGATATCCTTTTGAACTGAGCTGAGAATGCTGCTTTCCTACTAATAATTGCTACCAGTCTCTGAACCTCAAATGGCACCCCTCTCCCCCCCCTCTCTAAATGTTGGGTAGAGGAAGCAATTTCTATGCTTTCACTTTTTATTGGGTTTTCCAATTGGCTATATATTGGGAGTGGTATATGGTACAAATCCCAACTTTGAAGGGTCAGTTGCACGGCTCTAGAAAAAATTATGAACTAATTTAAATAACATAATCCTAGAAAAGGGAGAGGAGAACCAGGATGAAAAGGGACAGGAAGTGGGGAAAGGGGGGGTTGCTTAGTTTATTTCTTTCACAATCTTTACAGAAGGGCAGTCCTGTTTCACCTATCAACCTTTTTTAAAATAAAATAAAATTGGGGGGGGGGTGAGAGGGAGGGAAACAATTTAGAAATGTCTACCACCAAGTTGAAGCTAACTTCCTGATAAGCCTTTTGTAAAGGAAATTTGATTCTCAGAACTCCACTGGAATTCTTTCAGTGCGTCAGCAAAATAAGAGAACCGCTGAGACAATTTACTTTGCTGGAACTCCCCCCCCCCCAAGTCAGAGTTCCAAATATAAGAAATGGCTAAGGGAATTATATACCCTCAGCGAGAGATTAAAATAAATGCTACCATGAAACTGAAGGTGATGGATAAGGGTACCACCCATGGGCACTGCAATCTGTAGGCAATTTGAGGCCACTCGGATAGAACTCTGCCTAAAAATCTTGGATAATGAGCACCATTCTGAGCCAGTGTAGTGGTATCATGATTAGAGTCTCAGACTAGGACTAAAGAGAAGCAACCAGCCATTTCAAATCACTGGGTGCCCATAGGCTGCTCACAAACTCTTACTCTGATGTACTCACGGGGTTGTTGTGAGGTTGAAATTGTGGGAGAGGAAACAACCGTATACACTGTTTCCTCCTCATGGGAGGAATGGCAAGATATAATTCAAGCCAGAAAAAACCCAAATAAGTGTCGCATGATGTGGACACACACTAAGGACCCATTGAGACAATCAGAAAAAGCACAGCCTCCAGAAGCTAATGATGCTCCACCTAGTATCAGGCTGCTAATTATCCCATAATTTACCACAAGCCAGGATGGGGAACTTGCGATGCTTCAGCGGTTGTTGGACTACAATTCTCAGAATCCCTTACTGTTGGCTGTGTTGATTAGGGTTGATGGAAGGTGAAGCTCAGCAACGTCTCAGGGATCACAGATTTCCCACACTCTCAAGCTGAATGAAGTTCTCGTCACCATCCTATTATTATCATTCTCTTCCTTGTACAAAGCCCATAGAAGCTAGCAACATTTACAAAATACCAAACGTATGCAAAGCATTTCCCAGCAGAAATAGGGGAAGTGGCACCATCTAGTAGGACTTAGTTGTGATTCCTGCAATGGGGTCTCTTCTGAGTCTGAAATTCTATGACTGTGTGCCAAAAAACAACAACAAACAAACATGAGTGGGAATTCAGCTTCTGTGCTGTAAGTGTTGTGTGCCAAGGCCCCCAAACCAGTCCCTTGTTAAAATAATTCACACAGACACAATATTTTTAAGTTTAAGGTTATTGGGCAAAATTTTTAGGCCACAACTTTATTGAATTACAGAAATGTGAGCGGTATTGGCATAGGCATTTGCACAAACTATATCAGACTCCTGTCCCCATTGCAGGAAGTCAATAAGGGTAAACCACCCAGTGAGGGACCCACATCGGGGTACCCCACCTGCAGCTCTCCTCGGTGTCCCCAGAGGCCTGGCATGGCCCTAGCCCCTCAAGCGACTTTAGACAGAATCCAGGCTCTGGATTCCTTTAACGGAATACCCTTGATCAATGGAGGGGCAGGCGATGGCTGACCTCCCCTCCACCAGAAATCAATGAGCCAATGCCTAACCGCCAAACCTTACAAAGTTGTGACGATTGCTAAGAGGTAGGCGAAAACCAAATGGTCAGTGCCAATTTGCCAAATGGAAAAAAATTCCTACCTGGCCCCTGACCCAAGACAGATGACTAACCAAAGTCCAAAGCAAGGCCAGAGAACACACATTAAACAGGGAGGGTGGGCGGGTGTCCAGCAGTGCAAAGCAGGTGCTAGCACACGTCACACTGCCGCTTTTAAACCCCCCACGATCAGCCCGCTCAAAAATGATTGGCCAATAGGCCTGGGGTGATGATCCCACTTCTTAAGACACCATCATCTGACCATGGTCCAGATATCCTGACCGTTTAAAAATATTATATGAATTGGGAAATTAAAACGGTCTTAACAGTGCATAGAGGGGACATATGTTTCTGGACAGGAGCTGATGATGGTGAGGGTTTGCCAAACACACCTTCCTCTTGGCACATTTCTCCCTTTCATCCTGAGTTCAAGCATCTTCAAAGTCCGTGATACCTTTGGTAAAAGCTGTTCTCCAATTGGAGTGCTCACAGGCCAGTATTTCCCAATTGTCAGTGTTTATACTACATTTTTAAAGACGTGCTTTGAGAGAGTCTATAAACCTCTTTTGTTGACCACCAGCATTATGCCTACCATTTTAAAGTTCGGAATAGAGTAGTTGCTTTGGGAGACGATATTTAGGCATCTAAACAACATGACCAGTCAAACAAAGTTGATGTTGAAGAATCATTGCTACAACACTGGTGATCACAGAGCTCAATCGATGGTGGATTTCGGCATGAAAGCCGGCCCTTGTGGAAACATAACTGCCCAGGTAGGAGAAGTGATCAACACTTTCCAACGCTACACCATTGAGTTGGATTTGTGGCACAGCAGAGGGGTTGTTTTGTTCTTGTTGGTGCAACACTTTGTGGGGTTTTTTTTGGATTTTGAGCGATAGGCCAAGCTTTTTGTAAGCTTCTGCGAAGATATTTAGGATGGTTTGGAGGTCATCCTCTGAGTGTGCACACAATACGTTGTCATCAGCATACTGAAGCTCTATAGCGGAAGTTATGGTAACCTTACTCTTTGCTTTCAGCCTACTCAGATTAAAGAGCTTTCCATCTGTTCAATATATGATTTCTACTCCAGTGGGGAGTCTCCCTTTGACAAAGTGTAGGATCATGGCGATGAAAATAATCAATATGAGTTGGGACGATGACACAACCCTGTTTAACACCTGATCCCACTATGAATGATTCACTTTGAGAGCAGTTGTTATCTGTGATCGTTGCTGTCATGTTATCATGGAGGAGTTGAAGGATGTTCACAATTTTATCTGGGCAGCCAATTTTCAGAAGGACAGTCCGCAGGGCATTACGATTTACAGTGTCGAAGGCCTTAGTCAGGTTGAGCAGCCAGAAGTCCTTGCAGCAATGGAATGAATGTGTTGAATACCATCCAGTCCTTTTCTTAAGGTGCCTCTGTCTGATTTGGGGGCTACTCCCATGCTACATCCCACCTTCTGGCGAAACAAAATAGAAAATTCTTTCCAGTAGCACCTTAGAGACCAACTGAGTTTGTTCTTGGTATGAGCTTTCGTGTGCATGCACACTTCTTCAGATACACTGAAACAGAAGTCACCAGATCCTTAAATATAGTCAGGGAGTGGGGAGGGGTATTACTCAGAAGGGTGGTGGGATTTATGTCCATTTAACCCTACGCGAAAGGATAAATGGACATAAATCTGATATCTCTAAGGTGCTACTGGAAAGTTGGTCTCTAAGGTGCTACTGGAAAGAATTTTCTATTTTGTTTCGACTATGGCAGACCAACACGGCTACCCACCTGTAACCCACCTTCTGGGTCCAACTCAATGCATCTTTCTAGTCATGAAGCTACAGGTGAGTCATTGCCATTATGTAAGAAACAAGTGGTTATGGAACAGTTTCTTAGACTGCTATTGATATGCTACTGATTAGATTTTTTTTTTTATCTTAAGGGGGCTGGCCCAGTATGTTTATGAAACCATAAAATTGGTTTGATTGGGAGGTATACATAATAAATGAGGATGAAGCTGATGCCAGCAAAATTGTCCACAGTTGACTGATACATAATTAGAGAAAGTGTCAGAGCAGAGTATGACTGACCCTCATCATGCATTTTAATTATGGTCTTTAATTGCCTTTTTGAATCCTATAAAAACCAGTGGCCCACGTCTACTTACCAGCCACACCGATTGAGCCAGCATTTATCACCTGTAAAAGAGTAGAGGTCGCTTTGTCTTTTAGCAGAGGTTCCCAGAATATATTCATCCCTTCCTATTAGACAACTAAAACTACAAAGCCTACAATGTGTTGTTTTTGAAAGGAGCTCATTTGGATGACAGCATTCTTGGGGAATTTTCACCTGCTTAACAGAACAGCGTGAAGAGAAAGTACAAAGGAAATATTTTTAATTCTTTGTTTTTGGAGATCTTGTGCTGAAAACGTAATAGCTAGTAAAGGCCATAATTAAAAGAGGACTCCAGTTGTTTTCTAGGCCCCTTCAAAGCCACAATTTTAATGGCTCCTGCACCCCCTTCCAGAGATCTGTTGTTGCAGATACTCAAGGGAGTTAATTCTGTGATGCTAAAGATGCAAGTTAAATTGTGACAATTCAAAGGGCCCCCCTAGAGTACTATACATCCATGACAGAGGTAATCTAACATTCATTAGGCAAGAGGAAGGCAATAATTATTTCATTTTTAAAAGAGGGGGGATCAATGTATCCATATGGGTTAGATTACTTGCATCCAAAGGAAATGGAAGCTGTTCTTTTATTTCCTAGCAATTAAAATCTTTGTTGTCAATCTCCAATAATAGAGCTAGACTAAGATCAGAGAGCTGGCCAGACTCCCTTTGCAAAGTCTGCCATTGGTGAAGATTTAGAATTCTGATTTTGAAACATTTCTGTTTTCTCTGCAGCACTATAGGGGTGTTCAGGCATTTCCTTGAACATGCAGACTATACCCATGGATGAGGGGTGCGGGCAGAGACGGGCACACAAGCCTTGCCCCCAACACCACTGTATGCTTCAGTCACTGATAAGGCAAGGTCCCTGATTGTGTAAGGTGTTATACTTGCATTCATGTGAACACGAGCAAAAGCTCCCTGTAAACTTTCTCCACTCAACACAGGCAAGGGTGGGGATATAGCAGATGGGGTGATATGCATGGAGATATCAGGGGTGGACTTTCTGGCAAATCCCGCTTCCTGTTCACAGGTTCAGACAAATGCCAAGCAACATCTAATGAATGACTGTCTCGCCAGAGTGTTGCATGCTCTAGTTATCTCCCACTTGGACTACTGCAATGCGCTCTACATGGGGCTACCTTTGAAGGTGACCCAGAAACTACTACTAATCCAGAATGCGGCAGCAAGATTGGTGACTGGGAGTGGCCACCAAGACCATATAACACCGGTCCTGAAGGACCAGCATTGGCTCCCAGTATGTTTCCAAGCACAATTCAAACTGTTGGTGCTGACCTTTAAAGCCCCAAATGGCTTCGGCCCAGTATACCTGACGGAGTGTCTCCACCCCAGTCGTTCAGCCCGGACACTGAGGTCCAGTTCTGAGGGCTTTTGGGCAGTTCCCTCACTGAGAGAAGTGAGGTTACAGGGAACCAGGCAGAGGGCATTCTTTGTAGTGGTGCCTGCCCTGTGGAATGCCCTCTCATCAGATGTCAAGGAAATGAACAACTATCTTACTTTTAGGAGACATCTGAAGGCAGTCCTGTTTAGGGACAAGGTTTCTTTTAGAGTGTTGTAATATCAGCAGAAATTGCTCCCATGGGAGCAATCACAACAATCGTCTATGGAAATGATATTTTGTAAAAGTTATGGATGAAGGTCCCGTCCCCGTCCTCCCCGTTAATGATTTGGTCTGAATTTTGTTATCTCCTGAAAACAGGAGATAACGGCGAGAATTTAATTTATATAAAAGTAGTGATTCTAAGCCAAATATGCTCCATTGTATTAACAAAAAACAGAACAAATAAAGTGACATATGGAGCTGTATTCAACTAATTTTTACTCAGACCCACTGAACTTAATGGAGCTATGTTAATTTCAGTGGCCATTAATTTCAGTGGATGGTATTCAATGATAGTCCTACTTAGAGTACAACCACTGAAGATAATAGACATGATGAAAGGAGTGATGGGAAGTTGACATAAGGAGTGGAACTATTGAATGCTGAGCTGGCCTAAGCCTGGTAGATAATGATAATAATAATAATAATAATAATAATAATAATAATAATAATAATAATAATAATAATATATTTCTACCACACCCATCTGGCTGGGTTGCCCCAGCCAATCTGGGTGGCCTCCCGCATATATAAAAAAGTGTAGAGAGAAACAAGCCTTTAAAATAGAGGGTTTTTTTACACTGCACTTTTTGCTGCACTTTTTGTTTCAATAGGTTGCCAGATCACATGACTGAGTTGAATGGAGTTAGGATCCAGTGTTAGCCTCTCCTGTCCAGTCCGGCCTCCACCACTCCCTAGGAAAGTTCACTTTTCAGGGCATTCAAAATAACCCAGCTAAATTCAGAACTTGCTGACTGAGTCAGATATCCACCACATCCTATCCTACTCATCCCAGTGGATGGTTATGATTATGTCCTAATTTTGATTCATAAATTTCAATGGATCTACTCTGAGTCAGACTTAGCGGAACATAACCCAATGAATCTATTTTAAGCAACAGTTAGTTGAAACACTATAGAAACGCTGTGTGTTTAAAAGCTAAATCTATGGATGAGTTTACGCAGGCTGTATAAAAGTAGAGTATAATGGAAAATTAATTACAAAACACCTTGAACTAAATGCCTGAGCTATGAAGCTATAAATTAAAGTTGTTAATAGTACACAGTGAGCGAAGGCTACCAAAACCTGTAAAACAAACAAAACATTTTATTCTTATAATTATGGAGTGAACAAATAGCTGCAGCTTGTTGTTCCTCAAACATGTGGTTTTTATTCCATGTTGTATACCAATACGGAAAGCGGGTCAGGAAACAGAATAAGGATGCAATCAAGCCCCAAATTAAGCAGCTTAAAGTCTCAGTGCTTTCAATGGAAGAGTGATGTCGAACATCACTTAATTTTCTGTTGATATCAATGAATGATGGTTGCCAGATAGATTTGTGTGTGCGTATGTGGAAGAAGAAAATATTTAAGTTATTCTTTATCCTGTCTAAGTATTCTGCTATGTACTTTGTAATAACAGATAATGGGCTGTTTCCCCCAGGATTATTTAAACATGATCATGGTGATTGTGATCCCCAAATCTCAGCAGAGTCTTCAGTGGGAAGAGTGGTATATGTCAAATAGGTATCTCATGAGCCAGGATCTTCTTAGTGTTGATCCCATGTTGAACTTTGCCCCAAGTGATTTGCCCTGAGTGATGGCCTTATCAGTATAGGCTTTGAAACCAGCCTCTAAAAAACATTTATTTAGTGCTGGCTCCCCACCCCCCCACCCCCACACAGACACTCTTAAAGGCTTTATCACACTGTTGGGTTGGAGCTGTTTTTAAGCTGTTAATTATAACTAGTTAATCAGCATGGTGTATTGTTGGGCTGTTAATCGTTTTTAGGCTGCCTTTTTAAATGGGTGCTTTCAATTAAACATGATATTATTTTTATGTTTGCTTATGTAAGGTGCCTTTTGGAAATTTTACTCCAAAAGGCAGCCTAGATATACTTAGTTAAATGAAGTAAGTCGGGGCACTTCAATTTGAGTGATGTGTGGGGCAGCAGCACAGATGTTTCAACCCCCCCCCCAAAAAAAAAACACGGCACCCTCTCATTTCAGTGGCTCATGCAGGCAAACCAACTGTGCTCCCCTAAATCCACCTCTGCTATCCTGCAGATGAACATGGGTATCTTCCCTGCAACAAACACTCTTTTGTGAGAAATTGGTGTCAGTAACAGCTGAGGAAATTTCTATCTCAAGGAAACCCATATGACAGATGTCCTTCTACTTGTTATGCCCTAACAAGCCCTCCGTCATTATCAACTTTAATAAGGGGGCCCAAACTTCAGAGCAGGTTGACAGAAATAAAGACGATATTTTCTTTAGGACTTAAAGTTTTTAATAATATTTGTAGACAAGGGCAGGGAAACTTCCAAGGTTCTCGAGATTGATGTGGGACAGCTTCAATATACCATTCTTCACTGTTGGAGGAGTCCAAGGGCAAATGTAAACTTTAAAGTCAATGAATTTCACTTAACTGCAACTCATACCACTTTAGAAGTGTGTGGGCTTCAGGAGGCTATCAGCAACGTACATTACCACATGCAATTTGCCACTGAAAAACCAGGTGACTGTTGTTTGTCTGGTTGTGCAGGACATGCTACAGAAACAGATTACAGTGTTCCACACACTGTCTTGGCCACTGATTCCATTTTTATTGTGAAGTTTGGGCATGTATAATAATGTGTAAGCTGAGGAAACCATGTATCCCACCACAAGTACTTAGGCCAAATTTGATATTTGCCACCTCTCTTTCTTTCTTTCTTTCACATTTGATTAACCAGTAACAGAAGTAAATAAAAAGGGGGGGGGGGAAAATATGTTGAGGAAAGTACAGATTCTAATTTATACAGCAAGCTTCATGAAAATTCCCAGTTACATTACAACCCATAAGGAGCTGAGAGATAACTAGAATAAAAGGTAAAGGCATAACCCATGGCTGTAATTCAGGTGAGAGGAAATGTTGGCCCTCCAGATGATGCAAAATTACAATCCCTTGCTGCAATGCCTGAAAAATGCATCAAATGAATCAAATTATCGTGTGTGTGTCTGTGTGTTTATTTAAATTTGTGGCCCCCAGTTTGGGTATTTGATCATGAGCCGACACGATCAGGATTTTTAGAGCAAAACATCAAAAAGGGTAAAATCCCACAATCCCTCTATTGACAAGTAACAGTCACTTTCCCATGACACCTCTATTTCACAGGACAATTTGGAAGTTGTGGTGGTCAAACGCAACCACACGTGACTTTCTGGGACGCAGCATTCACTTCAGCCAGCCGCCAAAAACCTTCCTTCAGCCAAACTGTTTCTCTCATAGAGAGGGAGTTTCTCCAAACATTTCCCATCTTCTCTCCTTCTGACCCTTCTCTCCCAGATTGCCAGACATTTTACATCTAGTATTTTCTCTATTTATGAAATATATGTATAGGAATCATACGTGCTGGTTTTGTTTTGCCTTATTCTCATCGGTATTAGCCCTAAGAATGATGGTATTTGAAATGAAAGGTGGCTTCTCATACGTCTACCCCTAGATCTGCCTGCATCACTAGGCTAAACTTGGCATGCTTGAAAACACCTGCTCTGGCTGCAAACAAGCTAATATTTTAACAGCTGCTCTAGCCTGATTTGGTTAGTTCAGCATATCTGTAGAGCTGGAAGAAGGCCACCCTTCTGCACTGGTAATCACAGTTTCTGGCTGCTCCGACTGAGGGTCACACAACTATTAATTTGTCTCCTGTGATAAGGAGAAAAGAGGAAACTCAGTACTGTAATATTTTCTCCTTGCGAGTGAGTTCCCCTCCCCACCCTGAGATCTAGCATGCTAGTTTGTAACAAGATTTTTATTTCCCTTTTACCAGCAGTCCCATTCTGCCCGCAACTTTGCAAAGCAACGCTAGTGCCTTTCCTTCTCTCTCTTTCTTTCACAATCCTATTGGAAGAAAAGAGAAAAAATAAAATATAAACCTTGGCAGCTGACATTAACAATAATAATGTTTCATCAGGTAAAAGGTAAAAAAGTAAAGGACCTCTGGAAGGCTAAGTCCAGTCAAAGGCGACTATGGGGTTACAGCGCTCATCTTGCTTTCAGGCTGAAGGAGACAGAGTTTGTCCACAGACAGCTTTCTGGGTCGTGTGGCCAGCATGACTAAACTGCTTCTGGCACAACCGGACACCGTGACAGAAACCAGAGCAGCGCATGGAAACGCCGTTTACCTTCCCGCTGCAGCGGTACCTATTTATCTACTTGCTCTGGTATGCTTTCTAACTGCTAGGTTGGCAGGAACTGGGGCAGAGCAACAGGAGCTCACCCCGCCACGGAGATTTGAACCACCAACCTTCTGATTGGCGAGCCCAAGAAGCTCAGTGGTTTAGACCACAGCGTCACCCGCGTCCCAATAAGTTTCCATCAATCCTTATTTAAACATATATAGATTGATATACACAGACCATATGACCAGTCACAAACCATTTCAGGGGTCCTTCCTGCTTGAGTCATCCTGACCTGCGGAGATTTCACTTCATTTCTAACAAGCCCCAAAATGCTTTAAGGTTTCAGATTGGGATTCGGGATGCTTCCAAATCTGATGCACCTCATTAGAAAAATCCACCAGCGTATATTAAGGGGGCAATTTATACATTGCCAAAAAATGCATAATTGAAAAAGAGGACAAAAAGGGACACATAAAGAATGATCTCCTGATATTCTGCAGAAGTCGTATTGGTTTGATTAGTTACCTGAGATATCACTATAGATGTCAGATATAGTATGTGGAATGGGTATACCCTGTTTGAAGGAGACTAACTAGTCAAAAAGTATTTTCTCAATTGACTGCCAAATACTTGCCACATGTTTCAAGTGTTGATTAAGCATTTATGGAACTTCTTCTTCAAAGAAGACCGCCTGTTGCCAATATCTCTGTCTTCTCAGCAGCAATTTAAGACTTTGTAACTAAAAAGAAATCCAGATTTGTGGACATGTTGCTGTTTTAACATACTATGATACATTATATCTTAGCTTTATTTTTCTATTTCAAATAACCCTGAAAGTACAGCTAAATATACATTTTTAAAAACAACAACAACAACAACAACCAGTTTGATTCAGTACACACTGAAGCAGAATCTATCAAATTCACACTTTCAAAAGTGAAATAAAACAAAACTATGCTTCGAAATTCTTACTTTTCCAAATGTTATGATGCAGCTCTCCAATGAAAGAATATTCATGAATATGCATACATTGGGGAAAGTGTGCATGGAAATGAAGATATTGGTGAAAATTGCATTAAAAAGGCATTATAGTAGGTAAAATCGGTTTTAAGAATGCAATTTTAATTTTTTAAGCAGGGGAATGGAGAATCCTCTCAGTTTGATGGTGATGGAGGGTAAGCCCTGGCCAGATGATTTTTTTCTCTTTTCTTTTTTGCAAGGGGTAGGGTTCTTTCCTGTGCTTCCCCCTTCCCTTCTCTCTCTTCCGTTTCCTCCATTCCTTCCTCCAGTGGCTGGCAAATGTGAGCTTCGGGATGTACGCTCTGCAGAAAGAGCTCTGTGGATCAGAACCACTGGCCACCAGTGTGGGTAAAGGGAAAAGAGTCGGCTTGCAGTGCTGCATCCAAACAATGCTTCTTGCTGGATTGGAAACATGCAAGAAGGGGCTCAATCTCCCACTGCCTTTCCTTTCCTCCCAAAAGGGAGGGAGACCACCTGCAGCCACCCAGCACTGGAGAGAGTGGCCATGGGGCATAGGAGGCTCTGCCAATGGAAACAGCTTTGCAGAGCCCACTTTGCAGAGTCCTCCGCTGGCTCAGAGGGAGGCTGAGCTCCAAGCATTCAGTCCCCTTCCCTTTTGCAAAGATCTGCTTGGCGAAATGGAAGAGTGTGTGTTGCCAAACCACCAGTGGGGACAAAACAACAACAGCAACACCCAGACATTAGGGTAGGGCTGCCAAAGTGAAAAGATGTTGGGCTTTTCTTGCAAAAATCCCTTCCCCCAAATTAGAAGTTTTTGGAGCTTTTTAAAAGGAAATTCACCGAAAATTAAACACTTCTGGGAACGTTTTCCATACATCTAGGTTTTCCAGACATTTTAGCCATTTCCAAAAATCCTGCCCAGACACTATTTGTGATGGATAAATCCCAGACATGTCTGGGGAAACCGGGACACATGGTAACCCTAACCTTGCCATCTTGGGTGACCCTGCTTGGAGTATGGGACTTTTGATGGCTTCGTTCGCAAGGATCATAGGAATGTGCAAACCCACTCACCACAACAAGATGATGATCCCATGAGTGAGATTTGGGACTGAACTATACAGTGGCAAACAAAACGTTTTTAATGTGTTGTAAAGTGCAATATACACATGTGACACTAGATGGCAAGAGTGAGCTATGCAACATTCAATGTTTTTTTTCAAAACATTTTTTTAAAAAGTATTTTTTTATATGTGTATTGATTCACCTTGGAGAAGACCCCTAACTTTGCTGAGAAAGAGAGAGGGAGAGGGAGAGGGAGAGGGAGAGGGAGAGGGAGAGGGAGAGAGAGAGAGAGAGAGAGAGAGAGAGAGAGAGAGAGAGAGAGAGAAGACCTGAAATACAGAACAAAACTGTATCAATACAAGTTGTAACATTTTACATTGAAATACGGGGCAATCCTCTATTATACAGGACAGGTGGCAACCCTAGGTGGAGTACAAATTAATATAATAGAATAGCAGAGAATAGAATATACTGCAGCCTAGAGTTTTCCTAGTCTGAGAGGGAGGTGAAAGTCTGGGCTGTATTTCTGGATACAATAAATTCACTGTGCCTGAATCCAGCACAAAACTACTATTAGTAGTACTACCACCATCCAAATCGTTTGGTGAATACCAACAGCATCATGAACTTCATTTCTTTTCATTTAATTGTATATATTAACATGTGATTGATACTTTGATCTGTTAACCTTTAGATTTCCAGCCCATTCAAATGTGCCCCTTTCTAGAAAGATCATATCAACAGAGTTTTCACCATCTCAGGATGCGCCCCAAACTCCAAGTTAAATGCAGCCAATTAACTCAAGCTGCCAAAAAACAGAGAATGAAATGCTCACACAGAAATATCTCCCATCTAGATGCTTTAAAAATTACAGTCTGTTCTGAAGAAACCCAAGTGCTTGCAAGTTCCCTGACCTCCATTATGTGCAGAGGTGAAAAAGTCCAGAGAAGAAAACAAATCTATAATCATAGCCAGAAACCTTATGTTTATTCATAAATGGCAGCACTTGGTGAATTCTCATTAACCGCACTCATTACTCATTAGGTGATGATCCCTGGGTCCTTAGGTTGAAGAGTGCTTTGAACTGTTTCTTCCCCTGTTTTTAATTAATCTTTGGGTGGGTAAATTTGGTAATTTCATTTAATGTGACTGGTTATGAAGCCAAGAAAGAAAGCAGGCTAGTTTAGGCAGTGAAAGTTTGCGCAGGCAATAAGAGCTGCTTGGAGAACCTGTGACGTGGAATGAAGTCTATGCTCACTCACCAAGTAGATAGTCTCCACATCAGTCTCCACATACCTGTGATGTGCCATGCTAAATGCAAACCAGCAGCCTGTCTTGAGACCTGTCAAGTACTTGATGAACCCTTCTATGTGTTAGGAGCTGGCTGAATGACATAGAGTAGTGGGAGGCTCCAGCCAAGGAACCCCTAGGGAAACCACCAAGGAAGAAGGCTCAGACCCATGGGTGTAGTTGTGGGGCACAGAAGACAGATCAGAGGAGGAGGGAAGCTGGGAGGTGGAAGACACAGGAGGTTTGAGGGAACAAGAAGTGTCAGAGGCAGGGAGACCTCCAAGGACAGGACTGGATGCAGAGGAACACACTTTGAGGTCAAGATCTGAAGAAGAGGACAGGGAGGAGCCAGACACTGCAACAGATTTACAGCAGCTGCCTGGCCCCTCTGCATTGAGCTCCCCTTCCACTGACTCTGAGGTCACACAGAGCGTTACGCATAGCTGAACAGAAAGATAGAAAACCACAAGAGGGGGAATTTTCCTCCCTTCTGGAGTTTGTGTCTTCTTGGAAGATGTCAGGAAGAGGAGGTCTAGGAGGACAGGAGGGTACCCAGAGCCAGTCTCGGCAACGTCTTCACGGAGGGAGCAGTGTCGAGTGATCTCTGTCGTATACTAATTTCCTCAATAAAATGGCTTACTTTACTTCAAGTCTTCCTTCTGACCTGTTGATGAACCTGTTCCCCAGACACTTTGTTCTGGTTTGTTTGGCAGAACCAGCCAGACAGCAACATCGGGAAGGTCACAGAGCTTCTGGATTACTGAGAACACCAGAATACACCCACTGAATTCATCCTATGAAAAGGCCACCATTTTGAGGGTTTGCTTTTTCCATCGTCACTGTTGCCCGTAGTGTGGCTGTCCACAAAGGCATGAAGCACAGGAGTGGTAGGAAACAATGGGCTGTTGGTATGTTCAGAGATATAGCTAAATTCTCTTCGTTTTATTTAACCCCCAGCTCCAGTGGTACCCCAGCCACTGTGGGAGGCAGTGGAAGACAGGAGTGCGGTGTGCTCTGGTCCATGGGGTCACGAAGAGTTGGACACAACTAGAAGTCTAAACAACAAATAAAAATGTATTTTATAATAATTGCTACAAAAATAGAACTGGGTTCATTCTCAGAGAGCTCATTCCTTTTAGAGAGTCAGTGTGGTGTGACGGTTAGAGTGTTGGACTATGACCTGGGAAAACATTATTTGAATCCTCACTCGTCCATGCAGCTCACTGGGTGCCCTTGGGCCAGACACTGTATCTCAGAGTAACCTACCTCACAGACTTGTTGTTAAGATGAAATGAGGAGGGGAGTACCATGTACACCACACTGAACTCAGGAACTTTTACTCAGGAAAAAGGTGGTCTCTGAATGTTAAGAATGAAGATTAGGGAAGGGAACATAGTTTCATAATCTGTGATTCACATGTGCAAAGTCACACATTATAAAGTTGTAGACTATTGACTAACTGAGTGCAAAAATCCCAAACACATACAATAATAAATGCAGATCTTGAGTTGATCTGTGCTCTCCATTTCTTTTTTGCATTCGACTGCAACATCCTGGAATCCAGAACCTAAACCATCCCTATCTGCTTTTAAATTTTTACAGCTGAGACTGCATTGTTCCTATGAACAAAAAGGGGTGGGGGAGAGAATGCATCTGTTCTAAATTGACATGCTAATGTCAAGTCCATCCTATGAGCAACAATTTTGTCCTGTCCCCATCTGTAGGTAGATAGCATTGAGTTGAAAAATACAAAAGTCAATTTGTCATTCTTTCATTCAATGAAAGGGCAAACCACTTATTCAAATCTCACTCCCTTTCCACCTTTTCAGAATATGTAATGCTGGAAGTTTGAAAGTGGCTCTGAGCTGAAATAAAATGGTTTTAATTAAACTAAAGGCAAGAATGGAAAAGGCAATTGTCTGTACTGCAGGGAAATAGGAAAATTTCCATCATCTAAGACAGTAAATGCAAATGAATCACAAGCTAAATAAGGATGAAGCCTGCAGCTTTGCAATGCAAAAGCAGAGAACAATTCTTTCCTCCAAATTAGGCATTTTTTTTCCTAGTTTTCCCCTTGTGATCAGTGTGTGTTCAGCTGCTTTTAAAAAAAATGGTGTTTACACTAATAAGAGTTATTACATTTTAAGTAATTTTAGCTCTTTCGCATGTTGAACTATGGTTGTCATTAGGCTTCATATAAAACAAGGCTAAATATATGTTTGTGCAAGGAACTCATTAATCTGATTGTGGTTCATCCACAAAGTTGTGGAGTACAACTCCAAATTGGACCCAGAAACATTCTTACAGGTTAGATGTTCAGAATTCTAGAGATGAATTCTGATACAGTGGTACCTTGGTTTTCAAATGCCTTGGGAGTTGAACATTTTGGCTCCCAAATGATTGAAAACTGGAAGTGATTGTTCCAGTTTTCGAACGTTCTTCAGAACTCGAATGTCTGACATGACTTCTACAGCTTCCTATTGGCTGCAGGAGCTTCCTGTGGCCATTCGGAAGCCGCACCTTGGTTTCCGAACGTTTTGGAAGTCGAACGGACTTCCGGAACGGGTTCCGTTCAACTTTCAAGGTACCTCTGTATTCAGTAATGTAGAATCATTAGGAAGTGAAAAAATACCCACAGGGAAGAAATTAGCGCATGGAGTAAAACAGAAATAATAATGAACAATTTATGGAGTGGTAGACAAATCAGGTTCTCCCCTGGGAGAGGACGCGTTGCGGTGGGGGCTAGCAAGCCACCTCCCTGGCAGCTGGGCGGGGTTAGCTAGCTGGCCACAGCTTCCATAGGACCCTGGGTGTGGCTGGGGTGAATTAAATGTTGCAATATGGTGATGGACAGCCCAGGGTCCTTTATATTGCTCTGCATGCAGGGAGATCCTTCTCTTGGCTGCGTGCTTTGGATCACCCACCCTCCCTCCCTTTATTTTAGGCATCTGCATTGACCTTGCAACTGCCTGTCATGGGGTCATCTGCTCTTGGGGCAGGAGCCCAGTAGGATTTTTTCCATTTGGCTGATTGGCTGTTGCCATTTGGTTTTCGCCTACTGCAGTAGCAACTAGTCACAACTTGTAAGGTTGGCGGTTAGGCATTGGTTATTGTGTTGGTACTGGTAGGGTGATGCCCCACCCTCCAGAATGATGATGGTGTGCAGGGAATTCCGTTAAAGGAATCTAGGGGCTCGACATGCTTTTGTCTGAACCCCCGGTAGGGGGACAGGGCCACACAAGAGCCCCTGGGACCTCTGGGGAGAGGGAGGCTCTGACCCCAGCCTCCTTAACTCTCCCCAGATGGCATTCTCCTGTTGCTGACTGAAAGTCAGCTCTGTCCCGGTGGACAGCTAGTCCGAACCAATACCTACGCAACCACTCACATGATTTGTATTTGAATAAAGTTGTGGCCTAAATTATTGCCAAAAACCCAAACAAAATTATGTCTGAAGTGTGAATTTCTTGGGGGGTGGCTTGGGGACCTCAACACGCAACAGCTCCTGCCCACCTAGCAGTTCAAAAGCACGTCAAAGTGCAAGTAGATAAATAGGTACCGCTCTGGCGGGAAGGTAAATGGTGTTTCCGTGCCCTGCTCTGGTTCGCCAGAAACAGCTTAATCATGCTGGCCACATGACCCGGAATCTGTACACCAGCTCCCTCAGCCAATAAAGCAAGATGAGCACCACAACCCCAGAGTCGTCCACGACTGGACTTAACAGTCAGGGGCCCCTTTACCTTTAGACAACAATGCATCAGAATTGTTTTCTCTTTACAATACAGAGAATCCTCACTATTAATGAACTAACAAAATGCAGCAGACATTCTGTTCTGGTGCCCAAACAAACACTTTGTTTCTGTTGTTTTAAGCCAAGGGTAACAAGCCTGAGGTTATCTCATTTTACCTTTGTAGCAACCCTTGAGTCTAAAGTTGGCAACTGACCAGAGAAGTGATAATAATAAAAAGACTGTTGTTTTGAGTGTGTGGGTGTTTCAGTCTGGTTGTGAGAAAAGTAAGGCACATGGCCTTATACATCATCATAATCACCATCATTAGCTGTGCATCTTAGATAGCTTTTTCTGCTTCCCATTCAAAATGGCTGAACTCTGTCTCCAGATTCAACTCCAGATTCTGCCCAGTTACCAGAAATTTATACTTAAAGGATTAGCAGCCCTGATTGAGCAGGGTTGGGAAAGATATTTGGTTCAGTTTGAATTTCATTGAAAACCTACCTAAGCTGCACAGTACACAAGCACAGTTATCCTTCAAAATTTGCACTTCTCTGAATACTGAAATGCAGTTCTCCAGCTAAGTCATGTGTACAAGGACACCCTCTCTGCATATAAACCATCCCGGACTCTGCGTTCAACATCTGAGCTCCTGCTTTGTGTGCTTCCCCCACGTGAGGTCCAGAGGGTGACAACATGAGAACAAGCCTTCTCTATAGTGGCTCTATTAAATCTGGGCAAACAGGTAACATTCCATTAAAATGTATATATTAGGGACACGCACACTCGAGTGATGATAAATTCTCGTGAGGCCTTTTTTTAAAAAAAAAAACTGATGCAGAAAGGTAGAGAATTGAATTTAAGCATGAAAAAGTGAAAAGCTGAGAGAAAACTGAGCATGGTAGATTTGCTCATCCCTTTATGGGAGCCTGTGACATTGTGGCTGCGTGTGGAACATGTTGCGGGGAGAGGAGAGTGGGAAAGGCCCAGTGTGCAGACAAGAACCCTTCCAATGGTCCACCCATGAGGCAAGGTGAGGTGACTGCCTCAGGTGGCAGGATCCACAGGGTCAGGAGATCCAGCCTCTTAGGAATGCATCAATTACTGTCGCTGCTACAGCTGCAGTGGCAGCAATGGCTGTGGTACGCTCCTTGGAAGACATCGACAATGCTGTCTCTGTGTCCGCCTCTCAGCGAATAGGAGGTGCTGCTGGTTTCCTCCCACCCCTAGTGAGGAAATGGTGGGGGCTGCTCTCTCCTGGGGTGTCCTGGGGTCTCCTGGGCTCTGCAAGCACTTGGCTTGATTCAGAACAGGCCCCTTTCCCCAGCCCCATGACTGTATTTGATTCATATATACAGTGGTACCTTGGGTTAAGAACTTAATTCGTTCCGGAGGTCTGTCCTTAACCTGAAACTGTTCTTAACCTGAAGCACCACTGTAGCTAAGGTGCCTCCCACTGCCGATTTCTGTTCTCATCCTGGGGTAAAGTTCTTAACCTGAGGTACTACTTCTGGGTTAGTGGAGTCTGTAACCTGAAGTGTCTGTAACCCGAGGTACCTCTCTCTCTCTCTCTCTCTCTCTCTCTCTCTCTCTCTCTCTCTCTCTCTGTGTGTGTGTGTGTGTGTATGTGTGTTCTGTTTTACAATTTAGAATACTCATTTAAACAGCCTTAAAATACCTGTACTTCCCTTCTTCTCTTTCCATGGTTCATTTTGCAAATCATAAATCCCTGCATATTTTACATAAACTAAACCATTCAGTATTCCATTATTATCACATCCATCAAAACTTATTTGCACTGTTGAATTTATCTTAATGCTGCCAACGTTTTCAAGTGTACACAATTCCCCCCATATATTCAATAAACATTTTCCAATTTTCTCTAAACCTATGTTCTTCTTGTTGTCTTATTCTACATGTTAAGTCCACAGGCTGCACATATTCCATCAGCTTAAGTTGCCATTCCTCTTTAGTTGGGACCTCTCTCATCTTCCATTTGATTCCCACGTCAACTATCAGGCAATGTTGATTTGATTCCCTGCCT
Organism: Lacerta agilis; assembly: GCF_009819535.1. NCBI lineage: Eukaryota > Metazoa > Chordata > Lepidosauria > Squamata > Lacertidae > Lacerta > Lacerta agilis. Next base: position 18,833,392 of record NC_046318.1, on the reverse strand, counting down.
TGTTCCCAATGTAGATCTTTATTTTTCCCTTGTTCCCAGTGTACATCTTTACTCACCCCTTCTTCCCTGGCAGGAGAGGAGGCATTTTGTGGTTCACCTCAGGTGCCAAAATTTCTTGGGCTTGCCCTGCACCGGTGGAACACAGTGATCCAATGTTTGCTTTAGCTTCCTATTGACATCTGGGTTCAGTTAAACATTTTGGTCAGGCATAGGCAAACTCGGCCCTCCAGATGTTTTGGGACTACAACTCCCATCATCCCTGACCACTGGTCCTGTTAGCTAGGGATGATGGGAGTTGTAGTCCCAAAACATCTGGAGGGCCAAGTTTTCCTATGCCTGATTTTGGTGGTTACCAAATATATAAATATATACCAAATACATAATTAGCCCGAGCCTAAGTATAAGAGAAGATATCTACCTAATACCTATGTATAAGAGAAGATATCTACCTAATATTCCACCATGATTAAAATCCAGCTTTTAAGCTTAGGGATCTGTTTTAACAAGAGGGCTGCCGACTGAATGCATCTCTTCAGATGTAGAATTCTGTGAATTTCACTTGAGGTTTCTTGAGGAATTGTAGCATTTGGCTGGCCAAGGATAGGGTGAGACAGGGTGAGACGGGATGCATTCATTGTCTGTTTCACTATCTGAGTCCTTGGGATTGTGTGGGCAATAAATAAATAAATAATCCTTAGTGTGGCGATATTTCAATAGATCAGCAGAAGATAGAAACCAGCTCTTGCATGTGCAATTCTTTTGCTAAGAAGCTGTATTCAGATACAGTACATTTATCAGTCAATAAAATGGAAGGTGCCCCTCCCGTGGAATTTTACGCTGCCTGCAAATTGCTCTGCATCCAGTTACATACGTTCCAAACTGAGAGCACGTTTGCGATAAGATAACAACTGCAGGGTGTGATGGGATGAAGGCACAAACAGTTGTAATGGCTTCCTGTTTGCAAAAAATAGAGCAAGTCTGAAAGGTTATCTGTACCTACCATAGGCAACTTCTGGATTTCTGGCCTGTTCCCACATTGAAATTCAGATGCAAAATTGCAAAGGGGCTTTGACTTGCCGCGGACTAATAAGTACCATTACATGAGGAAATTTCCAGTTTTGAAGTGTGGCCGCGTTCCCTGACACCACACAGAAGGAAACTCCAGCAGCTATACAGCGCCTGCTGCTTATGGCATTAAACCCTTCGGCAAAGTGATGTGATGATAACTTTAACTGGTAACAGGCATCCTTTGCCACAGAGATATTTAAAGAGTTGATTGAAAGCCCTTCTTCCGTCTTTCAAGTCCTGCCACTTAAAGAAGGTGGGCCTATCTTTGCTATAAGCAACTGGCTGCTGTGTTGAATAGACTGACTCCTTTGTAAAACACACACACACACTAGCTTCCCTGGTGCATTGCCTTCAATGAAGCGAAGCATGGGTGGGTGGGGGGAGCAGGTAGGGAGAGATTTCTGTCAAGAAGAAAAGTCAGCTCAGACATTCGAAGGGGAAACACTTTGCCTACCGCTTCTGTGAGGGACAAAAATTTGTAGGGAAGCCGAGCAAGGAACATCATTAGTGCAACCATATCAAAGTTATGGTATCCCCTGTCAGCACATACACTTTAGAAAGGTACGGCTTCCTAGGGATATGTGAGCAACTTTTCACTGCTCCCTCATGCGCTCACAGAGTACAGATAATAAAGTAAAGGCAAGCAGGTGGGTTCAGGATGAGGGGCAGAATTTGATGTGCATATTCAGGAATAGCTCTGAAGGACTGGGTAGATTGGGGAGGGGAGGGGGGGGAAGGGAAGGCAAGCAAGCCGCAAAGTTATACGAGATCCTGTTTTTGTTGTGAAGTGGAATGAAAAGACAGCATGCCAGAAACTAGGGTACATAATAGAGCACATTACTGTGCCACTCACAAGCAACACAAGCAGGGGTTGTTTGGGAATAATCTGATAATAATTTTCAAACTCTAGTGCTTTGTAGAGTGGGTGGAAGAAAGGAAAGCTGGCACAGGGTGGGTGGGGGAATATATAAGCACCACTGAACAAGAGGAGAACCCGCAAGGAAAGCATAAAAGACGAGCCCCATGATATCTCTCTGGTGTGCCTGTCTATGCTGTAGTTTTGACTTTTTCCCTGAGCTGCAAAAGTTGTGCAGGCTTCTGCCCCCCCCCTACTTTTATTACTTGGAAGGTTGATAAGGAGGCAGCTGTGAAGTTTATGTGTAAAACGATAACAGCGGCTTTTCTATCTGTCTTCCTTTAATCTCCTGTTCCAACTTCTTTCCCTGCAAAGCCTGTCGACCTCTTCCCCTGTCCCAAGGACAACACAAAATGCCGCCTTGAGTGGCCTCACAGTTTGGGGGGTTTAGGTTTTGTGCAGTTATCAGCAACTGCAAAGACCAGGTAGAGGTCCTACGTCTGATCTGTGCCACTTTAGTCCGCTGGTGTCAGCCCACATGACTGAATATTCCTCCACACAAAAATAGAAAAAAGGGGGGGGGAGAGAAATGAAAACCTTCCACATAGAAGAAGAGAGTTTGGATTTGATATCCCACTTTATCACTACCCTGCAACCCCAGAGTCATCCGCGACTGGACCTAATGGTCAGGGGTCCCTTTACCTTTACCTTTAAGGAGTCTCAAAGCAGCTAACATTCTCCTTTCCCTTCCTCCCCCACAACAAACACTCTGTAAGGTGAGTGAGGCTGAGAGACTTCAGAGAAGTGTGACTAGCCCATTGTCACCCAGGAGCTGCATGTGGAGGAGCAGGGAATCGAACCCAGTTCACCAGATTATGATTCCACTGTTCTTAACCACTACACCACACTGGTTCTCATAGAAACTAGATCTCAGGAGAAAGAGCTCTGGAGCCTAGACTTTTCATTGACATGCCAATATTTTTTATGTAGAAGGATATGGGAAATGGGATGGAAGCGAAATCACGTGAACCCCTCTCCTTCCTATGCAGTCTGACGGATTATACCTTCATAAAAGACTTTTCAGATCAGGAAGAATGAACACGGCAAGGGAGGCTGTGTGAAGAGTTTACTGGAAAGAAACACAACCACCACCCATGGTAACCCTGCACCAAGAAAGTAAGCTCAGATGCTTGCAGCAACCAAGAGTCTCAGGAAGTGTTCAGGTGCCCTCAGACTGTGGCAGAAAAATGGAAGCTTATTTCACAGAGAAAGAGAAACTGGAGGGCAGATTGGGGCACAGCACTACCCAAGAGCATTTTGAAATCTTGCATATTCTTATGGTGCCATCTTTTGTTTTCACAAAAGCTTGTCAGATTTTGATATTCATATGACATGCTTAGTAATTTACCTTATTATTGTTGGGATAGGGATGCGGTTGGTGCTGTAGTCTAAACCACAGAGCCTAGGGCTTGCCGATCAGAAGGTCAGCGGTTTGAATCCCCACGACGGGGTGAGCTCCCATTGTTCGGTCCCAGCTCCTGCTCACCTAGCAGTTCAAAAGCATGTCAAAGTGCAAGTGGATAAATAGGTACCACTCTGGAGGGAAGGTAAACAGCATTTCCATGTGCTGCTCTGGTTCACCAGAAGTGGCTTAGTCATGCTGGCCACGTGACCCGGAAGCTGTTTGAGGACAAATGCCGGCTCCCTTGACCTATAGAGCGAGATGAGCACTACAACCCCAGAGTCGTCCACGACTGGACCTAACAGTCAGGGGTACCTTTACCTTTAGCTAACTCTTGGGATAGAAGTATTCTCATCTTGTATTTGATTCATTGTCATGATTCAGAATCCTAGATATGGATTTACCAACATTTAACAGAAAATTGCACTAATCCTAATTTTGTGATGCAGTTGCCTGACCAAATATTTAGAAGAAAATGTGTATATTATGAGAAGGTGGGCATACAAATGAGGAAATTTTAAAAATCACATACTAAAATGTAATGTATTAAGGAAAATTGCGTACAAAATGTGTAGAGTAGTCAAAACTGTATATAAAATGTGTTTATTAGGAGAAACTCACTCTAAAATAGTGATATATTTTCATGAGCATTTAAAAATAAATAAATCTCTAATTGCTACAAAATGTGGAGAATTGAGCAGATCTTGTCATCCCTGCCAGCAGCTGATTGTTTGGCTCCTATGGTCACTTGTATATATTTTAAAGTCTAAATCTGACCAAGTGTTACTATCTCTCTTTTGCCCTCTTCTTCTGGGGGTATGCAGATGTGTAAAACATTGGGAGAGACTGCGGTGGAGTAGAAGTAATGATAGTAATCTCAGAAATGGATACGGAAGACTAGCAACAGCCACAGTTTGCACTAATTGTCATTTGCCCTCCAAAGCAAGTGGATACAACTATAAACAAAGAGCTTCAGTTACCTAATTAGCAAGCAACAAATGCATGTAATAAAACTTTAATTAGTAACTATGATATAATTTACTTTTGATGAACAACTGAACAACTTAATCTGCTTTCTCTATGTCACTTTAAACCCCCTCAGTCCTCTTTCAGAGCTCTGCATAACACTTTGGGGAGGTTAGGTTTTATGAGTCCCATTCGTAAAATGAAGTTCTTGGAATAGTTTTCCTGTTGATCATTTCTTATTTGGAAAAGCAATGGGAATATTAATCTCAGAAAGAATGCAGCTAAGTTTATCTGTTTATTCTTATTAGAGAACAGCATGACAAAATTCAGAGAAGTGATGTGTGTTTCAGTTGACTTTCGGGTCTAAGAAGTTTGAATTAGGTGGATTTAGACTGAAATGTGAGCTGAACAGAATTTTTCCTTCCCAGTGAAATTGGAGTTCTTTTTTTTCTGAAATAATTTTTATTTGATTTTACAAGTATAGAGTTCTAACAATACAAAATACACATCCATATTTAGTGATTTCTCTGAATCTTTAGACTTTCCACCTTCCCCTCCATCGGTCCTACTATAAACTTTTTGAACTGCATATTATTTCATCATCCAAATTTCATGTATCTCCATTTTGTACATAATATTTCCTACATTATGAGTGTTATTGCAATCCTGCTAATGTTTTCATCTGCTTACAGTGATCTCTCAAGTAAATTATAATTTCCCCCATTTTTTACTGAAGTTTTCGTCTTCTCGGTTCCTGAGCTTTCTGGTCAGTTTTGCCATTTCGGCATAATCCAAAAGTTTAATTTGCCATTCTTCTCTGGTAGGGACTTTGTCTTCTTTCCATCTCTGGGCTAGTAACATCCATGCTAATTTCTCTACTGAAATTAGAGTTCTAAGCTTACATGAGCGGAACTCTGTTCACCAGAGGCTTCTGGTGAACAAGGGCAGAGGTGATTTCTGCCAATTGTACTTTCCTTCTCAAGCCCCCTGCGCCTCCCATAGTCTGCTCCAGAAGGTTGGAGGACCTTCAGTAACAGCATGGGAGCTGGGACAAGGGGCACAAGACAGAGAGGAAATCTGTAAGAACCCATCTACCTGCATACTGCCACTGGGAAGATTTGCTGGATCGGAGTCCCTTCCGTGAACCAAAGGAGCAGTTTGGTTGGTTGGTTGGTTGGTTCTTTAATATACCACCCTTCATCCAAGGATCACAAGGCGGTTCACATTATTAAAAACAAACAAACAAACAACCCAATCCATCCATTTCCAGCATGACAAGTCGATATTTTAAAGCTGCTGTGAGTTTTTTATTTTACATCACTGCTATTTTCTTATTGCTATAGAGGTTTTTCTTATAATTCACTGTAAGTGGCCTTAGGGATGCTGACTGGTCACAGAAAAATGGGGGATAAATTTGATTAGTAAAACAAATTACTAAATAAAGCAGCTAGATCAAAGTGTTGCTGTACTTTCAAAAAGCATATTTATAGGTGAGGAGGGAGAAGTATAATCCATGTGTGCCATCGGTTGTGGGTAGAGAACCAATGTTGGCCACAATTCTAGTTTAATTAACATTGTGGTGGACTCTGGACCCAGGACTTTCTGAGCTTTATATATCAGCAGCAATTATTTGAATTTGGCTCAGAATATATATATAACAGAGAGAGAGAGAGATTCTGTTGGACTGGGAATAGAAGAATTCTGCTCAGGTGTGTTTCTTGGGAGATGAAGGCAGACTGGCATGAGCTAAGGACAATGCAGATGGGCCTAGAATAATTATCACTTTTTCAGGGAATTAGTTTGCTAGATACTAAAGCATGCTTTAATATAACTGCACCAATTATTCACGGATCATTCTGATTAGCAGCAAATCTGAGATGCCTTCAGGGGCCAACTTTTCTGCTACTTAAGCTGCATCTTCATTCTTCAAAGTGTATTGAATATGCTTTGCCATTCCAGCAGAGAGGTGCTCACTATTCATGTTTTCAGTCGTGGGTTCTGCAGAATTATATCCCTGCACTTAGGCTTGCATAATCATTGTCTGTCAAACACAACATGGCTTTTCAACTCTTCAAACCAAAGTTTTAGACATCAGGTTTCAAAGATCTTTCTTAACAAAGAAAGAAGAAGAAATACAGCCAAAGGGTGCTCTGAATATTAATTTGGACTTGAAGCAATTTCATATTGGAATCGGTGCAACATGGGTGGTAGGAATGTATACTGGATACTTCTTGAGTGCTCCCATTATGTACAGTAAGTACTGGTAGATCTGAATATTGGCAAGTTTATATTGTGCTTTTTTGAGAACTAAACATAGTTCTGTGTGTTCAGATTATGGGAGAAAAGGTAGGGGGCATTAATGAAATACAGTTGTACCTTGGTTTTTGAACAGCTTTGTTCGTTCTGGCTCCTGAACACTGCAACCCCGGAAGTGAGTGTTCCGGTTTGTGAACTATTTTGGGAAACCAAATGCTCAATGGGGCTTCCATAGCTTCTAATTGGCTGCAGCCATGCTTCAGTTCCTGAATGTTTTGGAAGTCGAGTGGACTTCCGGAACAGATTCCAACCTATCTTATGACTCCCTGAAATTTAAGTGCTGACACTTCACATCATTTATCTTACAGTAATCCTTTTCTTTGGACACGGGTGGCTCTGTGGTTTAGACCTAGGGTTTGCCAATCAGAAGGTCGGCAGTTTGAATCCCTGTGATGGGGTGAACTCCCATTGCTCGGTCCCTGTTCCTGCCAACCTAGCAGTTCAAAAGCACATCAAAGTGCAAGTAGATCAATAGGCACCACTCTGGCGGGAAAGTAAACGGCATTTCCGTGCACTGCTCTGGTTTGCCAGAAGCAGCTTAGTCATTCTGGCCACATGACCTGGAAGCTGTCTGTGGACAAACGACGGCTCCCTCAGCCAGTAAAGCAAGATGAGCGCTGCAACCCCAGAGTCGTCCGCAACTGGACCTAATGGTCAGGGATACCTTAACCATTTAATCCTTTTCTTACAGCAACCCAGTAAAGCATGTCAGTATAGGGCACTTCCCAGTATTCTGTCACACTCTAAAGTGACCCAGGATTAAAAACCTAGTTGCATATATGGAGATGCAAAGGAAAAGACACATACAAAAAAATGTAGTCTAATGCATGTGTGCACTCACACATGTAAACTGAGACACATAATGACATGCATCCTTTTTCTCATCACAGATACTTGATGTGCAGCAGGTGGTTGGTCATCTGCCTTCATTATATCGTTTTGGGCACCTAGCTTTTTTTAAAAAAAATCACCTTTCAGCAAGTATATAACAAAACAGTGTGAATTTAAAAGGACAGCTGCATTTCACTGCACACATTGTATTTAGAAGTTTGAATTGGGCAAAAGGGAATATCTCCTCCACCCCTACATGTAGCTACAGCAAAGCAATGGTGAATATATTAAGACACAAATAATCATCTCCCTGTGATCAGTTTTCCAGAATAAAGGCAGAAAGAAGTGATTGAATGTGCTGTGAATGATTCCCTAGGAAAAAAAAAATATTTAACAGTTGGATGTACCATCCCTACTCCTCTATCTCTGCCAAACATCACCTCACATGGAAACCTACTAATTTATTGTTGTCTAAGGATCTAAAGTGCAAATTATATTTTCCCATAGCCACGGAATTAAATCTATCAGATTCAATTATATGACTGACAGGAGACGTTCCCAAAGATGCTTAAATGCATCACAATAGTCAATAGACCTATACTCTGAATACAATAGGTGCAAAATGCTTTTGTGGGCATCTTTTGTTTCCAAAACAATGCCATGATTGTGTAATTCAGCTAAAGGGCCTTGATGGAATTTGAGTGTAATCAAATATGACAGAACAAATAGAACAGTAAATGCACTGGCAAAGGTCCACATCGCTGAAGGTGTTCGTGCCTTGATATTTAAAAATATCCTTCTCTTTCTCACATTAAGGCTGCTGAAGCATCACATGCCACTATGCAGACCAGTGCTATTTTTGCCTTATCCCTAGAGTTTCTTAAGACAGAACCTGGAAACCAGTAGCAGGTCGCTCTGAAACTAGGTAATTTTAGACTCTTACAAGGGCCCCCTCCTTAGGTGGTAATGTGCAGGACTTTGCTATCTTCAAAATGGCAAACCAGCCCCATGACATTTGCGGGCACCTCTTGTTCATTTTGCTGAGTGGCCATAGATGTCTCTCCCAAAGTCCTGCCCTAACAGCACCACTGATAATGGGGGTGGTGCTATCATTAGCCTATGTTAGAGACAATATTTTCTTTCATGCGCTACAATTCTGTATCCATTTACCTGGCAACACTTCTCACTGAACTTTGAAGGAAATGTGAAACTGTAATTTATGTATTCATATTCAATTAGTTCAGATCCTGAAGTTGAGGCTCCAGTACTTTGGCCACCTCATGAGAAGAGAAGACTCCCTAGAAAAGACCCTGATGTTGGGAAAGATGGAGGGCACAAGGAGAAGGGGACGACAGAGGATGAGATGGTTGGACAGTGTTCTCGAAGCTACTAACATGAGTTTGGCCAAACTGCGGGAGGCAGTGAAGGATAGGCGTGCCTGGCGTGCTCTGGTCCATGGGGTCACGAAGAGTCGGACACGACTGAACGACTGAACAACAACAATTCAGTTAGTTATTTGCAAAACAGCAGGAACAAAAATAGAATAAAATGCAATCGTTAATTTCATAATGGATGCTCTAGTTGAGATTCCTGCATCACAGGGAGTTGGACAAGATGACCCTCAAAGTCCCTTCCTACTCTACAATACTACAGTTCTGTGATTTATTGCAAGACTGAGCATTGGCTTGCATTTGATTATAGATGGCATGATCATAGCGCATTGCAGAAATATGGTTTTAAGAAAGCATTTTTAAACATTTATGGTGCACCTAGTGAAGTGGATATAATAATATGTGTTCATAAAGATGGTACTAATATAGAGAGATCAAAACATTTTAGCACAGCCACTTTTCTACAGTTACACCTACCATTCAGTCTGAAATTACAGTCATAGCTTTTAGTGTTGTGCATTTACTATTTCCACTGGAGAGAAAAAATGGCACCCACAGTGCTCTGTGAATGTTGAGAATCAAAATGTTAATTAGCTTTCATGCCATTGAGCTTTTATATATCTTTCCTCATACATGAAAATTTTCTTCAAGCTGATATTAAAGTTGACATCTCAGTATTGTTACATGCTACTCAACCCACGAGCAGTGCAGGATTCCATGGGTCCAATTCCTCACTCAGGATTCATGTTTCCTTTGGACATTGTGGTGTCTTTAAGATATATGTTTTATTTACACATATAAACAACCTGAGCCTACAATAAAGGGGTTCAAAGCATTACATCCCAAGAAAGTCTCGTGTCTCTGGTTGCTGTCACCTAATACACTGACACATTTTTCCTCGATCATGCCAACAACCAACTGAAATTGTAAAACTTCCTCCTAAGAGAAACTATGACTTTGTCTTCAGACTAATGATCTCAGAGCTCAGGGAGGGGTAATATCTATTTGCCAACTGGCAGAGATTCTTTGCTTTGTCAATTGATTTCTTGATGGCTCTGCTCCTTCTCTTTGTCCTCTTTTAATGGTTCATCCCCTACTTGCATGCACAGCTTCTACTTCTCAAACTAGTGGTGAGAGTGCTTCTTCTTCTTTGGCAATCACTCGCAGCCAAGTAAGATTGTCTTCCATCAGCACAGTCTTAACAGTGAGTCCATAAGTGACTGTGGAGGCCAATTTTGGATCCACATGTCCTTCCACCAAGGGAGCAAAGCTTTCTAGGTGGGGGTTGATCATGGTGAGAGTTTGCCAAATGCGCCTCCCTCTTAGCATGTTTCTCCCTTTCGTCCTGAGTTTGGGCATCTTCAAAGTCCAGGACACCTTTGCTAAAGGCTGTTCTCCAATTGGAATGCTCACAGGCCAGTGTTTCCCATTTGTCAGTATTTATACTACATTTAAAAAAAAAAAATTGTCTTGAGAGTGCCTTTAAACCTCTTTTGTTGACCACCAACATTATGCTTTCCATTTTTAAGTTTGGAATACAGTAGTTGCATCAGAAGACGATAATCAGGCATCCAAACAACATGACCAGTCAAATGAAGTTGATGTTGAAAAATCATTGCTACAAAATTGGTGACCGTTGCTTCTTCCAGTACACTGGCATTAGTTCGCCTGCCTTCCCAAATGATACGTAATTTTTTCAGGAGACACCATTGATGGAATATTTCGGTGCACTGCTTCTACTTCTCAAACCAGTGGTAAGAGTGCAGAGTAAATGGAACCATGTATACAGAATCAGTGTGATTAACTGCGTTTGCTAAATGAAAGCTATCTGTGTGTTCAGATCTGTGACACTGGGCTAACTGTGATTGTATCTACTTAAAAATTTCCTTTCAGTCACAGAAATGCATTTGCTTAAGGACACAGTGCTAAGATATCTGGTGTCCAACCATGTAGTCTATAAATTGTGGTCGAGATGAAGGTGCTTTGTATTGAATCATTTGGGCATCTAGCCCAGTAATGCCAGCTGTAACAGTGGCTTTTCATGTTCTTTCCAAGCCTACCTTAATAATATACTTTATATCAGCTTTTGCAAACCTGGTGCCCTCCAGAAACAAGCAGCATCTGAACCATCCATCAAGTCTGAAATTCAGGGATGATGGGAGTTGCATTGCAAAACATCTAGACAGCCACAGCTTTCCTATGTCTCTGCCTTAGGGCCTTGTGAATACAAAACTTGTGCTCTACCATTGAGTTATGGGTCATCTGCATAATCTACTACCTTGTGGACATATGGGCCTGCAACTGCCCACTTGGGAAACTGAAGCTCTAGCTGGGGAGCTTTCCATTTCCAAGAATAACAATGGGAGATCCCTGCTTGCACTCTAAAATGGTGTTGTTCACAAGTCAAAAACATGCACTTGGAGACAGGAAAAGCACCAAGCTGTAAGTCCTTATGTTTGTTGTTAATATTATTTCAATATTATTCTGGAATAGCTAAGAGTGAGGAAAGCTGAAGCCATGAAATCAGCATCGGCGGCTTATCATGCAAAATATAACGTAACATGGCACTTGAGGCAAATTGTGCCTCTACAACAATCTTTTATTCCAATCAACAGTAGCACTTAACATATTTTGTGACAAAGAATACAACTTGCAATCATGCAAATGAGATTTCTGAGGCAAATTAAGGGGTGCGGGTGTTGTGTGGAATGATGATGAACTTTTGAGGCAATGTATTGAAAGCAGAGTAATCTGCCAGTCTAATCTGAATCAGGAGAACCTGTGGTCTTCCAGATGTTGTTGGACTACGATACCTATCAGGTCGTGCTAGTATAGCATAGCCAATTGTCTGGGGTGATGGGAGTTGCAGCCTGTCAACATCTGGAAGGCCACAAGTTCCTCACCTCTCACCTTAATAGAGAACAACAGAATTTCAATTCTAAAAGGTGAGGTGAGTTAGGCTGGTATGTCATGGCTTGATACCAGGTGAGTCATGGACTCAAGGCCTCACCAGTCCGCACCAATAGCTCTCAGACTGTCACTCAGTGCTAGGCACCTGTGGAAAGTTGTGGTCCTGATTACCCAGATTCCCTGGACAAGGTGGGCTGTTGCTACCTCACATAATGTGCTGGTTGACAGGTGAACAACAGGTAATGAAGATCCCAGTTCTCTAATGGCATTAGGAAAGCCACCTGCAATATAGAAATGATAATACAGCTCTTTTTTAAAGTTCACTGAGGAAAAAAATATGTGAAAAGATAGTTGATCTCCTTCATATCTGTGATCAGAAACTTTTGGCATATTGAGGTGATGCCATGCTGCTGCTGCTGCTGCCGCTGCCGCTGCCACCACCACTGCCGCCGCCACCACCACCACAACAATGGAAGCCAGAGTGGTGGTGAAGTTGGAACTGTGTGGCTGCTCCAGTGGAACCAAACCTACACTCCCACTAATGCATCCATGTAGCCCTGACCTCACAGTCATCCTACCCATCTTGGATGGGTGGCACTGTGGTCTAAACCACTGAGCCTCTTGGGCTTCTCAATCAGAGGGTCGGTGGTTCAAATCCCCATGATGGGGTGAGCTCCCATTGCTCTGTCCCAGCTCCTGCCCACTTAGCAGTTCAAAAGCATGCCATGGCAAGTAGATAAATAGGTACTGCTGTGACAGGAAGGTAAATTGTGTTTCCATGCCCTCTGGTTTCCACCACAGTGCTCTGTGTGCCAGTAGCGGTTTAGTCATACTGGCCACATGACCTGGAAAGCTGTCTGCAGACAAATGCCAGCTCCCTCAGCTTGAAAGCAAGATGAGTGCCGCACCCCATAGTCACCTTTGACTGGACTTAACTGTCCAGGGGTCCTTTACCTTTTACCATCTTGGTAAGTGGTTTGATGTGAAACATCATATTGTGGCAGTATCCAAGCCTGCTGGGAAGCATGAGGTGAATTTCTTATGCCTCGAGCAGTTCCCCCAGCAGTTGTCATAACAACCCTACAAAATATATTAGCATGACTAATTAGCATGACTTCCTCTGGACTATAGATGGGGACCTGAGAGATGACAGATTTCCTAAAATCTATCACTTCCCCAGATCTTCACTATTGTCCTCAGTGAAACTGGAAAGAGGGCAGCACAGAGGTTGTGGGGGGTGGGTGGGTGGACAACAAGCAATTTCAAACCATACCAACCTGTCAGGAAGATCTGGATCTGTTTCGAAATGGGCTAGGGGCACACCTGTGATGTTTCATCCATGAACCTCATCGTTGCCACTACAAATGTCCCCACATCAGTAATAAAAACAGCTACCTAAGCAAGATTGCTATTGGTGTATGGAACCTATGAAATAAGGAGAATTTGTAACATTGCTTGGAGGTACCCAGTAGACAGCCATTAGGATGGGGCACAGCAACTACTGTTCCAGAGTAAAAAGAGATGGAATGATATTACTCTAGTGTTAGAGGTGAATTGCAAATAGATTGTGATCAGGTAGCTCATCAGAAGGTCAGCCTGTAGCATGGGTATCACAAGTGGTACATGAAGTAAGAGTTCATCATTATCAGAACTGCACTAGTGCCTGCACTGCTGCTAATTCATGCTCCCTTACTCATTAGAGTAGTGGCAGAATTACCTCCAATTTCCTAGGAATGACATATGTACTCTAAAAGGCACTAGAACTGAGATGCCAAAAAAGGAGGTCCAGCAAGAAGTGAACAAGGACCTTGGATGGGCACTTATTTGGAAAGAGATGTGTGGCTTGCTGATCAGTTTCCTTTTCAAGAGTAAACAGCCGCAACCCACCAGAAAGCTTGGTGCACTTGACACCACTGATTTCAGTGAGCTTGAGTACACTCAACTTTCCGTTGGACCGTGGCCACAATCTCTGATGCTTCTACTTCATGCTTTATAAGCTGAAAAAGCTGAGGACTGGCTGTCATTCATGCCATATGCAATAGCACTCAGTCAGAAGGATGGAAGATGAAACATGACCCTTTCAAAATTCCCAAGGAATGGTTCATTATAGGGGATCAATCTTGCTAGTTGTGGGATAAAGCCTAAGATGTCATGTTGGGTGACCGGGTGCCATGTTGTGCTTGTCAGTAACACTGCTATAGCCTCATGATTCAGCAGGTAGCAAGTAAGGAGAACCATAGGAAATAGGTTGATTTCCCCCCCCTTTTTTTCTTTTACCCATTAAGTGTTTATTACATTTTAGAACACAATTCACACAATAACAAGGGAACCCCTTCCACTGACCTTGTCTCATAATATTTTAAAAGAGCTGCATCAAAGGCAGTGCACGTAGAAAGGCTGATAGTTAGCGATATGAAAAATTCAAGCGGAAACTTGTAAAATGAACCAAGAAATAAGAACACAATTCTAGAGATCACAGACTTGGTATTGGAATGTGTATTCATGCCCTCCTCACCGACCCACCACCTCCTTCAACAGCAAGAATATAATTAGAGCTGAGTCAAAACAATCTTATTTAATTTCTTTACTTTCATTTTTTTATTTTTTATTTTGCTTGTGTTCGCTGTTGTTGAAAAACACCCTCCAAGATGTGATTAGTATCTAAGACGTGGACAAAAATGAGAGAGAGATGCCTGATTTTCATGTAATTTGCTTACCTGTTAGATGAAAAGCTCTCATCAAACATGCAAATTTCCACATGAAAAGCAAAACTCTTGAAAAAAAATCAACCCCATCTTAGATGCAACAGGCCAAAGCAACATCTATACTTTTCTATCCTTCCAGAGATTTACAGGACTTGCACTTGGACTAGAAGAGTGTCAGATAGAATTCATAATCTAAGGATCATGTTCTGCTTTGGCCTTTCAACCCTTTGAAGATCAAGATAAAGTTCATACTAATAGGAGTAGTAGTTTTGTTACCACATAATGCTACACACGTACACCAAAGGAACACACACTGTTATTTTTAACCCAGAGAAGGGGCTGTCATCCTTTTGGGGTCCTTGGGAACATTTGCAAACTGGAAAACTGCCATTTGCACCCCATAACGAAGCATACACCACAACCCGTATACTACCATCTACAGTAGAAAGCTTTTTTCCCAAGCTGAATTTCAGTGGAGGGAGGGAATGCAGGACACGAAGGAAGGCCTGGGAAGTGGAGAGAAGGGACACCATGGGAGCCAGGGAAGGCCTCCGTGGGCACCCTGAGGGCACCCCATTAGTGACTCCTTGAACCAGAGTCGTGGTGCACCACAGCAACACATGATGTTACCAGGAGGAGGAAGGAACCCTGAGAAAACAAGCCAGAATTCCGAGCAATTGAATATGCAGTTTAGTACAAAAACAGATTAAGTATTCAGATCAGATTATTTGGTTAATTATATAGTTGAACCAGACGTGGAGTGCCAAGAGAAATGGAGTATGGAGGAGCTGAAGGGCAATCTACACATCCAGTCCTATTGAAATAACAAATAGTGTGGGAGCAGCAGCTGGAAAGGGGGATTTATGCCAAATAGTGAGATGAGAGGGCAAAAGACACCACAGAGACACACAGAGAGACAAATTGGGTTACAGAAAAGTATCAAATGCAACTTGTTTCTCATCTCTTAGGCAGAGCAGCAGCTTTGCTGGTTAATGGAATGGGAATCTAGTGCAACGTTACACCAGCCTAATTTGCAGCAGCTTGCTTTACAGCAGCTTCTTGGGCATAGGATTGCTTCCTTGGGCTATGTTGCCCGATGGCTGTTGTGATGTCAAGGTAATACCACATACTTCATTCCAAACAGCATTCTTTATTCGAGGCTATATAACAGTTGATGAAGTTCCACAGATGCCTTCCAATGAGGGTGTGTTTGAGAAGAGGCCACTGGCTCATCTGCAAATGGAGTAATTCTGAATTGTCTTCCTTTACAGAACTGTCTCTTCTATGGTGCTCTTCAAAAGAGTATAGCGAAAGATGGAAATAATGGACAATTCACATTCCACAATTTGTGTGTGTGTGTGTGTGTGTTTTAAATGCCCATTTTAGAAAAACCTTCAGTCGAACAACAAGTGGAATTGTGAGGGGGGGGGGAATTGTAACAATTGGCACTTTGGGGAAGCCTTGGAATGAAATGGGGGGGGGGACGAAGCCAAATGCATTATGCAGTTGCTGAATGCTTGACATTTCAGAGAAGTTAATAGGTGTCAGGTAGCAACAGGCTAGCATAATGGTTGCAAACACAAAGACATACGGGTGTGTAATCATCTGCCCACAATGAAAAAGCACCTGCACTTTTGACACATTTGTGGGAACTACTACACAACATTTACTTAGTGTCCTTCACCCATTATTATTTTTAATTGAAACATGAGCTCAGGCAGGACCAGTGTGTCCTCCAACAGGGATAGCCAAGGTGGGGCCCTCCAGATGTTGAGGACTACAATTCCCAGCAAGCATGGGCTAAGGATTAAGGGAGTTACAGTCCATAACATCTGAAGAGTACTATTTCACATACCCTTGCCTTACCATGAAGGTGGCCGTATCAAACAATGGCCATGATCCAGCCAGGAATTAGCACTTCCGAGGCTCCAATTCAGTGTACTTGCTTGGGAGACACAGTGCAACACAAAACATGTTTACTCAGGGGTAAATGATGTGGAGAAGGGGACTTAATCCCTAGGAACTGGGTTTAGGGTTTTTTTTTCTTATCTCTCTGTTCTTTTCCCCCTCTTTTCTTTTTTCTTTTCTTGCTGTTTTTATTTCTCTTCTCTCTTTTTTGTCTTTTTGATTCTATTTTTCACTAGAAACTATTTTATTGCATTATGAAAAGGAACTGTGTTTAGGATTTCAGCCTGGAGTCCCATGGAGTTCAGTGGAACCTACTTTGAGTGAACATATATTTACTATGGGGTGGAGAATCCTGAACGGGGGCCACTCCATGTTGCAGTATTTTGTTGTGGGCCTTACTTGTTTGTTTTAAATTAACTTGAACAATGCAACACAGACCTGAGCATGTTGTTCACAGGACATTGGATTCTGGCCAGTATCATCAAACTAATATTTGTTCATTGGCAATCCAGTGCCAGAAGTGTTTATGATAATATATTAAATTATGACAATGATACTTTGTTTGGTGCCTCTGTTTAACCTTCCGGTCTCTCGAGCTGATGTTTATGTTCGTCAGACAAAGTTGTGGTTGCCCTTTCTTCGTGTGTGTCGACACTGAAAGAGTGCAAAGCTGTATAATTAATATAAAACTGAATAAAGTGTGTGTGGGGGGGAAATGTTATCCACTATGCTGCTTTGGAAGAAATTATACCCTAATAAATGAATTCCTTGTTGATCCAATTTGTATTGCTGGTGAACTGTTGAGGTTCTACACAAAGGTTAATTTTCACATCAGTTCTCTGTGACGTTCTCTTTATTTTTTTTTCACAGAATGTTTTCATTCCTCCCGCCCCACCATAGTCTAAATGTCAAGACGTTGTGCATTTCCCGTGTTCAGCTCTGGCATTACTTCCCAAAACAGATGACATTAAAAGTCAGTGATGCCATGAATTTTCTAATTAAAATGAAATAATAAGAATCTAGTTAAAAACTGGCTGTGCAGCTGGACTCATTCACGTAATATGTAAACATAGATGGTTATGAATAGTACATTGAAAATGATCGTGCATATTATTTTTAACCATGAGGCCCCAGAGGCCCCAAGTACCTGGTATATCCAGATGTGGCAGCCCCTCCCCTGGGAAATTCCTCTGGTTACATATCAGAGGTGCCAAATCTCTTATCTTTCTGGCACCTATTTAAAGATATTCCCTTTTCAACAAGCCTTCTAAGTAGAGATTTCCACCTCAGTCTACAGTGATACCTTGGGTTACAGATGCTTCAGGTTACAGATGTTTTAGGTTACAGACATTTCAGATTACAGACACCGTTAACCCAAAAATAGTACCTCGGGTTAAGAACTTTGCTTCAGGATGAGAACAGAAATCGTGCAGTGGCAGCACAGCGGCAGCAGGAGGCCCCATTAGCTAAAGCAGTACCTCAGGTTAAGAACAGTTTCAGGTTTAGAACAGACCTCCAGAACGAATTAAGTTCTTAACCTGAGATACCACTGTACACCTGTATTGGATTTGAAATTGTATGTGAAATAGAATAATATATGCTGTTGTTTAGTCATTTAGTTGTGTCCGACTCTTCATGACCTCATGGACCAGAGCACGCCAGGCACTCCTGTCTTCCACTGCCTCATGCAGTTTGGTCAAACTCATGTTAGTAGCTTTGAGACCATCATCCAACCATCTCATCCTCTGTCGTCCCCTTCTCCTTGTGCCCTCCATATTTCCCAACATCAGGGTCTTTTCCAGGGAGTCTTCTCTTCTCAAGAGGTGGCCAAAGTATTGGAGCCTCAGCTTCAGGATCTGTCCTTCCAGTGAGCACTCAGGGCTGAATGGATAAGTTTGATCTTCTTGCAGTCCATGGGGCTCTCAAAAGACTCCTCCAGCACCATAATTCAAAAGCATCATTTTTTTTGGCAATCAGCCTTCTTTATGGTCCAGCTCTCACTTCCATACATCACTACTGGGAAAACCATAACTTTAACTATATAGACCTAATATATTGGTGTTCTCAAAATGCATGTCCTAGTCAGCCACAGGCTATAAATATGTGTAAATAAACTATATTTCATAAACACACTGCAGTGTCTACTGTGCCTATTTTTCCAGAAGGAAACACAACCCTGGGTAAGTGCCTGACATCCCCTGGAATCTTGCTATCGCTTAGCAGAGATTGGAGGTGGCATGTAACAATATCATGGGAGAGTTGGGATTGCATTATATGCTCAACTGTCTTTCTCCTTTTACTCCTGGATGATTTCCTATACAGGTTTATGCAGGATTTTCTATAGAGACACCTGAAGGCAATAATGGGCTGATTAAAGTTAACAAACTTGAACTTGATCAAGCCAAGGCACTGGTGTGTGTGTGCATGCACATGTGCTTATGCACAAGCTCACGTTAGGAGTACAACTGGCTGTGACCTGGGTGAACTGACTGTCCTAGATGGGATCACACACCTCCATAAGCTTCCCAGGTCAATTATCTGCTGTCCATTAGGACATTTGCTAAAGCATTTTAGTTTACAAGGCATTAGGGATGCTGGGCTATACATTATAATCACTGTACTGCTGCTGCAACTTAGTAAGTTTATTCACATGGAGATCCTGTATATGTCTACTCTGAGGTAAACTCAATCGAATTCAATGGTATAGACCTAAAGCTTTTCATAATATGTTGGACTAATGGATTTTGTGGGTTTTTTTTCTTATTTTGGTAAGAAAACATGCTTTTTATGGCATTTGGGAACTTATAAATTAAGTAAACACCTCAATGTCATCAGGTAATTGATGGGCTACTCACTAATAGTATATCTGATATTCTGAGAAATCTGGGTTGTTTTATTCTGGAAACAGAAGATTTATAAAGCTTTTCCTGTATATGATTTGCTATATGCACAAGCACACAAACCCCTTTGTGTTTCTGCCTGGCTGCAGTTAACCAAAGGTAAAGGTAAAGGACCCCCTGGATGGTTAAGTCCAGTCAAAGGTGTCTATGGGGTTGTGGCACTCATCTTGCTTTCAGGCCAAGGGAGCTGGCATTTGTTCACAGACAGCTTTCCGGGTCATGTAGCCAGCATAACTCAACTGCTACTGGACCGTGAAGGAAGCCAGAGTGCATGGAAAGGCTGTCTACCTTCCCACTGCAGCAGTAGGCCTACCTATTTATCTACTTGCACTGGTGTGCTTTTGAACTGCTAGGTTGGCAGGAGCTGGGACAGAGCAACAGGAGCTCACCCCATTGCATGTATTCGAACCACTGACCTTCCGATCAGCAAGCCGAAGAGGCTCAGTGGTTTAGACCACAGTGCCACCCGCTCCTTTACCAAAAGACACTGGAAACCATCACACCATCGTTCTCTTCCATTTTGTTGGATGGAGCTAGACCAGTTTTCCATCTCCAAGTCGCAATCCTGGATGGACAAGCTTACAAGGAGTTAAAGTGTTTCCCGGTGCTTTGTATGTTAAATTACTTTTTTGGGGAAAGTAATATCCATATTGTACCTTGAAGGAAGACCTAAGCTGTAAACTTTAACTGCAGCCTGAGTTGGCAATCATTTCACAGGGACAAGACACTGCAATGGAAATTGCTCTATAAATAAGATCCCTTACAGAAGAATTAAAATGGAATTCATATTATTGATGTTCACTAGCAGCCATAAAAAACACAAAAGACAGCCAGGAAGTGGCACTTGTTTCAAATCACTATCTGACGCACCTGAAGGACACCCTCAAAGTCGGGTTTTGATCAATGGTGATGAATCTGTTCATCCGGCTCTTTGGGTAACTCTAATGCATTTTGAAACCTTGAGGAAATACAGCAAGGCAGAAGGAGATAGGCTAGATATTAGCTGCACCTACAGAGAGTTCCATTTGACCATTAATTCCAAAATCTGCCCTTTTACAATGAAACAATGTCAAGCTAAACATCTTTTTGTTGGGTTACTTTTATGCCTCTCTTTATTGGGCAGACTCCCCAGGGAGTTACAACCTCCCGCAACCTGACGAGAAAGCTATAATCATGCTGTTTGCAATAGAGTTATCATCTCCAATGCTGGCTCATATATTTCATAGACCGTGCCAGGAAATGAACTGTAGTCCGTTGTCACTTCATTCCTTTGCTTGCTCCGATTGGTCGCTAACGTTGCACTGGAATCCCTGCAAATCTATCAGAACAAGCTAAGTATTGCTTGAAATTAAATGTATATGGTAATCTGTTTAATCTGAAACAGGGCTGGGGAATGGCTGGCTGTTCACATTTTATAGTTATTGAGGGAGGGGGCTTATTTTTATGCTTTGGTATATCAGGATATATGAAAGAGGGAAAACTGGCAAGGGATTAGATTCCTCCAGTGGTTCAAAGCATTTCTTTTAAAAAAGAGTTCTGCGATGAAAAGAAGCTAATAACATAAAATCGTTTTTCAAAGATGGATTTGATTAGTGAAGCTAAACACACACACACACAGAGAGAGAGAGAGAGAGAGAGAGAGAGAGAGAGAGAGAGGAGTGAAATGCATGACAAGTCAGGTCTATTACAGCATGTGGTATTTCTAGTGAGGTGTGATTGATGCCCAATTGTTAGGAATGACATTGATGGGGCTCCATGCCTAGCAGGTGCTGCAAATGTTTCAGTTTTGTTTAAACCGGCACTTATTTTTATTTGCTACTCTAGAAAATTATTTTGAGTGAACTTGGTGCCTGGGAAAAGGGACAGATTTATAACCTCAGAAACTTAAACACGGTCTTTAAAAAAAACACCAACCACCACACAATGGGCACATCTTGGTCTCATGGGCAGTTTTCCTGTGCAGTTTTCATGTATATAAAAAGGAAATTGTGCTAAATTTAGCCTCCATGCGCTCTCAAATCAGTCTGTGACAATGATCTACAATGCAGATTCTTCAAAAGAAATAACTAACATTGTACATTTTTAAATAAAATAAAATAAAAGTAGTATCTGTTCATACACAGTGGATTTCTTTTTTAAAAAATGTAAACAATGCTTAATGAGTTTTTGGGAGGGAATAATTGTTTATTTTACAATTGTTGGTAAATGGCAGTTGATGTTGGTTGAATCTGTATCTGAAGTCCATTTCAATCAATATGAGTAGATTAAGTCTATAGAACAACCCACATGCCCAGGGATATTGGACGTGGGACTCAATGGCAATTGGCCAGTTGGCAGAGCTGGGTGTGGCTGCTTACTCAGTTTCCCAATGTGAGGGTTACTACTGGTTACAGAGAAGGACTAGGCAGTGGGTTGGGTGGGATGAGTACAGCAGTGGAGTCAGTGCAACCCATTACAGTGAGCACCTAAGTATAGCTTGTAAGAGGTGGGAATGGGTAATATTTTCATCAGCAACACAACCAGACCATTCCTCACCAACAGAATTCAAGGTCAACGCTGCACGTGCACGCTGAAAACTTTATGTAAAGTAATTTGATTATGTGGATTTAAGTGTCACCCCCATCAAATTGCTTAGCCTTAACCTCGGGCTTTCTAAACGATTTATACGCAGCTCAAACTACTAAGGTTCCCCTACAGTTAAGTGCAAGGAAATGTCAGATGTAATGGGTTATGTGAAGCTAGTGATTTTTAATGATGAAGTCCAGACTTCTTCATGTACAGAACATTCTTGTAGATCATTTTGCTTCTTGGAGAGCAAAAGGTAGACATGAATGAGTGACAGATTAGTAGGAGAAAAGTGGAGCACTCGGAAATCATGCTTCATTACTTTAAGAATGGTGAGTAACTGTGCGTGGCTTCCAGAGTTGGTTTATTTTGTCCATTAGACATGTCCATGCCCTTTTAGATAGAGCAATTAAATAGATCATTAGTCATTTTATGGAGTGTCAACTCAGAAGTCAGAGGGAAATTGTTTCTCTCCTGCAACAGGAGCTGTATAATTCACTGATAAAAATCAGAATCCCTCCCAAGAGATAAATTGTGCATCAACTGACTGTAAACATATTAAAATAAAGCCAAACCACCTATTCACCATTGTTATCATCAAGTATGTATGGTAAATGGGTAAAACATGCTTGACTCAGTTTGGTTGTAGATCAGAGCAAGTTCATTCCAGAGGATGTTGGGCAGGGACCCAGCTTATTCTGTTGCAGATATGAAGATGAGGATGATTAGAATTTATATACTGCCCTATACCTGGAGCAAAGACATCACCTTGCCAACAAAGGTCCGTATAGTTAAAGCTATGGTTTTCCCGGAAGTAATGTACGGAAGTGAGAGCTGGACCATAAAGAAGGCTGATCGCCGAAGAATTGATGCTTTTGAATTATGGTGCTGGATGAGACTCTTGAGAGTCCCATGGACTGCAAGAAGATCAAACCTATCCATTCTTAAAGAAATCAGCCCTGAGTGCTCACTAGAAGGACAGATCCTGAAGTTGAGGCTCCAGTACTTTGGCCACCTCATGAGAAGAGAAGACTCCCTAGAAAAGACCCTGATGTTGGGAAAGATGGAGGGCACAAGGAGAAGGGGACGACAGAGGATGAGATGGTTGGACAGTGTTCTCGAAGCTACTAACATGAGTTTGGCCAAACTGCGAGAGGCAGTGAAGGATAGGCGTGCCTGGCGTGCTCTGGTCCATGGGGTCACGACTGAATGACTGAACAACAACAACAATACCTGGAAGTCTCAGGGCACTTCACAGAACAACATCAAAATATAATACCACAAAATATATAATTAGAATAAAAACAACCCAATAACCCCCCCCCCCCCGATAATCCCCCCTTTGATCATTTGGAACATCCATCCTGGTCGTCGGATGAAGAGTCAAAGAGAAAAGCTAGTGAAGCCCGCTAGCTGAGATTGTACTACTCACTGATGGGATACGGAAGGAGCAGGGATGGACAAATTTGTCAATTTCAGTTTATCCCTGTTTCTTATTTTCCCAGTCATAAATTCAGTTCTCTATATTTCTGCATAAGTTTATTTTTATTTAAATTCTTCAGCATTTTGGTCCAAATATACACATTTTTACATGTAATTTTGCCTAACATGCACATTTTTGCAAGCAAATTCCCTCACTATAATGCATTTCTGGATGTGGTTCTCATTAATGTATGCCATATGGTAGAAATTCATTCAGCATATATCTAAGTCTGAGAGCATTCTCCACCCTCACACAATGCCCAGAACATTGTGGACTCTGCACCCTTGTGCAAATTAATTGAAACAAGCAATTTAGTTTATTATACAAAACTCACATATACATGTACAAAACTCACATATATATACATTAGTAATGGATATGACCTTTGCTATTTTTAAGCAGCATTTGAACATGGTTTGGCATGGACTCTACTAGTTTCGAACAGTCACTGTTGATTTTCGGACCCCTGTACCACGCTTGAATCAGCGCCTGAATGAGCTTCTTCATAGTCATACATTCTGCAGCACGGAGGCGACTTTTGCATGTAGCCCACAAATTCTCAATGGGATTTATGTCCGGTGAATTCCCTGGCCAATCAAGTGCCTGTATTTGCTGCTCTGTCATGAATTCCTTCACCACTTTTGATGTGTGATGGGGGCTAGGTCCTGCTGCAATATCCCAGTACCGTCAAGATATCTCTTTTCCAGCTCTGGAGTAACTCTCTTTTGTAGAACCTCTTTTGTAGAACCTCAATATATTGTGGCGAGCTCATCGTTCCTTCTATTGGATTCAGGCTTCTGACACCATAATGATCAACTGACGTTTTGTGTTTGTTTTGAGTACAGGATTACGAGTAAGATAGAAAACATGCTTTGTTTCAGTTAATTTGCACAAGGGTGTATATTTGACATAGATACTGAACCTGCTTGTCATTGATTTAAAAGGTAAGTGCCCCACACTTGTTTGTTTTGTTTGTTATTCTTCTTCTTCTGTTTTTTATGTGCCATAAACCTGATGTAATTTTTTAATAATAATAAAAAACTATTTTCATTAATGTATGTTCTATACTAGGCCTTAGGGGAGTATGGGGTGTAGGGGAAGGGTGGTGCCTTTGGTGGGGGACAATTTGTGCTCCTTCTGGGGGTAGTTTGGTATCCACCCTGCATTCAGCTCTCATCTGTGGCTCCTAGAAGCTGTAAGCATGTGACAGCAGCCGCAATCTGGGAAATTAAGAAGCTGCATGCACATACGTGACACAAGAAAATTAGGAACGTTTTAGGTTTTAGGTTACCTTGCCGACAAAGGTCCGTATAATTAAAGCTATGGTTTTCCCAGTAGTAATGTACGGAAGTGAGAGCTGGACCATAAAGAAGGCTGATCGCCGTAGAATTGATGCTTTTGAATTATGGTGCTGGAGGAGACTCTTGAGAGTCCCATGGACTGCAAGAAGATCAAACCTATCCATTCTCAAAGAAATCAGCCCTGAGTGCTCACTAGAAGGACAGATCCTGAAGTTGAGGCTCCAGTACTTTGGCCACCTCATGAGAAGAGAAGACTCCCTAGAAAAGACCCTGATGTTGGGAAAGATGGAGGGCACAAGGAGAAGGGGACGACAGAGGATGAGATGGTTGGACAGTGTTCTTGAAGCTACTAACATGAGTTTGGCCAAACTGCGGGAGGCAGTGAAGGATAGGCGTGCCTGGCGTGCTCTGGTCCATGGGGTCACGAAGAGTCGGACACGACTGAACGACTGAACAACAACAACAGGTTTTGTTTGTTTGTTTTTAATGTCGCTAGCACAAAGAACTCTGGAGCTACTTGTCTGAAATTTTGCAGGGTTAACTCCCTCTTAAGGGGTGAATATTTCCAGATAACAATTTGGATCCAGGGTCCAGATCAGATCTAGATTGATCCTGCATGAATGAGGATCCAGTCCAATTTGCCAAATAGTGCCCCCAAATCAGTACATTCCTAAACCATATTAAACATTCCTTCCAGTAGCACCTTAGAGACCAACTAAGTTTGTTCTTGGTATGAGCTACCTCTGAAGAAGTGTGCATGCACATGAAAGCTCATACCAAGAACAAACTTAGTTGGTCTCTAAGGTGCTACTGGAAGGAATTTTTTATTTTATTTTGTTTTGACAATGGCAGACCAACACGGCTACCTACCTGTAACTCATATTAAACATTGCTAAATTGCTGTGCAAACAAAAACAAAAAACTTTTTTATGGAACTGATCCTACTTAACGAGTTTCTGTCAATGAGACCATGTTGGAATAGGTAGAGATGCTTTAGCAGAACACCCATCAGACTTAAAGTGTTCAGAAAGAAATATCACAGTGATGATCAGGTTTTCTGTCTGTTAGAGAGTTTTTTCTTCCTCCTCTAGCGTAGCATCATTTCATAAAGTCCTGACACTTCCTTTCCTTTGTGATGGCACCCAAGAGAGCTTTCTTGCACAAAAGGCTGAGTACTACATGGCTCCATTGGTTAGGCTCATAAATGACAAGAGAAAATTCATGTGCATGTTTAGAGGAAATTGGCACGTAACCTCTTCTAACAATAATGGGAACTAAGCTTGCAAACTCTATTTCATAAAGGTGAAGCTCCACTCCAGGAGCAAAGCACATTCCATAAAGCATTAATAGATCATTAATCTTGCTCCACTTTCTTGACCTACTGGTATCATATAAATAGCACTCTCCACCACTGCCATCTCTTGCTGGCATTCCAGTGACATTTTCCAATTCAGCTTGAGCTACTCCTTCTGCTGCCCTGTGCATCCTTAGTGCCTCTGTTTTAGTTACAAATGCTACAAAAGAACTGTGGTGTAAAAATAGCAGCTGGGCATTCTGATCCTTAACCTCATAGCCTTCTGTTTGGTAGACCTCACACTGGTGCAGGCTATGAAATACTGAATGTGAAGCCTTCTCCTTCTCCATAGCTCACCTTGTATTTTGTGACTTGAAGGCAGCACTCAATACCCTGCAACAACAAAACCTTTCGTAACATTCTTCTGAATGCCAAGTATGTCTTGCTGACGTTAGAATGCAATGTCCATTCAAGTGCTAATTACAGGCCACTTATAAATTTGTGCATGACTATTGATTACAACCAACGTTAACAGAGAGCCACAGCACCCACTAGTCTTTTGTACTCCTATAGAACTGACAGGGTACAGGACATAGATGTTGCTGTTGTAATAGTTGTTGTTACAGCAATATCCGTGCACATCAGCCTTCCTCAGCCTCAGGGGCATCAACTCTCCCCTCCCCACATGGTGGGCACATCACATGCCGTGGGGAAAAGGACATGCCGTGGGGAAAAGGAGGCAGAGTGTAGAGTGTGGAGACCAGCACTGCATTCTTACTCCTCCTCCCCACTCGATGCTGCACAGGGAGAAGCAAGCAAGCATGCCGCCGGGCTTCATGGTCCACCTGCTTCTACCTGCGGCACACACCTGATGTGGGTGGAACATGCGTAGGGTGATCTTCATCCTTGCTTATTCCAACCCCCTCCCGGGTCCCGGGTGAGGCCTGGGATGTGCAGAGGGCACCCAGTGGTCACCCCCCTCTATATTCTGGGGGGCTGGGCCCCCTGATTCAAAATATTGAGGGGGCTGAAGCCCCTAGTGCCCCCTATACCTGGCGCTGATACTCAGCCTGGAGAGCCAGCATAGTGTAGTGGTTAAGAGCAGTAGACTCGTAATCTGGTGAACCGGGTTTGCGTCTCCGCTCCTCCACATGCAGCTGCTGGGTGACCTTGGGCTAGTCACACTTCTCTGAAGTCTCTCAGCCCCACTCACCTCAAAGAGTGTTTGTTGTGGGGGAGGAAGGGAAAGGAGAATGTTAGCCGCTTGGAGACTCCTTCAGGTAGTGATAAAGCAGGATATCAAATCCAAACTCTTCTTCCAGATCTTTTGGACTGCAATTTCCATAATTCCCCACCCTTGGGCATGCTGGGAGTGGCTGATGGCAGTTAGATCTAAAATATTTGTAGGGCACCAGGTTGGGAAAAGCTGGTCTTGATGTATTAGGGCATTTTACAGAGAAACAGAAGCTAAGTAACTCTCAGCAAAATAGGTCTCTGCCCTGGAACTTGATGTGACTGGAGGAAATGGCTCTGTGAGCTGACTTGCATCCACATGAGTTTCTTGCATCAAGCCAAAAATTAATAAACAACTTCTGCAGTGGGTTAATAGTTTGCTTTCTTAAAAAATTCCTTTTTGACATGTATTACTATAATGTTTGGAGACATAAGATAGCAGGTCCTGCACAAAACAGATATTGGGTTTGTTGCTTTCAATCCTGGTAGCACAAAATGTACAGAAATTGAGATTTAAAACAACAACTACGTATTCTGTTAACCACTCACAGAGAGTTTATTTGCAGAAGAATAAGAAGATGGAGCATTAAAAAGAATAAATTGAAAATAATAGTAAACAAGAAACTTCCTATCAGGCATGAACAGTTAATTAAAACCTGGACAATATTAACATTCACTTTGGTTTCTAAAAAAGTGGCACACATTTCATCTGAAGATGCTGTTGTGTTTGGCACTATGACAGATAAACAATTACAGCAGACTCTATAGTAATCCATTTATATGATGCTGATATTTTGTAATTCTATGTTATTATTGTATTATACATTTTATAATATAATTATCATTAAATGATAGCAATGGTACACTTCAGTACAGAGCATTAATGGTATATATTGCATTTGCTTTAAAGCTGTATTTTCAAAAATATTCTAATAAAATGATTTTAATAATTTAATAAAGCATTGAAATAAAAGGAGCCAGCTTCCTTCTATTCAAAACTGAACCCCGAAATTTGGACTGTCTTTCAGCAACCAACCTATTTCTGAGTTTTTAAGGCTTTCTAACCACATGTCTAATAAATGGCATTCATTTTTAATGCTGGCACCCAACAGTTCTTCAACATTCGTTTTCAGAACAGCTGCAGCGTCTACATTGTTCTACAGTGTAGCGCAGTATGGTGTTTGTATGATCTCTACCATCACATCACCTAAGGATTTGTTAATGGGTCATCAAGGAAAAAGAATGCCAAGCACTCTGTTGTTGACCGGAATATAGATTTGAAGTGCTAACAATCCATCTTTTGAAATTTTCAGATAGTGGGTCTGAATGGTGTTTAGCAGAAGAAATGAGATGGAGGGGCTGTCTAACCAAAAGATGCAGGTAACACAGGTAGGATGCTCAGATCATTCTGAATTCAAAATGCATATCCTCCCCATGCAGTCTCATGCCAGCACAGCCTTGTGTTTTCAGCAGTCTCTGCGTATCCAAACATTTGAATATTAAAATGTTATGAACATGGCATTTGCATGAATGAGTTTAGTCTCCCTCAGGTCTGTACATCTTATGATGCATACAGCTGACCAGCTAGAATACAAATGAGCTCACCTCCTCCTGCTTGGAGGTGTATTATGAATTAAGTGCCATTTCTGCCAGATGTTCTTCTCCAGCTCAGTACAATGAGATATTTTTGTGAGATGTTGTGAATGTGTTGTCAGCATCAGGTCAGTGCCCAGGACATCATTCCTGCATTGCAGGGGGTTGGACTAGATGACCATTGGGGTTCCTCTCAACTTTTCAATTCTATGATTGCTGGAACCTTGCCTACTCCCAATGGAGACTGGTCCACCGAGACTCTGGGGGCACAGCTCTCCCACTGAAGATGTCAAGCAGTTTCAACAAAAATCCTCCTCAAATCTCAAACTTAACCAGGTTTTAAATCCTTACTCAGTCATGAAACTCAGTGACCTTGGGCTGGTTGCTGTATCTCAGGCTAACATACCTCACAGGTTTGTGGTGAGGATAAAATGGAGAAGGCGAGAACCATGTACTCCACCCTGAAGGTGTGATATAAATGTTGCAACAGCAGCAAAAACTGCATTGGGCAGAGGGAATTGCCCAAAACTTATGATAAACTGATGTACACAAATGGGGTTGTCATCCTTGTTTCTACTTTTTAAAAGGCTTATGAACCTTTAATGGCAGTTTGATGTGGAGAAATTTAGTAGATGAAGCTTTTCCCAGTTAGGTAAATTTCTGCAGGGCAGGCTGATATTCAAGGAGCTGAGCTAGAGAAAAATACAGGAAAACTATTTTGTTGTTATTCTTTTCCTTAGCACTTAAACTGTGCTTCACAGAAATTAAAGCGACACGCTTGGAGGATTACGATATAAATACTGACAAGACACAAGAGGAAAAGAGGTAGGGAGGACAGAAAAGGAGATAAGGATATGGACAATAAACGTGTGATTTATAAAACATAGGTGAAAGCTGGAAGTTTTTTTTTTAAAAAAAAAAAATCCTCCATCTCCCCCAATTTAATTTACAAAGATAACATAAAAAAAAAAAATGTTAAGGGAGGAGAGCCCAGATTAATGGTTAGGTTGTAGGGAATATTTTTGAAACACAGAGTAGAACCATGATAGATAGCAGGGGAAAGAGAATAGGGATCACAGGTGTGTGTGGAAAAAAATAGCATCAATAATGAGATTGATAAGAGGAAGCTGACCCAAAGCGATCACAGAGGTAAAGCCAGAAAAGATAACAGAAGAACAATAAGATGTGTTCAGGAATTCGATCCAGGATGATATACCATAAAGCAGATGTGGGAAAACTTTGGACCTGCAGAAGCTGCTGAATGACAACTCCCATCATCCCTGGCCATTAGCCATGTCTGCTGGGGCTGATGAGAATTGTCACTCAACAGGACATGGAGGGCCAAAGGTTCCCTACACCTAGCATTAAGTATGTAGGGTATGGACTCCAATGCCTATGGCTCAGCCTATCCCACTCCCAACCTTCTTGTGTTGAGTGGGAAGGTTTGAATGAGAGTCCCATGGGCTGCAAGAAGATCAAACCTATCCATTCTCAAGGAAATCGGCCCTGAGAGCTCACTGGAAGGACAGATCCTGAAGCTGAGGCTCCAATACTTTCGCCACATCATGAGAAGAGAAGACTCCCTGGTAAAGACACTGATGTTGGGAAAGATGGAAGGCACAAGGAGAAGGGGATGACAGAGGATGAGATGGTTGGACAGTATTCTCAAAGCTACTAACATGAGTTTGGCCAAACTGCGAGAAGCAGTGAAGGATAGGCGTGCCTGGCGTGCTCTGGTCCATGGGGTCACGAAGAGTCGGACACGACTGAACGACTGAACAACAACAACAATTATTATTATTATTATTATTATTATTATTATTATTATTATTATTATTATTATTATTATTTGTAGATGAGAAAACTGTGTGCTGTTGTTGCATAGCCTTTTTTATTATGTCATAAACAATCTGTATCTAGACCGTTGCCAAAGTCTCACCAGGGTTGCCAGCTCTTTCTTGGCCTCTCTCCTATGTCTTTGACATCAATAGGAATTTTGACTGATCTGGATGATTGAGGGTTAAGGTTAGCAGGTGTGGGCAAGGATTTTAAGTTATAGCTCCAATAAAGCATATTATTGGAAGCACCACCAAACAATAAAAAAAAAAATGTGTCACTGGTTTGTTCGTTTTTAAATATGTTGGAATACAATTCTTGCTAATGGCATGCCCTGTTGACAGATTCATTGCCACGAAGTTCTCACAACAGTGTTTGTCCTTGCAGAGTTGCCCCTTTGTAGGCTCTTCACTCTGTATTTGTTCCAACAGAGTAATTCTGCAAGTAAATACAGGAATAATTTCCTTTGCCGGGAACACACAAACAATTGTGAGGTTAAAAGCTATCCTTTTAGCATAACAGGAAAAACAAATGAGCTGGCTTTATTTGGTGGTGAGGAGGTTGTTCTTCGTGATGTTTGTTTCTGAATGCTTTTCTGTATTGAATTGTGTGATTATGAAGTCTACAAAGCATTAGCAACAACCAACTGATCTGATATTAATTTTCATATACAATCCACGGAATGCCCATATCTGATAGGAACAGAGAAACAGATATGGATACAATGGTACCTCAGGTTACAAACACTTAGTGTTACAAACACTTCAGGTTACAGACTCTGCTAACTCAGAAGTAGTACCTTGGGTTAAGAACTTTACCTCAGGATGAGAACAGAAATCACATGGCGGTGGCAGCGGGAGGCCCCATTAGCTAAAGTGGTACCTCAGGTTAAGAACGGTTTCAAGTGAAGAACGGACCTCTGGAACGAATTAAGTTCATAACCAGAGGTACCACTGTATTTGATTGATTCAATTGTCACCTTGCAAACAGGACACTAGATACAAGCCTTTAATTCTCCCAGACACAGAATGTTGATGTCTTCCATCTAGGGTTGCCACCTGTCCCTAGAAAAATTGTGATAATCCAGTTTCTGAAGAAAAGTGTCCCCTGTCCTGGTTGGACTTCATAAGGGATGCTCTCTCTCTCTCTCTCTCTCTCTCTCTCCCCCCCCCCCATATTTGAGCTCATCCTCAAAACTGCATAGGCAGAGAGTGGGTCTGGTGGGAGGAGAACAGTGAGAGCCTGAGCCTGGGTGTGGGCCCGATCCACGGTGGGAGAGTTTTTGTGTGGGCAGAGAGGGCAAGGGTGGGTCGGATACAGTGAGTGAAAGAGGGGGTTTGAACAGCCCTGGTGGAGAATGGGCGGAAAGAGAGTTTTTGTGCGGCACAGACGGGTGGGTCAGGAGAGAGAGAGAGAGAGAGAGAGAGAGAAATGGATTGCTTTGAAGTCAATTTCTGCACTAGGTAAAGTAAATTTTAGGCCCCCAGTTCCCTCCCTGACCTATCCCATATTTTGCCCAACCAAAGCTGGCTATCTTACTTCCATCACATCATCTCTCTCTCTCCAGCTCCATCACCTACTCTGTGAAGAAAGACTTCACCTACCCAGCAGGTGAGGGGTGGAATGAACCATAAGATCAGCAGTTGACAGGTGGGAGGAACTGGATCCTCCTTGCCCCCTCTGCATCTGGTCTGGACATTTAAAAGGTTTATACCCAGTATAGGGGTGCAAAGTGAAATCCCTATATTTGCAGCCTGTTGATTAAAAATGTTGATTTGTCAGTTTAGTGGGAGAAATTGCCACGTGTCCACAGGAATGCAATCCAGAATATTTTCTCCACCATAAACTGTCACCAGGGTTGCTAGCTTTATACTGAACCTGCTAAAAAGGTAAAGGACCCCTGACAGTTCAGTCCAGTCATGAACGACTCTGGGGTTGTGGCGCTCATCTCGCTTTACTGGCCAAGGGAGCCAACGTTTGTCTGTAGACAGTTTTTCCGGGTCATGTGGTTGGCATGACTAAGCCGCTTCTGGTGAAACCAAAGCAGCACACGGAAACACCATTTACCTTCCCGCCGGAGTAGTACCTATTTATCTACTTGCACTTTGACGTGCTTTCAAACTGCTAGGTTGACTTTTAATATTATTCTGGTGGCCCAATCTACATACTAAATACAATCACATGTGATCAAACCCTAATAGCCTGATTTTTTTTATTTTTTTTGCTAAAAAGAAGTCAAGGTCCCAGGTGATTTTCAGTGGATGAAACAGCTGGGGTGGTATTTAACTTGCCCTGCCCTTGGATTTTATATTGATACCCCCATACTCACCAGCACACATACAATGCTGCCTTCACTTTGCAGGATTCCAGCTGCATATATAAACCTATTTTCTGCTCGCTCCTTTCTGATACTGCATTTTTTTTTGGGGGGGAGGTAGGGGGGGAGTTAACTGTCAGGGCTTTGTATTTTTGTTACACATAGTTATATGTGATTATACCTTGGGCCTGGCACACTCGAAATAAGCAAGAGAAACTTTCCTTGATCATTTTAGCTCCCTTGTGCCACAGAACCCAACCCTGCAATATTAAACTGTTGGTTAGAGAGGTACAGGAGCAGAAAGCAAGCAAGCAAGGAAGCAAGGAAGAAAGACTCTGAGCACCACACTACCATCATTTGAAAAATATCCTATGTCCCTTCTCGCCTTTATTAATATCAATGTCATAATCCTTTAGAAACCAAGTCATGTTTCTAGTAGCTAAATGCTTTTTACATTGTTGAGATGGTCTTATAAAACATTTTTTAAAAGAGGGGAGATTGATGTTAATGCTTCAGTGGTTTATTGTAAGAATGGGACATGACGATAAAATGCAGTAGATGGTGCTTTTGAGATCTCTTATATTTAAGGATGGATGGATCAGCCAATTTCAGGACTATGTCAGTTTTGCACATGTACATTCACAAGTCTGTTCTACCCTGCTTCCACATTAAAAACTTTACAGAATTTTCTTCTTACATAAGTATGTGAATGTGTATTTATCTCATTGTGCATGTTTCTAAATGCATTTTAATACATGTTGGTACTTTTTTCTGAGGCAATAACTATATTACAAAATGTGGTAAATGCTATTCCTAAGAATAACTGCCTTCCAATCTGTATATTCGTCCAGGAGGTGTGAATTAGGTTGATTTTTCCTAAAATGCAGACTGAACAAAATTTTCTTCTATCTGGAGATGTCACAGAATTCTGTCAGAAACTAAATGGGAATAGAAATTGCCACAATTTGCATGTTTGTCCAAGGTCAGGAATAGAAAATTTTGCAAGTGAACACAAGTGATATATGCTACTGGTTTTTTTTTTTTTTTTAAGTCGGTAAGCATTACAAAAATAATTGGGTTACTTTCTGAATTCTTTCTTATTCTTTTTGAAATGCATTGAAATTAATTACGTAATTATGCTACTTTAGGCCATAAAGGATAGTGAGATTAAGAACGTAGGTTTTAGCAGAAGCCAAATTCTAGTGCAATGGAAACAGCACTGATGGTGTTGAACTCAGGACAGCACAGAATTCATCACATGCAGCACTGTTTCTGTTCCACTACAGTTTGTCTTCCACTAAAAAACATTATTCATATTGCTATCTACTGTGGTGAAATTATGTAACTAACATAGTTAACATAACTACACAAATTAGATTGCCATTACATTATTCCATAATGTAAATGTAAAGACAATGTAAACGGTGGAGGGAAATAATCAATTATGTATACCGGTACTTCACGGACCGAAAGCAACAATAGTAGTGAATGTCAATAATATTCTATGGATTGATTTCCATTCTGGACATGGGACAAATTATTATTATTATTATTATTATTATTATTATTATTATTATTATTATTATTACAATACAAACACCAGCAGTTTCTGTTCCCATTTGAATCAGAATGGTATGGCTTCCCTATTCTGTGAAAATGCTGCAGACTGGAATGAACTCAAAGGTCTGCAAAGGGCACTCTCATTTGAAGATTCATTCAAAGAAGAAGGGAAAATCTGTCATCCTTTGTCAACTTGTTGGAACTGATAACCATTACAGTGCTCAAATGGACACTTTCAGCCTCTTACTACCATGTTGGTTTTTGTTCATATTTTCCCCAGCTGAGCTTCGCATGCAAGATTTGAAGATTGGTGTTTGTATCATGCTTTTGTACCGTGTCTTGCTGATATCTTGCCTGCAGTTCAGTAACAAGCACAGTGGGATGAAGACATAAAGGAAAACACCTCCAACACACAGATAACCATAGTTAAAGCACAGCTAGCTTCCTGTACACAATTTCTCTTTTCCTGTTGACTCAGGATGTAACACGCTCTATGTGATGGATAAAGTGGTAAGAAAATTCCCCTTTACAATGTTTCTCTTTTGAAGCTGCTTCTTAAACAGAGAGAAAAATGTTAGGGTCTGGTTTTCTGTGTATAAGACGCCCCTGTGTATAAGAGGCCCCCTATTTTTTGGGCTGCAACCAATCACCTGGCCCCACAATGCACTGCCTGTGTATAAGACGAGTCCCGTTTTTAAACATTATTTTTTGAGTTAAAAACCTAGTCTTATACACAGAAAAGTATGGTATACACTGTGATGATGGCATGTGAGAGATCTTTGTTATTGCTGTTCTCAATTATGCTGCAATTTGTAAAACTATATTATTAAAATAATAATAATACAGGAGGATAATAAAGCTGTAAATATGCCCACTCCAAGAAACTTAGAGTTACATTATGCATTTGCAGATGAAGCAGTAATGCATGCCTGTGTCCTTTTATATGCAGGAGACAATGCCTTAGAAATTTCTATCTGGTTGCCCATTTGCTTATCATGAGCCCCATCAAAATGAAGGAAAGAAATGTGCATTGTTAGGTCTTACTAGCTTCAGACTAAATCAAAAATGCAGTTTGTTTGATCTAGTATGGTGGATACGTCTTCGGGGATTGATTAAAGTCAGAGGTACATGGCGCTACATTCCTCGTGTGTATTTCATCATCAAAGGATTCTCATTTAGCTCTCTGAATAAAATATGAAGATAACAGATAAAGCACCTGTGTCACTGCTAAAATCCTTTGAACCAATATTTATTAAAACTGAAAGCAGAAAGGGAGCAAATGAAGACACCTTTGTATTAAAATGAGCAAATCAATCTGATGGAGCAGATATCTTTTGATTCTGAGATTTAGATCCCTTATTTAAACTGAAGGTACCAAAAAAAAAAGTTCATGGCATTGGGGGAATGGGGGAATATGGAAATTATGTTTCCATAGAACATTGAAATGGAGATCAACTTCATGGCACAGGCAACGCCACAGAAACTCATTTTGTGGAGCAATTGGATGGTAAGGACCCAATTTTGGGGGTACAAAATCCATGTTATACATGAACTTAGTATACTGTCTTTGAAAGCTGGGGAAGCAAATGAGGCAGTGTGAAATATTTCAGAGGTACAGATAGGTGTTCTCGAAGCTACTAACATGAGTTTGGCCAAACTGCGAGAGGCAGTGAAGGATAGGCGTGCCTGGCGTGCTCTGGTCCATGGGGTCGCGAAGAGTCGGACATGACTGAACGACTGAACAACAACAACAACAACAACAACTGATAGGTACCCCTTGCTACCCCATGGAGTCACCCCTGTACTGAGGAGAGAAGGGATCTGTTCTTCATAACTGCATCTTATCTGTCACAGAAACTACATTCTTCCATTGGAATAAGTGGTGTGGATTGGTTGCAAATTGTGAGCTCCACAGGTGGGAACTTTTAGAAATGTCTGATCAAATCACTGAAATCTGTCTTTGCAGCAATTTCTTTCTTCTGAATATGCCAGTTTTTCATTACTGCTATATAAGTCTCTGGGAATATCTTGATTGGTACATTATAGATAATGACTTTTTAGATACCTGGAATAATAAATATTAAATGGGGATCATCCGATGGAGTAGAAAAATGACAGTACTGGGCTTTATAATTATGCTCTATCTTGGCTAAAATATTTTCACAGAAAAATGGCTCTCTCACTAAACCTGCCTAAAGGGCAGTATATCATCTTATGGAGATGATTGACATTTCAGTGATGAAACAATTGAACTGTGGCTCAGCATCACCTTATCTGCTTCATCTATCTTAATACTTCAAAGCACCTTAGATATCCATAAATAGTTCAACCACGTTGACAATTCTTAGGGCCAAATGCATCTTACAATATAATTGGGCCTGCTCCTTCATTCCTAGAGGTCCAATAGTGTCTTAATGATCTTCTGTAAAACGGATCATTTAGTTATCTACCTGCATTATTTCAACACACCCTAATAATTCTACCCTTCATTCTTCTTAACCTTCCAGGGAAGGCTGGTGTAAAACAAGCTGGTGTAAGTTAAGATGGTGTAAAGTTACACCACATTAAAAGCTGCTTCAGCAGTGCGGCTACTGCTGGCTGAGCCAGTTGAAGCTTTAAAAATAATGTTTGAGTTACACACCACTGCCACAAACTTAACTTGCGGCAGTTTGTGAGGTCACATGATGCAATTGAACAGACTAAGGATCCAAGAAAAGTTCTCCCTTTCTGGGCCTGCCCCTGCCACAGCCCCAGGACACCACATTTTCAGGGTTTATGCTGGTTTAAGATCTGCCGGGGCTTGGTTGAGCCAGCTGGGTCTCAGCTGAGCCGAGATGGAGGAGATGAACTAGTGTATCTCAACCTTAGCCAAGGCTGAGGGAGTAAGCCCAACACAGACTGACTGCACTGAGAACCTCCCAGCTTACTTGCATATCTGCTGGATCTAACCTGCTCATCCCAGCCAATCTTGCTATAGGATTGCTCCCTTAATCTCTGAAGCCTCACAAAGAGGCCAGCAATTTGAAAATCGGCATTGCTTTGCCCAAGTGGTGCCCTCCGGAAGGCTGTTGGGATACAACTAATGTTGCGGGGGCAGGAATTCAATTCAGTTTGCAGCAAGGGCACACTGCAAACCAGTGTGGTGTAGTGGTTAAGAGCGGTAGACTCGTTATCTGGGGAACCGGGTTCGCGTCTCCGCTCCTCCACATGCAGCTGCTGGGTGACCTTGGGCTAGTTACACTTCTCTGAAGTCTCTCAGCCCCACTCACCTCACAGAGTGTTTGTTGTGGGGGAGGAAGGGAAAGGAGAATGTTAGCCGCTTTGAGACTCCTTCGGGTAGTGAAAAGCGGGATATCAAATCCAAACTCTTCTTCTTCTTCTTCTTTCCAAATTCTGCAGTGTATAAATCCAGCCAAGAATTGCGTACAAAAAATGCATACACTAGGGTAAAGTGTGTATATAAATGCATATCATAGTGAGAATAACATACAAAAGTGCATTATATAAGCAGGAAATCACATTCCAAAATACGTATTGAAGGAGAAAATTTAAGGGGGGGGGGAGAGAGAGAGAGAGAAGCTGATGTGGAAATATGGAGAACTGAATTTAAAATTAGGAAAAACTGGGTGAAAATGACATATACACCCATCCCTCACTTCAGCTCCCATGATCCTTGACTATTCGGCATGTTGTCTGGGAGTGATGGGCGTTTGACCACATCTGGAGGTCTCCATCCATGTTCGTACGCAAGGTTGTTGGTATTCGAGGTTGGCACACAGAGGCTGTTTTAAGGTGGTGCAAGCAGTTTCCCCACACTGGGCGCCAAAAAGAGAGGGCATTAGGTAAGCATTTGCCCATCTACAGGAAGGACTCATGAGGGTTCTGACAGGGTCCTAGAGTCCCTCTGCCTCCTTCCCAAAGCCTAGTTAGCATCTGCCCAGCTTTGGTAGCCCTGGACTTCGGGGGGGGGGGAATGCCAAATTTTGGCCTACTTCAGGGTGCCATAGTACCAAAGACTGCTCCAATACACACCTACATGGGAACAAGCCCCACGGGACTCAATGGGTCTCACCTCTGAGTAGGAATAGCTATTTATTTATTTGTTCGTTTATTTTAAAAATCATCTATCTAATTTGCCATTTTTTTGTTATAAAAAGCTCACCCCCTCTACTTCAATGCGCAGGCTGTGTTTAATTTTAAGGAACATGTACATGACTATCAGCCCTAAACAAGGAAATAAAGCACTGACTATTGTGTCTCAACTTGTTCCTCATTGCCGTTTAAAAATGGCCCCATTTAGCTGCAACAATAGCATTGATGTCTTCCTGGATATTTCTGTTTCTCGGTTCAGTGCAGGGACAAGGTGAAAACACATGAGGTGTTATTAACAGCATTATTGATGCCGTGTGATAGGTTTCCTGATAAACACACTGGCTGCTGTTTCTGCAGTTAAGAGACCTGGGAAGACTTTTTTTTTTTTTTTTTACACATGTCAAAGTTTAATCACACCTAAAGTATGGCAAATAGCAATATCATAAATGCAACTGGAAATACGACTTTCTGAAATGGCCCTCCGTAATCCTTTCTGGTAATGTTTTGCTATCAACCTTGACCTACCTTCAAATCTTTTCTTTCCTGCTCCCAGTCCCATTTCTACCACCTTCCAAAAATTATGGAGAAGGTGGGGCTGCAAAAGACCAAACATTCAGTTGCCATTAGAAACAAAAATGTTGGCCCCAATTAGGGATCTCAGAGAAATCTGACCAAAATGGAAACAGGAGAGGAAATCCCTGGTGCTTGCTCATTCATCCCATGTCCAGAATTGAAAATAATCGAGAAATATGATTGTTATTTTTGAGGTGTGGACTCGTGCTGGGATAAAATTGAAAGTGTACATTAAGGGGAAATACAAATTCTGGTTTTGTACCCGTGTTATCTATATCAAGTTATGCAGTTGAATGTCCTGCATTTGGGGAAATTGCAGGGGTGCAATGCATGAGATTAATCCATTGAGACTTCTGCCAGGTTTTCCTGGTTATAAGAAAGCTGGTTTTATTTATTATTAGTATACCCCATCTTTCTGTCATGGAGCTCAAAGCAGAATTTTTAGTTTCCCAAGGCCAGGGGTCTTCAGACTTTTTAAACAGGGGTCCAGTTCACTGTCCATCATACACTGTTGGGGACTATAGTTTGAAAAAAAAATATATGAACAAATTCCTATGCACACTGCACGTATTTTATTTGTAGTGCACAAAAAAACAGGAAAAACAATACAATATTTTAAATGAAGAACGATTTTAATCAACATAAATTTATAAGTATTTCAATGGGAAGTATGGGCCTGCTTTTGGCTAATGATAATATAACAACAATAATGAATTTCTATGATAACAGCAATATATCAGTGCCCTCTTACCAGTCACAGAACAAGGAGAAAATTGTCTATGCTGAGTATAACCTTGTTTGATTTCTTGTGATGTTCAGTTTTCTTGTTTGCGACTTCACAAAATACTAATAAGCCACTGGAGAGAGAGAGAGAGAGAGAGAGAGAGAGAGAGAGAGAGAGAGAGAGATATGAGAACGGAACCTCAGCTGAGGTAAAAGTAAAAACCATCAATCCCAGCGCAGGCTAGGCTAGCCCCCTTGCCCACCCCCTGGTGTCCCTCACCCCGGGGGTGCTGCCACCACAAGCCCAGCCAAGCACTCCTCTGAGGCGAAAGAACGGGCCGGTGAGCCTACGTGCACGTGTTTTTACCTCAGGCTTCACTGCCGCCTCCCTTCCCTTCCTTCTCTGGACGGCAGTGAAGGGCTCCTCGCAATGGCGAATGTGACATCGCTGACCGGCTTCTTCATTCCTTTCCTTTCCACTTCCCTCGCTCGCTTGCACCCCCTCCTCTCCTCTCCTCTCCTCTCCTCTCCTCTCCTCTCCTCTGTGCTGCATTTGTTGCAATCACCTCACATGGGACTCCTGACATCAGTTCTGGTCCCCACACGCAGTGGGAGAGGGGAGGAGAAGGGGGGAAGGATGGAAATGCTCATAGATCTGCTAGACAGTGGTGGGTTCTGTAATTGCCGGGCGGGCCGGGTTCAGGACCCTGGCAGGCAGGATCTGGCCCACGGCCCGTAGTTTGAGGACCCCTGCCCAAGACACTAATCAGATCCAGATCTGCTTAGCACCCGTGCATGCATATGACACAGAAATCACTTAATTAATTATTGGATTTCTATGAATGTACAACAGAGATCAATAGAGGAGAAAAATTAAAATTCCAGAAAACTCGCCCACTAAATAAATAAATAAAAATGGATGAGGGGGACAAGGGGAGTAGGGAAGGAAAACATATCTGACAGCCAAAGTCTTCTTTGTTGTTAGTTTTGATGCTTGCTGTTTATGAAGACACAAACCCTAAGCAATATATTATGCAGATCAAGCAAGGAAAAAGCAGATTGTCACTCAAGTACAAAGGGAAGCTTAATTTCATTAAGCATTTATTTTAAAATGCGTTTGAACAATCCGCCCTTTAGTCATCATATAAAAGCTTGACACAAAATATTCTTCCCCTAACAATGCCTTTGCATCCATAATTAAATAACCAAAAATGAATTTCCAGCATCAAACATTCTACCATTCAGCTATTTCAGTATCGGACTGGAGAAAAAATGAACTCCTAAATGAATACAAAATAGAGACAGTCAAAAACCTTTTTTTCTTTTTTCAAAAGAATGTCCAGCTTTGGAGATCCACCAGCATAAACAAGTTTATCCAAGAACAAATAGAAACTGAATCTGTGTTCATGATTAGGATGCATTCTGTGCATGCTGCATTGCTTTGAATAAGCTGTCCATCCTGATGTGCATGTTGTCAAATCCACATTCTTGCTCAACTAGTTACACGTCATTGAGGCATTAGGGCGTGTTGAATTTTTCATCTTTAAAAATCCTGATTTGAGGGGTGTTAAAAAGTTGTGGTATGATTAGGTAATTTGAAATATATTTTGGTTACTTGTAAATATTTAGGTCTTGCTTGGTAAATATCTATGTGAAAAGTTCCTACTTTTTAATTTTTTTAAATTTTTCTGTCATTTAAACGTATATGTTATTCCCAAATTTTCATGAAAACAGATGTTGATAAGTGCCTAAAATTGATTACAAGATATTGTAGTTCTGTTATATATGTATTGTAGTTATCTGTATTATTAATATTAATATTAATATTATTAATTATTAATATGTAGTTATCTGTATTATTAATACTGGGTATGTTTAGCCTGGAGAAGAGAAGGTTAAGGGGTGATATGACAGCCATGTTCAAATATATCAAAGGATGTCATATAGAGGAGGGTGAAAGGTTGTTTTCTGCTGCTCCAGAGAAGCGGACACGGGGCAATGGATTCAAACTACAAGAAAGAAGATTCCACCTAAACATTAGGAAGAACCTCCAGACAGTAAGAGCTGTTTGACAGTGCAATTTGCTGCCAAGGAGTGTGGTGGAGTCTCCTTCTTTGGAGGTCTTTAAGCGGAGGCTTGACAGCCATCTGTCAGGAATGCTTTGATGGTGTTTCCTGCTTGGCAGAGGGTTGGACTGGATGGCCCTTGTGGTCTCTTCCAACTCTAGGATTCTATTATTCTAATATTATACAATGGTATGCGATTTCTTTTTTGCTTTGTACAACCAGTGATAACTGCTTCACTATGACTACAAAGAAGAGAACAAGGCAGGGAACATTCACACATATGAGCAACCTTATTGGAAGTGGAAGAGACATGTTGCCTTCTGAATTACCAACTTTGCAAGACATGTTAAGATATGGACTGTTGCTGAGAGAACAAAGTAAGTGAGGATATGAGAAACTATCCAGCTGCCAGTGTTGCAAAAGACTTATAGCCTAAAGTAATTGAAAAATGGGAACAAGCAAACTGTTCTTTTGTTTTCCCTGTTGTGAATTCAAGAGTTACAGTATTAGCAAAGATTCAAGAAAGTTGAGAGCAAGCAGAAAACATATCTCTTGGAAGGGGCAAGTTAG
The DNA here is from genome assembly GCF_009819535.1 of Lacerta agilis. Taxonomy (NCBI): domain Eukaryota; kingdom Metazoa; phylum Chordata; class Lepidosauria; order Squamata; family Lacertidae; genus Lacerta; species Lacerta agilis. The sequence continues at coordinate 18,790,873 of NC_046318.1, read as the reverse complement.
ATATTAAAGAAGCCTTTGCTTCAAAACTTGACAAGCTCTTTGACATTCTCAATTGCAAATGTGAAATCATTATGTGCTCTGAATTTGGCTGTGCTACAGATTGCACAAAAGAAGCTCACATTAATTGCACATGCTCTAAAGACAAGAAGATCCCAGTGAAAGAACTTGCTTTCATTAAAGGCCAGAGAAACAATATTGGTTCTATTGGACCACACCAAATTGGTTTGCCAGATTTTCCAGAACATAACAGACTGATAAAGAAGCAAAAGCGAGGAGAAGTTGAGAGAACAAGACTTGCTGATGCTGAATAGAAAAAGGAATGTTTGCAGACTTCTTCACTTCCATCACATGAAGAAAGTTCCTCCGGGGTTGGAAATGAAAAAGAATCTGATACAGAAGATGGAAGTGAATCAAATTATGATTTAGCAGCTCCTTCAACTTCTAATGGAGAGAAACAGTACAATACATTAGATATTCCTAATGTTGCTATGCAGAGCATCAGATACGGTGTTGGTCTTCGTGCCACAGCTGCAATTACCACCGCTGCATTTATTGATATTGGCTTGATCACTGAAGAGAATACGAAACTTGTTGTTGACCACAATAAAGTAAAGGGAGCACAGGAGAAATTGATGTCATCATTAGACAATGAATTTGAAGAAATTCAAATTCATTGTCTAATGAATTTGAAATTCAAATTCATTGTAAGGTGGCTTACAACAGCAAACAGACTTTGTCGCTTGTGAGTTTCCAAACATGGCCTAAAAGGCAAAAACCTCAATAATTTAAGGCTGATTGTAGAATACATTGTTGGTGTGTACTATCCGTGTTGGTTCAATATAAAAGTAAAACATTTGTGGATAGAAGGCCCATGTCATTTGTTGTTTCAATTGCAACAGCTTAGACTGCAAAACAAGGCTGCTGTTTTGCCGACTGTTAAGCGTTCAGCGTGGTATGCATTTAGTGAAATGTTAATTCAGACACTGCTGTGCTCAAATAATAAGGAAGAAAGGAGAGCTGGAATTCAAAAGATCATCGATTTGAGAGGTGGCAATGATGATATATTTGGAGACCTTTCAGTACGTCCAAGGAAGACACCTATAAACACCTCTGCTTCAAACTTATTGGAGTTGATAGACTGGTTTGATGGAGTTTATGAACCTCCATTAACATGCAAAATGACCTTGACAGAAATAAAGGAATTTATTGACAAGCCTATGCAAGTTCCTCAGTGGCCTTGTCATGGTCAAGGGATTGAAAGATGTGTGAAACAAGTCATGGAGGCTGCAGAGAGGCCAAGAAGCAGGTCGTCTGCTTTTGTCAAGAAATGAATCAATACAGGACTTGATGAAACTTGTTATTAATTCCAATTAATGTTATTCTTTTTTTTAACTATAATAGGACGTTATAAGATAAAGTGATGATATGTTGTTACAGCTGGAAATAAAATTTCTTTATATTTTGCTTGTATAAAATGATTAAAAACTTTAACTTTGCTTCAAAATGCGAGTTTTTGGCTTTTTTTTAGTGTATTTCAAACAAATCTCAATTTACCAAGCTAAACATCAACCAATCATAAAAATAATTGCAGATTTGGATTCCTCATGTGCAATTACATATTTTTAGAGCAAATTCACAAAATAAAATTTTCCGTCCTTAAATGACACGCCCTATTGAGGCATGCCTAAATATGGATTTGTTCTAGACATGGTGTTCACTTAGGGGGAAATCCTATGCTCATGACACTGGCATAGAGGAAGACAGTATAAATTAAGCCAGCAGAAAGTTATACCAGGACGCAAGTGGCACTGTGGTCTATACCACTGAGCCTCTTGGGCTTGCCGATCAGAAGGTCGGTGGTTAGAATCCCCGCGATGGGGTGAGCTCCCGTTGCTCGGTCCCAGCTCCTGCCAACCTAGCAGTTTGAAAGCACGCCAAAAAGTGCAAGTAGATGAATAGGTACCGCTCCGGCAGGAAGGTAAATGATGTTTCCGTGCATTGCTCTGGTTTCGGTGTTCCATTGTGCCTGAAGAGGCTTAGTCATGCTGGCCATGTTCTTCTCTTGCCTCCTTCTCTCGGTCTCTGCCGGCCCAGTCTCCTGCTCCTGACTCCCTTCTTCTTCCACAACCAGCAGTTGCCGCATGGGTGGCACAGAACCCACAAATTACTGGCCCCTTCCCCTAGATCCTCCTCCTCTTTCCCCTCTACCCACCCATCCCCCCACTCCTTGTGTCCCTCCTGTCCCTGTTTCTGGAGATAACAGCTTGAAAATTGCAGAGAAGAGTGCTTTGAATTCCTGTTGGTTTCAGTGAGATTACAGATATCTTCCATGCTTTCATTGAAATCAAAGGGACTTAAAAATACTAAACATTGATAGATTCATGTCCAGTGCACCTATGCACAACTAAGAATATTTTTTTGGGATAATATAGTTAGATTTTGTACACGTATTTGATTTAATATTAACATAGCATGTTTGACTATGATAGTCATTTGATTTAACAAGAAAAAAATGGATTCTGTCTCAGCAGAATAGTACTGTATACACACACACACACACTACCACTGCAATGATAGATGATATAGCTAATTCAGTGTAGCAAAAGGTTAATTCAGCAATTTTATGCCTCCATTTCTTCTGAGAATGTGTCACCTTCAGTTCAGACGGCATTAGCTCCATTGTAATGCTAAGTTATGGTCTGCCTAGATTCTAGAGGCTCTATTATTTAATGTATGTCTTGTTGGACAGTCACCTCTGGCCTGATGAATTTTGTTTGCCCATATGCTCCTTTTTTTTTGAATTTTGTTTGCCCATATGCTCCTTGTATGACACAGTGTAGGCAAATAACCAACCCACCATCAGATACAATGCTCAATGTGGTGGTAGCAGTGAAGAACTGGAATGGTTTACTTTCAGATTAGGTCTGTGGTGCTATTTGATACTATTTGATAACAGCAGTAGCAACTGTTTGCGAGGGTGGGATGCTTACTTAAGCTACTGATAGCTGAGCTGTAGCTTCTTAACAGGAAGGGGAGGGGCAAGGCAGCAGAGAGGTCAGCATGGTGCAAACACACTGGCGGAGCCAATCTGGCACTACTATTGGTAGTTTTGCACCATGCCAACCTTCCAGCTGCCTCGCCCCTCCCTCTCTTCCTCCCAGCAAGCAACAGAGACCCAGCTATTGGGAAGTCAGGTATGTGCCTTTGCCCCACGACGCCACCTTCAATTGGATAATGGTCTTAAAATTAAGGGATCCAGCTCTGAAAGAATTAACGGCTACTATTAATCCTTATATTTCCGACACTTACCAGCACTCGTAGAGGAGGTGATGAGGTTGACAAATGAGGAAGTGGGAGAGTTGCGGGGTATAGAGTGGAAAAAGGAAATGTGTTTGTATGAATCAGTCCCAAAGTCACAGATAAAGTTGATTATGTGTTGGGTGCAGGGTTGTGGATATATATTTATTGGCCTCAACTTGATGGGGTACAAACTGGCAAACCAATCTAAAACTTTTCCCCAGTAGTAAAAGTTAATATATCCCCCAAATAAAACTATTCATCACCTGTTATGGAGATCCATCTTGACAGGGCTGAGATGCAGTCTGACTGTTAACTGCTTTTGGCTTTACCAAGACTTAAAGCATATCCTCTTTGTGACATCACACATGACATCAGAATGGCATGTTTGCATTCATCTTAGACTATCTCCATGCCAACAGCAATGGCCAGTAAACTTCAGTAGCCAAGTAACCATCTGCCTGACTATCAATTTATTTCTATCTAGACTATTGGATGTTCAGTTTTTTCTCTCATAATCAAAGCCTGAAGAAGAGCTGCGCATAATCTGAAAACCTCATTCCACTGTTAAAGAAAACTAATTGTCAGGGACTGGGCAGAGGAGGAATGGTGGAAACTCCCTCCCCATCCTGACCCTTCCAGGGAGGAGGAAGAGGAAGACAGTATAGATTTAAAACAGGGGTTTAAGGAGGGTCACAGCTCAGAGGCAGATGAGGGGGAAAGTTGGGAAACAATGGGAGAGGAGGAGCAGGCAGAGCCAGAGCAGCAGTTGGCTGACACGTTGTCACTAGAAAGCATTCCAGACCCCCCATCTCCCAGAACCCGGCAAGCCTTAAAAGTAGGAGAGCAAAGAGCTCAAAGATAGGGGGCACTTAGTAGCACCCATAGAGGAGGTGGTGGTGATGATGATGATGATGATGATGATGATGATGATGAATGAGGAAGTGGGAGAGAAGGAGGTTGGAAATTCACTCGGGACAATGCCATTATCCAAGAGGCTGGTTCTATAACCTATCTCTGTAAAGACTGAAATAAAAAAAAGGTCTTGGTTTTATATTTTTCTGGGTAACCAGCCGGGAGCCGCTGACAGCATCTTGACATCATCAGCATTTTACTGGAGGATAAGTCTATCAATGACTGCTCTGCATGATGGCTGTGTAATTCGTCCACTCTTGGAAGCAATATACATCTGAATACCAGTTGCTGGGAATCACAGGGGAACAGAATCACAGGCTAAATCCCAATTCCACAAGGTGTATACCAGTTGGTTATGTTTGCTCTTTCATATTAGAATGCTGGTAGTCCCCCTTCCCCTTTATATATTTGTCAGGTTTTCCATAGAGGCTGCAGGATTTAATTCCTCTACAGTATAATTGTACATAGAGTTTCATGAATGACAAATAAGGATTTAAGTCTTAAAAATCTCTGACAGCAGTGAGATATTTTTAGGTATGAAAGCACACTCGTTTGCAGAAATGCACCTTCAAAAGTTTTCATCTTCTTAAGGACACATTATAATGTAAACCACAGTAATCCCCTAGGGAGGAATTTTCGAAGAGTGTGACAATAGCATCTTTATTTTAAAAAAATGAAAGAAGAACACAGTTCTATTATCCAAGTCGAGGTATTCAGGTATGGGCATTTTAATATCTGTCATAAGGTTTGGAGATGACCTTGAAAGATAGCAGCATGGGGGAAAGGCTGGATTACTCTGGACTGGCAATGGGATTCCTAACTAGGATGGGCCTGTGGCCAAGGGTGATGGTAACAGCATCTGCAGGGCAACAGGGTGCCCCCCTCCTGAGATCCAGGAAACTTTAAATGTAGGTAAAGGTAAAGGACCCCTGACAGTTAAGTCCAGTCGCAGAAAACTCTGGGGTTGCGGTGCTCATCTCGCTTTACAGGCTGAGGGAGCCGGCGTTTGTCCACAGACAGTTTTTCCGGGTCATGTGGCCAGCATGACTAAGCTGCTTCTGTCGCAATGGAACACCGAAACCAGAGCAGAGCATGGAAACGACATTTACCTTCCCGCTGGAGCGGTTGCTATTTATCTACTTGCACTTTTGGCGTGCTTTCGAACTGCTAGGTTGGCAGGAGCTGGGACCGAACAACGGGAGCTCACCCCATCGCGGGGATTCGAACCGCCGACCTTCCGATCAGCAAGCCCAAGAGGCTCGGTGGTTTAGACCACATCTCCACCCACATCCTTGTAGATGTAGTGGAGCATTCAAAAAATTACCACCTGACCTGCAGTCAGAAGGATACAACTCACTGCAGGACTTCCTTGTCGGATAAGGTAGGCCTGGGGCCTTCAGCCTCCCCCCCCCCCGTCAAGTCTGGCAGGGGAACGATGTTCCGGGAACCTCTTTCAGAGGATCCTATTACCTTAAATCCTTTTTTTAAAAAAATTAATTAAAATTCAGGAGGCCTTTGGCCTCCTTTATTATTTTTTCACCCCGGGCGGGGACTGATGGCTGCGGGGGCAGCGCCGCTTCATGAGGCCTGGCCCCTTACCCGGGCAGGTTGGGCAGTCGACTCCGGGGGAAGGCGGAGGCAGCTGGTGGCTGAAGTTACCCAGGTCCCCGGCTGGGGAGCTGGGAAGGATAAACGCCCAATGCCTGAGCCAAGATCTCCCTACATCTGAATCTTAATAAAGTTGTGGCCTAATTTTAATCCCATAGCACGTTGTCTTGTGTCGTTATTCCGCTCAGGGGCTGCCTCGGGTCTGGGGGCGTCCGCCTGACCACGCAAATAAGCATACCATACCTGTCTTTTTATCCCTTAATAATGAATATCTTCCTGGACAAGAGTAATGTGACTCCTTCTTCTCAGCACTGCAGCCCCAATCCCAAGCCTGAAGCTGCTTTTACACAAAGGTAGGAGGTGGTTAGGGATGTGTGACTCTGTCAGTTGGGGCTTCTCAGCTTCTCATTTTTCCACTCTTAAGTTTAGTTCTCCATATTTCCACATCAGCTTGAGACTTGTTTAGAATTTAAAAGCCCTCAAGAAAATTCACAATCATTTTAGCGTAAGTTCCCCCCAATATACACATTTTTACAGAGCATATTTTCAATAATACAATGCATTTTTGTATATTATTCTCCATAAGACGGTGCATGTTTGCATATTTTTGCTAATATATGCATCTTATGCACATTTTAATGTATTTTAATATTTGTTGGAAGCCTCCCAGAGTGGCCAGGGAGACCCAGCCAAATGGGCAGGGTACAAATAATAAATTATTATTATTATTATTATTATTATTATTATTATTATTATCATTATCATTATTATCATCATCATTTGCATTTTTGTACATATTATGTGGCTGTGGAACTACAGGGCAAGATTTGGAAGGGTGTTTCAGTTTGTAGATTGTTTTGGAAAGAGCAGATTAGGCATGGTTGCCTTTAAATGTGAATTAAATCACATCTCCCTACCCCCAACCCCAGTCCATTTCCAGATTGAGACACTTGGGGAGAACTGATTGGTGATCTCCAGTTAATATCTAGTTTGGTCTCCACTCCACCAGATCAACTCTTTGAGTTCCAGTGACTCCACGCTTTTCAATAAGAAGCATTACATTATTCAGTAAATTGAGGCCATTGCAAGAAACGTTTGCAAAGAGGTCCTTTTTGGTTTATTTGTTTGTTTTGATCATCTCTTCCTCATTTTCAGGTCATTTAAAAAAAATCATATGTCAGATATTATTTGTGAATAGAAAATCAGATCAAATTATGTATTTGACCTTTTCTCCATATTAAAATCCTTAATAAATATTTTGATTGTTTGTTGAGACTTCGCTGCCAGATAGCTTGCATTGATTTGAATAATGAGACATTCACTTACCTTCCACTCGGAGAAGAGTCTCGAGGGGGAGGGGGGGAGAGGAAAAACCTGGTGCTATGACAGCTTGCATTAATAAGCACAAAACATTATGTTTTCATCTCCAGCTTGGTCTGTGTGCTTGTTTCTCGTTTGAATATGCACAGGATGCTTTCTTGCCATTTTAGCTTCATTTACATTTTTCTAAGGGTAAATGCTTCCATGATTGAAAGTGGCCTGTTCCCGGTATCAAATTGAAATTTAAGCTTCAGTTAACATATATTTATACCTCTCTTGGGGAAGAAAAAAACATCCCGGGATTAGCACTCTGTGCAGCCATTTTCCTTCCTTGGTTTGCTTTTGATGGCTGAACAACAGCTGAGCTAATATATGAAAATATATATAGAAAACAGTCACCAACTGTTTTAAAGAATGCCACTTTCATATTTTTTTTTTTTTTTTAAATTCAGCAGTTTCAAGAGTACCTGCCACAGAAATGTCCTCTAATTATCTGGTGCACAGCATCTTTTGAAATAACTAATCATATAAAGGGATGTTTTGGCAAGTATCAGCATGTATTTTCAGAATACAGTACGGGAGTATGATCAACCACTTTTCTGTTGTTACTAATGCAGGTGTGGGGAACCTTTGGACCTCCAGATAACGTTGAACTACAACTCCCATCAGGCCTAGCTAGTTTTTTTTTAAAAAAAGGTGTTGGGAACCGTAGCTCTGTGTGAGGGGAAAATTACAGTTCCCAGGATTCATTGGAAGAGGTTGTGTGCTTTAAATATATGCTATAGCTCTGCTCTCAGATTGTTTCTTTCTGCTATTTCAACAACATAGTTACTGTAGAAATATAATTGACCTGGGGTGAATTTTATGTCCTTCTAGTTCCTTTCTGTTGTGTTGTTTTGCTTTTCAAAGATTTTAAATGGAATAGAGAAAAAAACAGCATACTGTACATAACTATCCAAAGAAAAGCATTTCAAAGGCTAGCTGCTGGTTAGCAATTGTTATTTGCGTGCCCGCGCAGAGACCCCCCGACCCCAGGTGACACCCGGGTGGAATAATGACTCGTGACAATGTGTTATGGGATTAAAATTGACCACAACTTTATTACACTTTCAGATGTAGGAAGACCTTGGCTTAGGCATTGGGCGTTTATACCTCCCAGTCCCCGGCTGGAGATCTGGGGCACATCAGGGTTAACCAATCTGTCTGGGGATTGGGATGGCTGTGGAAGATGTATGTCTAAGCAGAGACCCCCCCACCCCCATTTCACCACAACACAGGGGAGTGCACTGACAATCTTTCAGCATATGGCCAGTGGCTCCCCTCAACACGACCCCTTTAATGGGGAACCCTGGGATTGCCGCCGCTGGGTAAGCGTGTGCCACTGCTTCACACCCCCCCAAGAGCTCCCAGATAGACTCCACCCCCTTTATGCTTAAAGAACAGACCCTACCCTAACCTGGTCCACTCCCCTGGCTCCGCCTCCCCAGTCGCGATTGGTTATTTGAAGTGAGGTTTGGCGGGAACCTCAAGGTTTGCGACTTGCGGAGATGGTCCAGCAGCGCTCTTCCAGGAGTCACATAGGATCAGGGGTGCTGTGCGCGGGCACACAAAAGGAAGCCCTCCGTTTGATGTGGAGAGTAGTCATTCCTGTGCTGCTTCAATATGTCAGAAAAGTGATGCATTGATAGACATTTCCCAGTCCAAGTATGTCACTGGTAATAGAAGTTACAACCACTCATTTCAAACTCCCCCCCCCACCGCTTACAATTCCTTAACACATATGGAATTCACAGAATCACTTTTCCTTAATCTTGTGCACATAACATATGTGTACTGAGAGATAACCTACTGCAGGAAACGCGAAAGTAAAACAACCCCAAGCTTAACCGTGTCATGCTAAAATTGTCAAACGAGCAGCTGTACCTGCAAAGCAACCATGATTTATGTACTCTTTGCTCTTAATCAATATTGTAAGGTGAAAGGTTTTCTAACACAATGGAGAAAAATTAACAGCAATCATAAATCCATCCTTCCCGGGAAATCTCAGAATTTATAGGGGTTAATGAATTTGTCCCGTTAGTCACTAAATAAAATGCATCCCCTTGGATGATGCGGTGCCATTTCTTAATTAGGAACCCACAAAAGTGCCATGCAAATGTACATAATTTATTCTCATCAGATTGTTGAACTGGGAATTTTGCCAATGAATAAAACATCTTATTCTGGTGAGGGGGGGGGAAGGAAACTTACAATTTTGAGTTTGATGAGAGAGACCTATTCCTTAAGCTGGCATGCTCATAAATCTAAATTAGTGTGAAAGGCAAAGTCAGGATAATTTTTAATCAGTCTTCCAGTGCAGGGTTAGGCAGAGGCCTTCAAACGGTGATCGCTTAATAAGGCAAAGTGTATGAAAGCCATTAACAGCCAACCTATATATGTTTCATTGTCAAGCTCCTTTTTTCTTTCGTAGGAAGCAATTGGTCCTACTGTTAAGCCATGTCTTTCTTCTCACTGCAGAAGGTGAATGTGATGCTTAATGAAGGAAAGGAGTCTAGCGGAATTCAAGCTGAGGATTCCACAGTTGGCCTCCTGACAAAAAGTAAGTTGGGAATTTAAGCAGGCACATTAATCAAATAGATCTCTTCTCTTGGGAAAGTGTAGCATAAGTTCAGCTTGATTATTGGACATGTAACTAGTAGGTTGCAAAACAAGATGCAACTGGTATGTTACGAGGTAATCAAAAGCAACAAATATTTACCATGTAGTCAACTGGACCTGCTCTTTTGGAAGGTCCAATTGTATAAAATTGTAGCATGCAGAGGAGTAGGAAGGTCAGGTGGTACCTGATGCGGAAAATTTCTTGTCAACCCCCCCCCCCCCCCCACACACATTGATTTTTTTTTGCCTGCAAAAATGGTTTTACGTTATTTCATATTTTCTTACAAAGGAACAACAACAACAACAACAAACTTTTATTTATATCCTGCCCTCCCCAGCCAAAGTCGGGCTCAGGGCGGCTAACATCAGATACATAACCATGGTATAAAAATCAAACAATAATTAAATTACCTCCTAAAAACATGTCAAAATCAAATTGAAGTCTAAGTAGAGGGCTTTCCAAAGGGTTAGGGTTGGGAACAGTAAGTGCTCCACTGAATTGAAATTTCAGCCTTCACGACATAGGAAAATGGCCAAGTAAACAGCTATTTTCGTGAAGGAGGGTCAAGATATTAACTGATATGCATGAAATTTCACATATAGCAATGTAATCCCTAGTGTAGTAAGATAAGACTTTTGGAGCAGGCATTTTTTTTAAAAAAAGTTTTTTTAATGAACTGCCCTAGTAGGGCAGTAATTGTCCGCTCCCCCCCTTCCTATGCCCCTGGTAGCATGTGATCTGTTTGATTTCTGGCAGTGCAACCAGTATATTGTACGCATGGTTGGGGGAGGGGAGTCTAGGAGATCTTCCCTTGAACCCTAGAGTTTTTCAGGGCCTACAACAGTGATAGGGATCAATTTTGATGGTTGGTCATTTTATTGACTTGTGGTGCCTCACTATAGAAAATAAACAATGTTGGGATGCTGTGAATGCTCAAGATTTGCAGGTTCTGATATGAATAGCACAGGTCTCATTTTGCTGGAAAAGTGTTGTAGATGTGCAACAGGTTTATATTTGTGGAGGTTGTGATAAATGGGTCGTTGCCAAAGTCTTCTTGATGTCACATTATAACATATATCTTTCCCAATAGGGAACATGGCACAGACTATTCCTCATGTCAAACAAAAATAATATATAGTCCTGTGCTATCTGAGCTAAGTGTTGGATATTTTCAATCTGAGAGCTTGCCCTGTCCAAACAGAACTTGAGTCTAAACTGCACCCAGAAGGCTCATCAAAGTGTCAGAAACTCATACGAAGTTGGCATGAATAGCTGCTCACTGATACATCATGAACCTGGGAGGTCCACTGTCCTCCATCCTAAAACCTTTATAGACCAAGCTCCTAGGTAGACAATACTTCTCTCCTGATCTGGGCCAACATGTATAGGTGAACCATCCTAATTTGCAATTTCTGAAACAGCATGCAAACTGAAATGCAGCCATCCTTCAAAATGTACACTTCTCCAAATTTTGCAGTGCTCCAGTTCTCTAGCCAAGTAATGTGCATACAAATGCATATACTAGTGTAAATTATGCATGTGTGAGTGACAATAATTTAAAAAAATACATGTTATTAGGAAATTGCTTTGCAAAAACAACAACAACCATGCATATTAGGTAAAACCATGTACAAAAATATTAGTATAGGGAATTTGATCTGCGTGGACATTAATGATGTTGCGCCATAGGGGATCGATTAGATTTTCATCAACCCCTTCCTTCAGGAGAAATGTTCACTAAATGTGGATGGATTTTGATGAGGACTTGAAAAGAGTCACAAACTGAGATGGAACCAAAATCAAGATTGGAAAGATGAGAATTGGACATTTTGCAAAATTGGCAGATTTGCCCATCCCTACCCATCTCTGTTGTATGTAGGTGGAGATGTATGCCAGGTGGGGAGGGAATGCTCCCCTCTACATATTGGGATGGATTTGGAGTGTGTATGGTATTTTCTGATCTGGTCCCAAATTACAGGAATCACGTTTTACCCTGAATCCATGGTAATTTCCACCACCCATTTCCCAGGCTATGATGTTCTTATTCTGTAGGGTTTTTTTTTTTTTTTTTTTTTTTGAGAGGGCTGGCTGGCTAGATAATGCATTGTTTTTGTTGCTGCTGTGGATCTTTTTTGTTCCCCTTCTGCTCTCTTGATGACATTTTATTGCTTTTAACAATATTTTAATCCACTTTTGTTGTATTCTAAATTGACCTTTACGAGAGATGCTTTATTTTCAGGAAGAAAAGCATAAAAGAAATTAATAAAAATGCACCCACACAACTTTTTACAACCCAGAATCACTTTAGCTCAAAGAGGGAAGGCAACTCAGAAGTGGGAGAGGAAATGACTAAACCCTTATTCAAGCAGTTAACAGAAAAGATTGTCATCTCATGTGTGTGTGTGTGTGTGTGTGTGTGTGTGCATGTTCAGTGCTATTTTTCTAGAAAAATTGCTGCTGACCATGAACTTCTCCCTTGTTCTCTTAGAATGGCAATGGCACCCACCTGAGAGTTGCCAGAACTGAGCTCCAGTGAGCTCCAGCTGGGAAAATAGCCCTGTGTATGTTCCTAATTCTTATATCATGGGATACTTTCAGTCAATGCAATGAGATGCCCATAAATTGCCATGACCTGAAGCTTTGGATGAATGAGTAAGTTCCAGGGGTATAAAGGGCTTTGAGATTATATATATAGACATTATTTTGAGCCTCCTTGTGACCATGAAGCTTCTGGCTGCTGTGATATTAATACATCTCAGGGAGAGCAGGGAATCCAGATGCTTATTTCTGCCTAGCAAAAAGCCAATAAAAAGGTTGTTTATGTTTTCCAATTTAATTGCTTGTAAAACTGAATCAATATTAATCATACTAGCTGGCAAAGAGGTAAGTGGAGACGAGCAAACCTACTGTAGGAATGGCAATACGGCATTAAAATCATACAGCTGCAAGCCTGACAGCAGTCACTGACAATCTGAAAATCCATTTTCCTTCCTCTGATATGCATATGGTTACAGCTTGCTTCTCAAATAAATCTGATCAACATTTTGTGGGATGTGAACATTTTCCCATCTGGTGGATTGTTCATAAAATTTGTTTGCTCTGATTTACTGGGGTTGGGAGGGACACATCAGTGTGAATAACTTAAGATTCAGGGTTGGGATTGGGGCGGACATATGAGTTTCCCCCTCTCCTAATCCCTCACCTGCCCTATAATATGTTTCTCCTTTTGAGAAACAGATTAATTTATGCTTTAAAGCTAACATGCCAGGTTATATTTGTTTGTGAACGAGGTGTGCTAAAACTAATTTCAAAGACTCTGACTTGCTAAGGATGTGTGTTTTAAAAACGTGGTGTGTTCGGGGAACTGTTAAACCATTCCAATTCTTTCCTATAAAGGGGAGATGCTTTGGCTGGCCTTGGGCCAATCGCTATCTATCAGCCTAACTTACTTCATAGCATTATGGTGAGGCAGAATAACTCTGTATGTTGACTTGACCCTCTTTGAGGAAGAGCAGAATACAATGTACTGTAATAATGTACTGTTGTTTGCAATGGAGTCTGGGTTCCATCCAGGGCTGAGAAACTCTGGAAACAAATACAATATGAAAAACTTTATGGAATGATTCCAGACATCAACAAACTGAAGTCTCTGAAAGTCCTTAAATGAATCACGATGCCAGACTTTACCAGCAGAGAACAAGCTGAAGCTTTGTCTAATTAGCAAACGTCCAATACTGATGTCCAACTCTGAACAGTGTTTCTGGATAAGAACTACTGTTTCGTTGAATTCTTCATCAGCAATTAGTTCAACTCTTCATTAACTGAAAACAAAATTTTCTTTTCTTTTTTATAAAGAATTTATTGGTTTTTTCCAAACAAAGAATAACATAAAACACATATCAACCCCCACCCAAACACAAACCCAACAATCAAATCACAACACAGCAAATACAAATATACCAACAATTCTTTTTCTTGTTTACACACAAAAAAAACTTTTCTTGTTTGAATCATTACTAATTGACTTCCCCCGTTTCCTCTCCTTCGGTTTCAATTGCAATTATACTTTAATAACTTCTCATCTCTAAAATTAAATTCATTTAAAAATAAAAACTAAACATACTTCTTAAAATCTTATTTTAATTCATAAGAATCTATCACATCTTAACTTAAATCAGATCTAGTCACAATATAACTTCATGATAATTAATAATACAACTTCATAACATAACATATTACTTCTTATATCAAATCTTATCAAACTTCTTCTTTCACTTAGACTGCTGTTAATAAAAAATGAAATTCAAATATCTCTTCTCTAATTTAAAAACTTAAAATCTTAACACACCGGCTTCAGGTTACCATAATAAACCATCCTAATTTTATCCTTAATACATTTCACCCTATCCCTTTTCTAACCATTTTCTCTCGCCATCTCGGGGTTTCCCCCCAGACATTCCTCCATCTTACACCAAAACCGTTTTTCAGAATGTCCTCTTTTATTGAAAGTCCAGAATTCCAGACATAGTCCTCAGCAATCCTTACAGGGAGCATCAGGGTACACAGATCATCACCTTCCAGCATCTCCAGTTCAATATTCCGTTCCTCTTCTAATTGTAGACAAATCAGTCTTTTCCCCATCATTCCTGGGCTCTCACCCCAGAAATTGGATATATAAAATCTTCTCATCCTGGGTCTGCCACCCCAACAGGACTTTTCGTATTCTCGGAGTTGCAAAGCCATTTTACTTTGTTCTTCAATAATTCCCTTCAACTCTCTGCCAAGGTTCTCTTCCATTTTGACAATATTCTGAGCAGTCTGTTCTGTAGGATATAACCTTTCTTTCACATCCTGATTCAACAAAATTAATTTCTGGTTTAGCAGTTCTAGTTTCAGAAAAATACTCCTTTGTTCGTGAGTCAGTCTAGAGTCTAAAACCAGCTTGAAAACGAAACCCAGCATGGTAGAAGTGGGCATAGGGTATCAAATTTCAGTGTTTTTCCATCTTAGTCACAGTATTTTTCCACTCAATCTCAAGTCTCCGCAGCCATTTTCCCTGGAGTCAGGGCGAAAAGATTACAATCCATCCATTTCAAAAAGAGATATTCACCACTATCTTACTCCCCTAAAGGGGATCTAATCCATCTCACTTGTCAAAAATCGAAACATTATATCCATCACTGTAACGGCAGTTGCCATCAAAGCAGTTATGTTCTTTCCACCGAAGGGAGAAAAACAGGCTTCCTTTCCGTCATATCTCCCGGAGCTCTAAATGTCAAAGATAGATCCAATCGAGTACTCACGACCACCGGGCTTCCTTTTTTCCTCTTCTGCCAGGTAGAACGATATTGCTCACCGCGAGCGGCGGCCGCCGCTTCGCCGGTCCAGTTGGGGCATGTCCCCTTAGCCCGGCTCCGTGGTCCCTTCACCCCCACTCCCCCTTTACAGGGGAAACGAGGGAAGGGTTCGGAGCCATAGTGGGCTCGCCGGGGAGCCCGAGCCGCGGGACGCTCGACCCGCGGCTCACCGGAGCCCCGCTTTGCGGTAGCGGGGCTCCAACCCCCGGCCGGCCTGGGTCGTCTCGCTGCCGAAGCGACCCACGGCCGCCCGCGATGGCGTCCTCGCCGGAAGTGAAAATTTTCAAATGATGACCTGCACATACATAACTACAACTTCAAATAGCGTAGAAATTATAAACTGCAGCTATTGTCAATAATATGGAGCTGGATGTGCCAGTGGTCTTGACTCAATATAAGGCAGTTTCTTGTGTTTATGAATTGAGGAACTCTTGGATATCTGCCTCAGAAGTTCCACATGCTGTACAGGATGCTAGGGGTGCACACAGGGGCATCTTACTCATAGAGGCTAGTGGCACAGGGTGCCAAGTTCTGGAGGGCAGCAGGGTAGAGGTGGAGGCTGGACGTGGCACCTCCTGGCATCAGCTCGCCACCCTCACCCGCTTCCACCATGCCGCACCCAAGCAGCGTCGCGCCCGAAGCCTCCATCTGGCATGGCCATCACGGCACGAAGCAGCCAGCTGAGCCAGGAGGTGCCGCATCCAGCCTCTGCCTCTTCCCCGCCAGAGGAGCCACCCTCCAGCCACTGCCCACCTCCTCCAGCCCCTCCGGCAGTGCCGTCCTCCCTAAAAAAAGGTGGATCACTCTGGGAAACCGGGGGGGGGGGGGGCTTTGCACCACGGTGCTGGGTATGCTTAAGACAGCCCTGGGTGCACACTCATGTGTTTTGGGGCACTATCCACTTGACACTCAGTTTTGCAGAATGGGTGTGAGATCTAGAAGATGCCCAAGTCCTGCAGATGAACATTGTAGGGTTAGATTGGTGGTGTGGGAAGTTTTGGCTGAAGATGTGTTTTAGAAATTGTCTAAATAAATTCATAAGAATATAGAAGAGCTAAGCACTGCAGCCATTAGTTTGATGGAGGGAAGAAGTCCACCAAGGAGAAAGGCAATGTCCTTGAGACTGAGTATTATTGTGCTTGTATGGGGCAACTTCTGAGGATATTACTTGCTATCCCTTTTTATGTTATTTACACTTTTTACTGTTACACTAGTCTTTGAAAGGTCATCAAGGAAGAGGAGGAAGCAGTCTACTTGTGACTGGCATGGTTCTCCTTGGGTGTGAATTTTGTTTCCAAGTTAGCAAGAGGAAGACTTCCACTGAAGGGCAGTTGAAGGATAGGAACATTTCTGTCTTAAATTTCCCATAATAGGCAAGCCAATGTGTTAAAAAAGAGAAATAAATCCCAAAACAGGGGCAATAAAGGACAATTTAATTAGAAATCTGGCAACCAAACTATGAATTTTATGTCATCATACTATGCTAAATTGTGTTTCACCGTCCCCCCCCCCATAGCAGAATTTTGCTTTTATGTCCAAGAATTTCTTGGCATTGTTGTGTATAAAACTCACAGGCTTTGTCCTGGCCAAGACCAAATACAGTTTAACTTAATTAAACACTGTTTCTACACTGATAGGAGTTCATTTGCACCATGTCAATAGTTAGCCAGTTAGGTAAGTGTGATGAGAGAAAAGATCTATTGTGTACAACTACAGGATCAAGATCTTGTATCAGAACTGAAGTCTGTAGATAAACCATCACCCGGTTGCAAACGTCTGATAGCAATTTGTGGAGGCTGGATGGCTTGTAACAGGTATGAGGTTCACATATGGGGGGATCTCAATTTCAGATATATGTTCATGGTTTCTGAACTGGTGGTGACTGGCCAGGAATGAGACCTTGGGGTAGGTTGGTCAATGAATATGATGGCCCAGTGTGCAGAAGCTTAAAAAAATTGCAAATTCCATGCTAGGGATCATTAGGAAACGAACTGAAAATAAAACTGCCAGTATCATAATGAGATTATGCAAATTTATACTGCAACTGCATTTCGAATACTGTGTACAGCTATGATCCCTTCACCTCAAAATGGATATTGTAGAGTTGGGAAAGGTTCAGAAAAGAACAACCAAAATGGTCAAGGGGATGGAGCAACTCTCCTTTGAATAGCAGCAGCAGCAGCAGCAGCAGCAGCAGTAGTAGAGTAGTAGTAGTAGTAGTAGTAGTAAATCAGCCTGCCTGCAGCTGCAAGGGAATGAACCAGGGGCATCCCCCCCCCCCAAGTAAAACATGTGCTCTAACACTAAACTATCTATCTATCATATTATTATTATTATTATTATTATTATTATTATTATTATTAACCACCCATCCGGCTTGGTTTCCCCAGCCACTCTGGGTGGCTCCCAACAAATTAAAAACATAATAAAACATCAAATATTAAAAACTTCCCTAAACAGGGCTGCCTTCAGATGTCATCTAAAGATTATATAGTTGTTTATTTCCTTGACATCTGATGGGAGGGCATTTCACAGGGCGGTCACCACTACCAAGAAGGCCCTCTGCCTGGTTCCCTGTAACCTCACTTCTTGCAGGGAGGGAACTGCCAGAAGGCCCTCATAGCCAGACCTCAGTGTCCGGGCTGAACAATGGGGGTGGAGATGCTCTTTCAGGTATGCAATGTTGGGGGGCTCTTTAGTTGAGAGAAAAGGTGAAGAAGAGGTAACCTAACTGAAGTTTATGAAATTTTGCATGAGGAGGAGAAAATGGAACCAGTCCTGAACCAGCGGCGTATCCAGGGTACTCAGTTAGAGAAGTCTTGTTGGATGTCACTGTCCAGAAGCCAGGCATGAGGCAGATGGGCCATAGAGCTTCCAGCAGCTGCCTTTGGACATCTAGCTTGGTAGATCCACATCTTGGGGGAGGCCACGTTCCTTGGCACAACCCTGATGCAGTTCCAGCCCCTCAGCAGGAGGCTGAGATGGATATGCACCCAATTCCTAAACCAAAATTCCACCTACACTTGTAAACAATAAAATTGTGGGCATTTTAAATCCATATCATTGTTTGTTTGAATTTGTTCTCTCACATCACTTAGTACTTGCTGCCCGGGGGGGGGGGGAGGCAGTGATGGTCACCAATTTGGATGGCTTTAAAAGAGGACTACATAAATCATGAAGGATAAGGCTACCAACAGCCACTAGCCAAGATGGCTATGTTCTACCTCCACCTCCTCTGATTACCAGTTGCTGGGATCACCAATAGGCAGAGTATTGTTCCATTCAGGTCCTGCTAGTGGATTTCCCCCAGGCACTTGGTTGGCCACTGTAAGAACATTAAGATGGATTAAATGAGTCATTGGACTGGCCCATCATGTTCTTCTTTTGCTCAAATGTTTTCAGTCCTGCAAGAATCTCAAGTGCTAGATGGAGGCAAGCCTTGGAGGCTGCTCTGTCTTGTGCAACAAGTCATCATACAAAATTGGTGAAAACTGTGCACTACCTTACGATTGTTCCATGTGATATCTTACTGTGAAAAAAAATATTCCTCAGCATAGGCAAGTTGGGCCTTAGGATATTTTCCTTACAATAAACATATTTTCGCAAAGATACCCCAAGTATCATAATTCTGTCATCCTCTCCAAACAGCATATATTGGGCGATTAAAATATAGTAAGGCATGAAAGCAATGTGGGGATAAGGTACACACATTTTATTTCATTTTTGCATTTATGAAACAAATAACTTTCCTCTCTAGGAAAAGCAAACAAATGCATGCCAGCCCTGTCATTCATTTCCAATGCGCTAAGAGATCCATTGCCTTTACCTCACGGCAGTTTAATGTAATGCAGCAATCATTTAATTACACAGCTTTGAAGTCAAAAAGAGTTACGTGCTAATAAAATGCAGGGAGCAGAATGCTGAAGAACCAAACTCAGTCACAAAAGACCGATAATTTCAAAGTGGGAAGGCATTACTAGACAAAGATCATTAAACCATGTCAGCAAAGTAATTAAAGAAATCATTAGAAGCCAAGTGAATCCCAGGGATGGCAGGAGACCAACATAAATACCAATGCCCCTGAAAAGCTGTTGGATGTGGCTAAGGACACAGAAACATTCAAATGCATATCACCAAAATATTACCTTTACCACACCATTTAGTTGATGAAAGGATTGGATTTGATCATAAAACTGAAATATAAACAAATATTTATATAATATAAATAATTTCAACAGGCAGTCACTGCTTATTTCTGCGTATGCCACAGAGCACCAGGTAGACAAAAGCAAGGACATCCAAAACAACAACAACAACAACAACAACAACAACAACAACACCCCAACTATATTTTTGGAGAGAGAGTATAGTGGGGGGAAATAGTGCCATTATATTATAGAGCCACTAGGTGGCACTGGACTTAACTGCATCTGGGTGGAGTCAGGTGCTTCCTGTTGTTGCTCTGTCTTGTTTTGTTTAGGCAGGAAAGTTATTCCTGACTGGCATGTATCCGAAGCAGTGGCATAACATGGGGGAGCCACAGGAGTTACTGCCCCAGGTGCTAAATTGTTAGGGGTGCATAAGATTTCAATTCCTGGTGCTGCCACAATACAGCTGCGCACTTCTGTAGCTGGGCTCCGTTGAAAACAGCTTCTCCATGTGAAACAGGAAGTGACCTCTCCAGATAATGGAATGATTCTTCTTTTCTTATCCCTGTGGCTATGTTCTCCCGGGTGAACAGTTGAATGTGCATGTGACTCTGTCAGTTTTCTACCCTTCCACACATCCCCACCATGTGGCCCTGGGCACTGGCAACTCACGCTATGCCACTGCTCTGAAGACTCCTTAACAGTGGATGGCTTTGCATGCACAAGGTCCAAAGTTGAAGCCTTGGCCCCTCTAGGTTTTGATTTAAAAACAAACAAAAAACAAAACAAAAACAAAACAAAGTATCAGGCAGAGGTCTGAGACCTTGTAGTCCTGTCATCCTTCCACTGGTCACCACCTGCAAAATGGTGCCAGTGTCATTCCATTGTAATGGAGATCACCCTTTCAGCCGGTGGAAAGCTCTGCTGTCCAGCCTGCGATCAATTGGATACTGAGACAACCCCACTGTCATCACATGGCGGCATCAGACCTGATCTGGGGTCAAATTCTGTGTTACCTTCTACCGTGGCTGCTGTGCATGACAGGGCTGCTGATGTGGTGGCGGCTGGGAGGGAGGAGTACTGGAGTTGTCTCCTAGCCACAAGATGCTAGCAATTTTAAGGACCGTAGCTCTCCTAGAACACATCGTTCATGCACAGAGGTTTTCACGTTCAACTTTCATTTAGGGCTGGGAAAGATCACTATTTGAAACCTTGGCGAGCTGCTGCCAGTCACTCTGTTCATCACTCAGACAGGTGGACCAATAGTCTGACTTGGTATAAGGTAACTTCTCATGTTCCTGATCTTGGCCTGCTTCCAACTTATGACACAAAGGCAATGGGTAATATATGTCAAACGTTGGGCAGTGGAAGTGAGCAAAAGACATCATCATTAATTACTTTCAAACATGTCAGGGTGTGCTTGATTGATGCTCATGAGAGAAACAGTCCGGAGCCAGGCAGCTTCTAAAAACCAAACTATTTATTGTGCAAGCTATTTACAAGAGCAAAGCTAGAAACGTCCGTTCATTTCAAGTTAGATCCGCGCAATGGGCTCCTCCTATTCCCTTTCCAGCAAAGCATCCTGGGAAATCTCCAGCCCCTTCGTCTCCCGCCCCTTCCCCTGTCAGCCAGCGAAAGACTTTGACCTGTGTCCCAGTTCTCAGCTCTCTGCTGCTGCTGTGAATCTGTTGCGCTCTCAGCTTTCCCTCCCCCTGCTTCCCCCTCGCTGGAATTTGGGGAATCCGAACAACTATCACTGCTGTTGAGAAGGGGAGGAACGTCTCTATACTTCCCAAAACTTTCCTGCCGTACCGGGGGGGGGGGGGAACCTCCCTGACAAAACAGAAGCATAAGTGTGTCAAGGTTGTGCATTGCCTGCAGACTTGCAAGTTCCTTCTTTGAGCTTGTCACAAGGGATCCCCCCTTTCTTTTCTCCTGCACCAATATATCTCAAAGCATCTGTATGATGCATGACTGTAATCTCAGCTTTGCATATGCTAATGCTCAGCTTGTTGCAGGTACTGTATTGAAAAGTCAAAGTAGTCCATTCATACAGAGTACCAAGACAAGAACATCTGCTCTAAAGCAATGCAGTTACTCAGATGAGATGGGAGAGGTTTTGGATTTAGAAATTGGCACACATGGCCAGATATTTTGAGGTATATTTGTAACATTCAAGTCAGGCGACTTTCTTATATGAAAAGAAACAGAGGTGTGCCTTCACAGACAGAGATTCCTGAAAAGAAACTATGCTAGTTGTCCTGCAATTCTACCAAACAACTCACTTCAGAATCTTGCAGACATTTCACTCTTCCACGGTCCTCCAAATTCTATGTAAAATGCATGCCAAGACAACTTTAGTCTGGGGTGAACATTGCGAGAGTAAAAGGCAGCAGGGTATTCAGGAAGGCCAAAGCTTTGTGAGCTCCACATTCTAGACAACTGCAAAACTAATATGCAGTAACAAGGATGCATTTGTCATAGCTCCCCACCTAGGGGTTCCACGGGCTTGTCTTTTTAAAATAAAATAACATAAAACGCCCTAAAATGATGTGTCAAGGATGCAGTGCATTAACTGAGTCGAGGACTTCTATCAACAATGAGTGCATTTAAAAGGGCCTCTGGAATGAAGAATTGCCTCCTTGCCTCCTTGAAATGGGAAATGATAGACTATGAACATAAGGTGAGAAGAAAAGTTTAGATGCAAAATATAGCACATGCACTGAGGGAGCCAGAAATCTACTTTTAATGGGATTTGGCACTGTGTGTATGCAAAATTATTCTGAACTTCAAAATGCAGGGGTTTATACGTACTGTATGTGTGTACAAACACTCTGATCTTGGGACAGATTCAGGCCCAGTTCATGCTTTACAGAATTTAAGTGATGCCCATGTAAAAAGAAATCACCCCCCTTGAAGTTCAACACATTGCCTCTGCAGTTTAAATCACACACTCTGCAGTTGAAATCACACATTTCTAGTTTTCACAGTGTGCCCTGGCCATAGACCCCTCCAAGGCACCAAGGCTTGTCACTGGTCATCCCAACCAGCTGAGGCAACTAAGAGAGACTACTGTCCTTACTGCTGCATGGAAATAGCATCGGATTCTAACTGGGCCCAGTGCGAGTAGTTGGGGACAAACATCAGAAGCTGCCTAAACTGCAGAGCTCAAATTGATGTCCAAGCAGGAGCTACAGAGCCAGACAGCTGTTGCTTAAACTATCTGCTGTTGCTCTTGGCAGTTTTGCGGCTGTTGCTCCTCCTGTTGTACAGCCCCTGAGGGTAGGGTGACAGTGATCAGGCCTCTCTTTCTTGTTCTCTCGCCAGAAAGCGAAAGCCAATTTTTGTAATGAGAAAACAAAAAAAAAAACAAAAACCCACTAGCACAGAAGATTACTGCCCTCCCCAGCTCGCCCAATAGCTACATCTGCTTGATGAAGCAAAGCTTTGGGACATTTTTCACTTAAAGAGGCAGGCTATTCCAGCAAGAACACACTGAATGGGTAACCTTTGCTGAGGAGTACCTTCAACAAGTATCTAGATAGTCTTTGAAAACATTCGTTTCCTGAAATTAACCCCTCCATTTGCAAATGAAAGCAAAAGGTGGCCAGATGTTCCAATCAGACTTATTTTCTCCTTTAATAATAATTTTTAAAAACCTGCTGTCTCGGTGATTGTTGTTGAAATGTCCTTTTCAACTCATTTGCCATTATTGTTGCCATCTCTTAAAAAAGCAAACAACAACAACAACCATCGTGTAAGAGGAAACAACATTATACTATGTGTGTTGTCCTTTTACAAGGGATGTAATGGAAGCAGCTGGGTTTTTTAAAGCCACTTAGCACCAAATTTTGACGATTCTCAGCTACTCTGAAATATGTTCTCACCAGTGTCTTTGATGCCTTAACAACCCAGGAATAGGTAAGGCCTTTACGGGAGGAGAAAAGAAGTATTAAACATTTTTGCAGGTTGGAAGGACAGGACTATCAGTGAGTGCATGTAGGGCTGCTTCTCATTCAGATCAAATGGGGAGGATAGGCATTGTGGGGCAGCCACACCAAGGACCAGCAGAAACTTGAAGAAACTCCCACCCCTGGGCTTGAGTCGTGGGAAGGAAACAATATTCCTTCCAACCTGTGTATGTTGCATGCAGAGGTGCTTCTGTTCCACTGAAGGCCAACCTCTGACAAAAACAACAATATTTGTCTTGCTGTCCGCCGTGGTGAAATTTTATGTAATCCACGTCCTCCAAAACATGGAGAGCCACGTGTTGCAGTGAGATCACCAAACTGCCTTCTTGTTGCTGGGGCGGACCCATTTGGATGACCTCCGCACCTCATTGGTTGCCCCTTTGTTGCTGGGGGAGATTTTCTGTTGGTTGGGGTTTGATTGGCAACCAAGGGGCTATTTAAGGGGCTGCAAGAGGCAGAGTACTTTCTCTTTTGCATTGTGCAGCGGATCTCCCTCCCTCCCTATAATTTAAGGTTGTGTTTTTGACCTTGCTATGCCTGTCTAGGGGTTGTCTGTTTTTGGAGCAGGGGGCCAGTAGGAATTTTGCCACTTGGCTGATTGGCTGGTGCCATTTGGTTTTTGCCTACCGTGTAGCAAATCATCTTTGTAAGGTTGGCGGTTAGGCGTTGGTTCATTCTTTGGTAGAGGGGATTATGGATTGGCTGTGACGGACCCTCATTTTTGTTGCTGCTACTAGGGAATTCCGTTAAAGGAATTCAGGGGCTCAATTTGCTCTGTCCGATCCCCTCTCAGGGCTAGGGCCATGCCAGAGTTCCTGGGAGCATCTGAGGTGAACTAAGAGGCTGAAATCTGCCTCTGTGCTCCCCCAGTTTGTTTTCCCTTACTGACCTCTGGAGGTTCCAGTTGTTAGTCCTGTCCCTGCCGGTGCAGGTTCAGGTAGCCCGAACCAATGCCTAAGCAACCACTCACATGCTGTAATCAATAAAGTTGTGGCCAAATTAATGCCAAAAATCTTAAAAAAATATTCTGTGTCCTGTGTGATTTATTTTGGAGGGGGTTTGGGGGTCTTCACAAGCAATTAGTAATTATCATTATGCCGTACCATGCTGCTCATTTCAATGCAAAGTTTGTTTATTTCAATGAAAGGAAACACAATGCAAATAAGGGTGGAGAAAACATAACCAATGATACATTGCTTGTGTACCCACCAATACTAATAGTATTTTCTAGACAGATTTCCATTCTGGATGTGGGATGAATTGGTGAATATTGGCAATCCCTGCCCTTGTTTCCGTTTCCATTGGAATTATTCAGCTTTCCTAGTTTAGGCTAACTTTGTAAAAGGAACAGGACAACTTATTGTTGTGCCCTTCTAAAGACTACATTCAAATTGTGCAGGGTAATGTTTTAAAAACATAATCACTGCCTGACAGACGCAATACATCCCGCCCCCTACAATGCCCATGGGCTCCTAATGGCTCATCCCATGATTCCGAATAGAAGAGGAAATGAAAACTAGAAATATGTTTTACATCTAATGGGGATAACTTCAACATATTTTTGTCTCTTCGTTTTAGTAGGCTTCTTGTTGCTTTGGGGGTCTTGAAAGCTTTATTGCTAAAACACCTCACAGTCCTGAGGGAAAGTGAGCAAGCTGGTGTTACAGATGGGAGCAGCTTAGAAAGAATGAGACTATCAGTGTATCATCACCATGAAAGGAGCATTTCTTATAGCAAGCAAAGTGCACGCAATGCCCTAGCTCTCTTCTCTTGCATTCATAAGGGCATGTTTCTATAAATCCTATTTTTCAAAACTGCTAGCATTTATTTCTTATACACCATAACACACAGCAGCATAGCAATAATTCTACACAAAACTTTTAAGGAAATTGTGATTCAGTGGATTTATATTTTAGTTGGGCTTCTTTGTACTCTCCATCTGTCCCTCCTTTTTCAAATAACCAAGGGCATCCTCTGTTTTCTGCTACCTGTCCATGTTAAATCAATGTCCCTATTTTGCCTCTGGGTGAGATTTTGGTTAATAATAAAAAAATGGAACTTAAAAAAAATCCTGCTTTTCTGTACTCATGACACAGGGTACAAAAATTAAAATACCATTCACATTGAAAATAAAATGTAGATGTGCAAAAATACATTTAAAAGCATCTACCTGTACAGAATAACTCACCAAATCAGTCTAGGTCACCCTGATGGATGACCTTGATTGCAAGTGGGAGAGGGGATTGTCTTCAGCTGCTGTTACTCATTCTCTGGTCAGCTTTTAATTCTATCAGCCATGGTAACCTTGTTAGCTGGATTTGTGGGATGGGAACTGTTGACACTGTGCTCCAGTGGTCCCATTCCAACCTTCAAGACCATTCACGGATGGTAGCTTAGAGTGACTGGTTGTTGGCACCCAGAAATGAGCTACAATATACCATCCTGTCCCCAGTGCTTTTAAACATCTGTTCGATCAGTTATTCATTAGATTTGGAGCAAGGTGTCACTAGTATGTTGATAACACTCTGCCCTGTTTCATCTTAGTGAGGTGAGGCTATGCCAATGTTGGACCAATGTCTGGCGTTGGTGATGAACTGGATGAGGGTCAATAAGCTGAAACTGTATCATGGTAAGACAGAAGCCCTGCAGGTAAGTGGTACCCAGGTTCAAAAAAAAAAAGTGTCAGGGTCCCATTCTCCCTGAAGGAGCAAGTTCATAGCTTGGGATTACTCTCCAATTCATCACTGTCAGTGGAGGCACAAGTGTCCTCAGAGGCTAATAACATTTTATTGCAGCTCCACCTGGTATACTAACTACTGGCGTATAAGACTACTTTTTAATCCTGGAAAATCTTCCCAAAAGTCGGGGTTCGTCTTATACGCCAGGTGGAGAATCTGTGGTCGAGTATATTTCAAACTCTATATTTTAACTGGAAAAGTCGGGGTTCGTCTTATACGCCCAGTCGTCTTATACGCCGGAAAATACGGTATCCTGAGCTGGATAGTATGAAGACAGTGACACATCCCTTGGTAACCTCTAGATTGGAATGAACTCTGAGTGGGGATACCATTGAGGTTAGTTTGGAGATTGCAGCTCATGAAGAATGCTGAAAGGAGCTTTTCCACATCAGTTGGTGCTGAGAACTCTGCTGGCTACCAGTACATTGCCAAGCTAAGTTCAAGGTATTGCTGGTAGTGTATAGAACCCTAAATGGCAAAGGGCCAGGTTACCCTATGGACTGCCTTCTCCTTTATACACCAGCCTGATCACTGTGATCATTTTAGTGAAGCTCTGCTGACAGCCATAGAGTTCTCACATATTCATTGAGCTTCTATGCAAACTAAGACATTTAGAGCAGTTGTACTAGTACTTTACAACACTGTTCCCATTGATATCAGATAAGCACCCACGATTCTCGTATTTTTCTGCCTGCTGAAAAGTTTCTGTTTTGCCTAGTATTAGGCAAATTAGGATTAATTTGATCAGTGTGAGTCATTTGTTCTGCATTGTATGATTTTATAATTATATGATGTTTTATTAAAGACCACCACACTATGTTTTTGAGTGAGTTGGCTGTTCAGAAATACTTTTATAAATGAATCGGTAATCTTAGGACAGAGAATTCTGGGGGGGGGTCAATTTCCCTTCAGTTTCTTCTTCACATAGAAATACCTGTCTTTTCCTCTTTAAATTGAAACAGCTAATGATTCACTAACCATCACATTTCACTTCTCACCAATTCTCAATTATGCAGCCCTGGGGCAGAAGATAAACAGAAGATAATGGTAAGGCCGTCTGTGTGTCACTGTGGCGATTAATGAGCCTCAATTAAATGCAACTATAGAAATGCAGCAGCGGGTTGTTTATTTGTAAAACAAGCAGAAGCTTTTGTTAAGAACTGAATGAACCACTGGTGTACTGAATATGTGCACCGGAGTTCATTTTTTTTTCCTTTTAAAGAATATTTCATGCCAATGATGTGGTGCAAATCAGAGAATCTGGCTGCATTCAGAAGTTACAAACCACCTGTGAGCAACTGGTGTGAGCCTCGGGCTTGTGCATTCCTCTCTTCCCTTTTCTCCTCCTCCATGACACATAAGGAAAGAAAAATTAAAACTTCAAATTGTGGTTTGGAACAACCTGTAG
Source organism: Lacerta agilis (assembly GCF_009819535.1). NCBI lineage: Eukaryota > Metazoa > Chordata > Lepidosauria > Squamata > Lacertidae > Lacerta > Lacerta agilis. The sequence goes on along the minus strand of NC_046318.1, from coordinate 18,763,452 downwards.
TTTCCTGTTGCACCCAAAGAAGCCAAACTATGGCTTGTGTAAACAATAGGTAGCTAACAAACTGAGATATCAAGCCCAGATCGCAGTCAGCTGCTGCTCAACTGGGGTTCATTTCTAATTGCCCCAGATGAGTGGTTAATTTCATGCCTGCATTACTCATGTTCAAGGCATAATTCTTCATTTCAGAGTTTGAATGCAGCCTGCCTCAACCCACAACACACAACCCTCTGTCTTTTATTTTCAAGCCAGCCAGGAAGGATACAACATAGAATTTCACTGAAGACCAAAATATCAAAATGAAAGTTACTGCACACCTCCAGGGTATAATTCTGCAGTTCAAGGTCAAGCACCACATTGATACCCAAACCAGAGCCTATAGCAGGAGTGGTTAACCCCCACCTGAAAGGCCTAATCTGGCCCTCCCAATATGTTTTGTTCTACCCCCACCCAAGATCCCACCATAAATAAAGCAGATACACTACTCAGGTGGGCATAATCCAGTGCCCTGATACTGAGGCAAGTCACTCCTCCCTGGTCATCAGCTTGATTATTGGTTGGGCTGAGAGAGGATTAACACAACCCCTCCTCAGACCACTGCACAGATAAGCTAAGGAGTGGGGGCTGTATTCTTAATTGCATTTTTGCTGGTGTAAGGTCACATGATTGATGGGGGGGAGAGTAAATGCAAGTCTCTCCTTGCTACATCCCACCCCCGCGATGCCCCTGGAACACCCCTTTGGAAGACCTACCCTGGCTGAACCCTAGCTGTGCCAGCATAGTCTTGGTTTAGATGGGTTGAGGGAGTAACACCTGTATACTCCTAAAGTAGCCCAGAATCCAGCTAAGCCAAACCTTCTGACCCCAGAAGATCTTGAGTTTGAACGGCACTATTAGAGTTGTTAAGAGAGACACAGAGCTACCACTGTTCTATGTCTCTTTCCTCCTCTTCCACGTAAGGTCTAGTTAAGCACAATGTGTGACACGATCTCATTGTGTGGCATGTCTTGATGCTTAAAGATTTCATTCAGTCTGCATTTCCAAACAAGTCAACCAGTTTTGCACTTCCTGTACTAATGCACAGCTTGGAACGCAGTAATCTTCTGCTTTTTCCACTTCTTTTTGTGGTATAGTTCTCAGCTCCATAAAGTACTGCGGTGTTTTCCCATTCCTGGGGAATATATGAATGTGCAGGAGTGAGTAAAGGGTTAATTGGCTGATCCTAGGCTGACCAATGGAAAGCCGGAGGAGGAACTTTGGGCCTTTGAAACCCATCATAGAAGGGGGGAGTTAGTCAGTTGGTGTTGGGCAGTTGGTTAAGGGCAGTTGACTGAGACAGTTGGTTGATTGGTGGTTGGTGATTGTGAGGGTTGGTGGTGAGGTAGAGTGGTGAGCGTAGGATCAAGACCAGGGTTGAGATAAGAATAAATATATACCAATGTAATGATACCTTACTTTTGTTGATGTTTAAAATAAACACTGTTTCTTTGTTCAAATCAAAACCCTGACTGTGACAGTGATTTACCGGGGGGGGGGGATCCTGGTTGGTGGCAGCGAAGTGCTGTGGTGGCACAGGGATCAATAGACTGTGAAAGGTCTGGGGACCCTGTGTGATCACCACAAATACCAACATGCATATTTCAGGATAAAGTGCTTGTGAAGTATGAATGCAATTGTTTGTTTAGCTTTAAATATATGTATCATGGATCGTGTGGAAATGGAACAGAACACATGCAAACCTGACACAAATTGGAAATACAATGCTCCAGCTATCCCCAGCTGTGCCCTTTCCCAACATCAGCAACCAAAGACATGAGTTATGGCTGTGGCAACACAGCATCATGATAGCTCATCACCCCTTGTGCTCAACTAGCTGTTAATGAGGAATAGGTAGAGGAGAGTTATGGACACCTGGCAGCCCTGTCTCCCTTGGACTGCCTAGTTAGACCATTATATCCTGCCAGAAAACAACTGTCACCTTGCTGGTGTAGTTTGCAATTGTTCTGATTTTTGAGGAGCGTCTCAGAGGTTGTCAAACTGTTTTCTTTTCAAAATCCCATTAACCTTCATTGAAGTGTTGGAGAAGGAAGTTACTTTTAGATCTTCCTCACTAGGCAGGAAGGCTTGAAAACAATCCACTTATATTAATGACCTTTCCCTGATTCTGTTTAATGGCCAGACCCTAATATAATCACTGCTCAAACACTGGACATATTTCAGGCTGTAGTTTACTGGCAAAGTTTGTTTCCATTGCTGAATCTAGACACCTTGTTTTCCTCATATTTTGCATCAAGTGTGTGCTGGGAGGGGGAGCATTACAGAAAGGTGGGAAGAGGCTTCTTCAACTAATTTAGTGCCTTTAGCTAAAAAATAAATAAAAATCTGTTGGATTCCTAACAGGGGAGGAGAATCACTTTCCACTTGAAGGCCACACTCCCTGCTGGACAACCTACCAGAGGGCAAATACCAGGGCCAGAGACAAAAGTGTGCAAAGCAACAAACACAACATTTTACCTTTGTACAGTAGGGTAAGCCAGGAAAAGCTAGGAAAGCAAGAAGCATTAGCAGAGTTCAAGGACATATTCCAGGACACATTCCAGTTCAAGGATTAATCAGTAGCATCAGTATTATTCTCTTCTTGGCACTGTTGTCATCATGGGAGAGAGGTATTAATAGCTTGTCATCCAAATACCTGAAAGAGCCTATTTCCCTTTACCTGCCAGTTTGTTCCCCCAGATCTTCATAGAATGCCTTTCTCTGCATTCCAGAATCATATTGTGTTCATGGTGTGTGTGTGTGTGTGTGTAGTGCTAAGTGAACCAGAAACAACAGATGTCGGTCTGTGATCACTTAGAAAAAGGATGTTATGATTACCAAGACCCAGCATGCGTTTTTCAAAAACAAGTCATGCCAGACAAAACTCATTCCTTTTTTTTTTAAATGGAGTTACAAGCTTGGTGGATCAGGGAAATGCTGTGGACATAGTGTATCTTTATTTCAGCAAGGCTTTTGACAAAGGCCCCCATGATAAGGTAACCATTAGGTGGATTTGTAGCTGGTTAACTGACCAAACCTTAAAGAGTACTCATTAATGGTTCCTCATCATCCTAGAAAAAAAATGACAAGTGGAGCAAAATAATTTTTTTTTTGGGGGGGGCTGCTAAACAGCCAATGAGAGTTGAACATGTTCAGTAGCCATGGAAGTTGGCTAGCTATTGGAAGAGATTAGGGGAGCCTGTGAAGTGATGGGGGAGTAGAATAGGATGGAAGAAGTACCTCGGAAGATGGCTAGATGTAATTCTAAACAGGAGCAAACCATTGTTGCAAGGCCCCCTCTGCAATTTATTTCTAAAACTAGCAAATAGTTCAGCATCCATCAACATCATATACAAAGCTGAATATCTTAAAACAGAGGTAGTAGAGAACGGGTGGTCATGTTTCAGTTCTATAGGGTCTACTGTGTTATTTTTACTAGAATCCCAATATCTAGCAACTGGTGCAAAAACAACAACCACCATCCATTGACATAAGTCTGTTGGTGCACTTAGATTACTTGCATATGAATACTCACACAGGGCAATGAAGACACATGCCCAAGCCACGTCCCCTCTGGTCCATTACCATCATCTGGTTCACACACACACACCCTGAATTTGTACAGGTTTCCATGAATTTGAGCAGTTAAGTGGGTACCTAAAAGACTCTCATGGAAATTGACAGCATTTTAAAGAGCTTAACAATGGATGGATTGTGCCCATAATCATCAAAACTGATTTGCACATTTTTCATACTTGCACTGGGGATATAGGGGAGGGAGATCTCTCTTTGCACTTTGAATTCACTGTGGCAGATGTCTCTTGCAAAGCTGTTAAAAATCTGTATACACATTGTTTCTCCTAACGTATGGTTCAAAATGTCACTCTATCTAAATTCCATTAACACTTTTGGAAATGTGAGCATTTCCCCCATCTGGTGGAAGGATTATAAAATTCATTGCATTGATTTTGCAAATCTGGAAACAGCTGGAAAGTTGTATTTTTTATTAAAGATCTCCAGATTCATATTTGCAAAAGATGAGGCTTTAGCAATCTTTCTTAGGGGCCATAATATGCTCTCCATTTCTCAACTGTACAGTTTCTTTCTAAATGCTAATAAACCAGGTGGTGCAATGTTTAGCTATCATTCCGCCCATTAACCTCTCTTGGTGCAAATAGTTATAGCCTTATGATTTAAAAGATCTTTGCAAGCATTTTGGAGCTGGATTCCTCCCCACACCAGCCTGCTTTTATTTTCCATATCACTCCAATATCTCTGTGTTTCCATATTAAGAATTTGGCAATCATCTGAATTTCAAGTAAAACACAGCATGTAATTGTGGTTATTGTAAAGCAGGGTGTTCTCATTACACTGTGTCTTCCTAACAGCACAACCCTGCGACTAAGCACTGTGCCTGAGATGCACAGAAGATGCTTCCCTGTGTCTTCTTCCCATTAGTATAGCAATGTCTGGGTGCTCAGGAACAGGTGGAGCCAATCACATGAACATCTTACTATTAAATTGGCATATATGATGGTGATTTGGATCTGTGTTATTTGCCCCACCCACATGGCTCCAGGCTTCCAAATATAGAAGGTTGCCCAGAAGAGAATGGGGCTCTTGGATTAAAAATGTTCCTCACCTCTTTCTTAAATCAAAGTTTCACAAACTTGGGTTGCCAACTGTTTGTTTTGTTGTTGTTTTTTTTGGACTACAGCTCCCATCATCCCTGAGTATTGGTCCTGCTAACAAAGGATGATGGGAGTTTCAGTTCAAAAACAGCTGGAGACCCAAGTTTGGGAAACCCTGCTACATCCATATAGAGAGCTTCAAAACTTCCTTTGCAAGGGTTGCAAGGAACAGCCATGGTTTTCAGTCGATGACAAGTCAATGGCAACAGGATGAAAATTTCAGAATGAATGAGCCCCATTTTTATCCCTGAATAATGAAGGGAGGGTGTTAACAGAGACAGCACTAATTTTTACATTTATATAATCAGGGAATGATTTCAAAAGAGCAAAGACTATCTATCCATCTGATGTGACCATTGGAAGTCTGATGCATGTAATACTTAGGCAAGAACAACCTGAAGGGATATTAACACTTTTCCAACCAAATAAAATTGAATAAAAGGTGTGATCTAGAAATATTTCCTCTTTATTCCTGACAGGCAAGGTTGGAATTCAATCCTTTATATCTAAGAAATGCTTAAAAGGTGGCCAGAAGAATGCTATGCAATTAGAAATGGGGGCAAATTAGATTTTGCTTGCATTTTAATGAGAAACTACCTAATTCACACTTCTCAAACCAATAAGCTATCCTTTGAAATTTGCACCTACCCATATTGTGTGATGCAGTTCTCCAAACAAGCGATGTTTACAGAACTTTGTATGTTAGGGTAAGGTTTGCATAAAAACCAATATGTCCATAAATGTAGCTTATGAGAAAGTGTTATATTATACATTAGTCAAAGTGTATACATTAGTCAAAACTGCATACAAAAATGTGTTTATTATGAGAAATGGATGCTAAAATGCTGAAATTTTTTCATGAGGTCCTTCCCCTAATAATAATAATAATAATAATAATAATAATGCAAATTGCTGCAGAAATGTGGAGAACCAGATTTAAAATTGGAAAATGAGAAGCTCAGAAATAAAGATAATTTGTCCATCCCTATAGACAATGGAGAAAATAGGCTATTTTTGGATAGACATGCAGAAATCATATTTTCAAGTATTTCCTCACAAGTATATATTGTGTGAATGTACACCCCCTAATTCCAAATTATGCTCCTCCTCCAAAGGAACCTTGAACTATGAGAGGGATTAGGCCCCATTTCAATTCAAAATAAACCAAGGAAAAAGGAGAGACCTCAGGCTGAAGGCAGGTGTACTTATATGCTTATCTTCTGATGTCAATTATCTTCTGCCTTTCCCTCCATTAGCCCAGCACAGGATACATGAGTGGGAAGTGGAAAGGGATGTGGGTGGCACAGTGGTGTAAACCACTAAGCCTCTTAGGCTTGCTGATCGGAAGGTCAGCAGTTCAAATCCCGTTGCTCCGTCCCAGCTTCTGCCAACCTAGCATTTTGAAACTATACCAATGCAGGTACCACTGTGGTGGGAAGGTAAATTGGTATCTCCATGCACTCTGGCTTCCATCACAGTGTTCTGTTGTGCCAGAAGTGGTTTAGTCCTGCTGGCCACATGACCTAGAAAGCTGTCTGTGGACAAACACCAGTTCCCTCGGCCTGAAGTAAGATGAGCGCTGCACCCCATATTTGCCTTTGACTGGACTTAACCATCCAAGGCTCATTTACCTTTATTTACCTTTCATATGTGAGAGGGAGGTGGAAAGGGAGAGGAAACACCCCCCCCCCCGGCTGATACTTTCTTCTCCCCAACCCACAAATGTTTTATTGGGTTCTCATTGGTCATTATTAATCCTTCTCCAAACTCCTGCCTTTCTCCTCTCCACATCTTCTAGTTTTTCTTTTTCCCTTCTCCACTGAACATCTTGGGAAATCTAAATCTGAGGTCAGGCTACAGAAACTCTGAGGAAGACAGAATTCTGAATACAAACAAGGGAATGAGCTGCAATTCTTAAGGATATAATAATATGCTGCCACGCTGAAGCATCCATCCCTCCACGCTCTGTCGCAGGCTGTGACTCTTAAGTGTTGCTGCAGCACTCAGGCTTTAAGCTTTAGCTGCACCACTGCAGCTAAAAATACCATTTTATTCCTGGAGAATAGCTGGGACGGCTGGGTAGATATAAATTCCTTTGCCACTAGTCGCAGCCAATGCATCCTTGGGTTTTGTGCTAGGACAGGGGCACACAAGACAAAGCACTATGAGAGATACTTAAAAAAATAAAAAAAAATATTTACCAAATCAAGAAAACCACAGTGCTATATTAACATCAGAATACCATTTAAGCTCTATGTTTTCTTTTTAACCCATTGTCTATAGATATCTGTTTTCTCTCTACATCCCACATCACTTCTCTTTTGTCAAGCATGCAGATCCCACTCTCCAAGGTGCTGAAGGGAGAATACATTGTACCCACCCAGCCCTATTTAATCCTCACAACTTCTCTGTAAGTTAGAGCAGACTTCTGCTGTTTTATTTCTATGAACTTCATAATGCACATTTCCTTCTCCGTGTCTGTACCTCACAGGCCTGCACCCCCATGTCTTAGTGATGTCTTTTTATTCTTCTCCACCACAAAGATTTATCCTACTTTTCTCTGTTTCCCCACCCATAGGTCTCAACACATGTAGGAAGTGTGTGTGTGTGTGTGTGTGTGTGTGTGTGTAATAAATTCTGCTAGATACAGAAATGTGATGCTATTAAAGGAGCTTTGCCCCATCAGCTTTACTTGTGTGTTTAGAACTTTTACCTTTCCCTTAAATAATTCACACAGGAATCAGATATTTGGTTTGGTTTTTAGCAGAAATTTAGGCCACAACTTTATTGATTACAATCAAGTGAGTGGTTGCATAGGTTCTGGTTCAACTAGCTCCCTGCACCCATGCAGGCAGTGCTGTCCCAGAGCCACGTTCGTAGGACATCCAAAGGATGAACACCAGGGACAGCTGATGGAGGGAGAACCAATCAGCCACCCTGATGTCCCCTGGACTCGGGCATGGGCTGAACCCCTTTCAGGGTTCGCCAAACCAGTGAGTCCCTCGATTCCTTTACCGGAATACCCTTCATTGCATAGGCATGACCACGTCACGTGCCATACCTATCACCTGAACCAGAGCCTATCCGCAACCTTACAAGTTGTGATGATTTGCTACATGGCAGATGAAACTCAAATGGCACCAGCCAATCAGTCAAGTGGGGAAAATTCCTACCATGCCCCTGCCCCAAAAGCAGGTGACACGTGATGGCATAGCAAGGTCAAGTGCAAGCCCTAAATATAGGGAGAGATGGGTGGGTGTTCCGATGCCATAGCCCCAAAGATGAAGCTCGTAAGCCTCACATGGGTTTATATAGGTCCCACATTGCTTCTTTTCTGAGGCACCCCATTGGTCAGATTGCACCTCAGCAATGCGGGACCCACCTATCAGGGGTTGTGGCTGTTCCAGGATTACCCACCCACAACATTGGGTCAGGTGGCCAGGTTGCACCGCAACACGTGCCCTCTTTAATGGAGGACCCAATTTAGTTGTGTCCATCCTAATGAATTCTGACCCCTCCCTCCTCAAAGTAGTCTGGTGACTGATCACAAAAAAGTGCGGCTGGGGAAAAGTCACAAGCCTGTTTCAGACTTTAAAAAGAAAAGCAAAACTCACACAAACCAGTACTGCCTCACAATGCTCTCAGCCCAGCTATGGCCCTGTGTGACTAACAAGAAGTGCCTTGGAATTACTTGGACAGTGGCTAATTCAATTAGGTGCCTAACTTACTCCTTCCTTCTCTTCTTCCCCTTTTAAAGTCCCATTGAGAGAATCTAATAAATGACCTGGTGAAATTGCATTGTGTTAGTGCTTTTTTGTCTTCAAATCATGCAGCTATCAAATTTATATTGGCCATAGGTAATTAACATTGGGATGCTGACTGCTAACACAATTTTGCTCAGCTTTCACTGATGTCTGTCAACTGAAATGCTTATAATTTCAAAATGTGTGTGTGTGGGGGGGTGGAGACGGAGAGATGTAGCAATTAAAATTTCATTCATGCAGGGCTGTACGTAATAAAATTTTAATATACTCATGAGTATTATCTTTTTTATTGATGTAGTATGCCATAAGTACATTTGTCACAAGAGATGAGCTTAGGTCAATCTATCCCACCTTCTTGGACTTGGGTTGACTCACAAGGTAATGCATGTGATTTGATTTCTTTATGGTTAATTAGCATACACTTGAGTGGCCACATAATGCATGAACTGATGCTACTAAAAAGCATTATGTGTCTGAGGTACCATATGTCTGAGGTAGCACAAACCACCTTGTAGATATGTGGAGAATAATAATAATAATAATAATAATAATAATAATAATAATAATAATAATTTCTATCTAGTCCTCCTTCGACATGCATATTAATAGATGAGTAAACTCTGTCCTCTGCCATCATTCCTGTCACCGTCTATAGCTCAGTTGGTTAGAGCATGGTGCTGATAATGCCCAGGTTGCCTGTTCAATCCCTGTATGGAACAGCTGCATATTCCTGGACTAGATGATCCTCAGGGTCCCTTCCAACTCCCCAATTCTTTGATTTCCTCTATGATCTCCACTAGTTTGCAGGGGTGACTGTCTGATGCAATGAAAGCTTTGTACATATGGAGTCTCCCTACACATTGTTGAACCCGGGAGTAGGAAAGGTTTTCTCAGGCAAGAGGATGCTTACCTGTTGGGATTTATCTGCAGTCGCCCATACACTTTGGTTTCTGGTTTACCGTATTTTTCGCTCCATAGGACGCACTGGACCATAGGGCGCACCTCATTTTTAGAGGAGGAAACCCAGGAAAAAAACATTTTCCTGGTTTTCCTCCTCTAAAAGCCCTGTTTGTTTGTTTTTTTGAGGATCAGCTGAAAGTTTTGCAGCTTTTTTGCAAAGGGAAAAGCCCTGTTTTTTTGGGGGGGGTTGAGGATCAGCAAAAGGTTTTGCAGCTTTTTTTTGCAAAGGGGGAAAAGCAAAGCTCCTTTTGCAAAGGAGGAAAAGCAAAGAGGAAAAGCCCCATTTTTATGGGGTTTAACTCACATTTCTGAAAAATCTTAAGGAAAAGGAGCCATTTCTACTGTTTCCAGACAGATAATCTAATCAGCCAGTCACATGTCCCGGGGAAACAAACAACCTCCCTCTGCAGCACATTCAACAAAGGAGGGCGTGGCAAGAGGGCGTGGCTGAAAGGGAGCCGGGACTCTTATCTCTCTCCCGATCTCTTTCTGATCAGCTGCTGAGCGGGGTCCTTTCAACACTCCCTTTTCTCTTTGTAAAATAAAAAGCACAATCTGCTTTTGGCTCCTGGGCAATTTAGCTCCAGGGACCACCATTCGCTCCATAAGACGCACAGGTATTTCCCCTTACTTTTTAGGAGGAAAAAAGTGTGTCTTATGGAGCAAAAAATACGGTATTTTCTGGAAGGAGTTGTTACCTTAAGTGCAGGGCTAAAAGCATAGTCCTGCTCCACACAGAAATGCCCTACACCAGGGATGGCCAACTCTCAAGAGACTGCGATCTACTTTCAGAATTAAAATCTGTCAGTGATTTACCCTCATTTTGGGAGGGTTCAGCTCAAAGGGGTTGAGCTTTATTTAGGGAGGAGAAAAGCCCCCCTTTTAGGGGTTAAGAAAAGCTGGGGGGGGAGTTCCATTTGTGTGTGGGGGGGTGTTAAAGGCAGGTGACAAAGGGGTCAAGTCACTCACAAAAAGATCACTATGGATCAAAACAGCAGCACAGAGAAAGCTCTGTCTTCCTTTCCAGAGATCAAACAACAATGGAGGGCGGGGTGAGGAGGCAGGGCAGGAGTCAGTTTTAGCGAAGCTAAGGAAAGGGAGCCAGAGATTGACCGCAATCTGCCAAAACCTCACGGGGATCTAACAGTAAATCGCGATAGACCTCTTGGACTTCCCTGCCCTACACAAGAGGAATGCATGTGGCTGTGGGCTAAAGCCAGTGCTATTTTTCTAGAAAAAGAGATGCTGGAACTCACCACGAACAGCCCCCCCCCCATTCTCTTAGGATGGCAATGGCACCCACCTGAGAGATATCAGAGCTGAGTTCCAGCAAATTCTGGCTGGGGAGAAAAGCTCTGGTTAAAGCATAGATCACAGGCAGACTGTTAAAACCCTTTACAAATTAGCAAAAGGAAAGTTGATAGGAAAACGCAAACACAAAAATGCAATCAATTGTTGTAAGAGTGTGCTTCAGTAGTCGATTTATAAATTTTATAATGTACAACAAGAAGACAAGACATATCATATGATCCTACATTATGGGAACGTAGCAAATAGGCTGCAATCCTATAAGTCCTAAGCATTCATCCTGATGTATTTGCCCAAAGCCTACATAGAGGCTAAGATTATATTTGGTCTTTATTGAGCATTCATTCTGATTTGTTTGTAAGGAAGTTATACAACAACAAGCATTCATCCTGATTGGCTTGTGTGGTTTTTACATCACTTCCAATTAATCATTTCTTCATTCAACACTTTTCAATGCATTTCCTGTCACTTTCCTACCCTCAAAAAGCCTATTGCTGCTGCCAACTGGGTTTGATGCTCTATGTCATCAGAGAGCTTTAGTCCATTTCAATTGCAAAAACTCAACATTCCAGTATGTGATTGAATCCCTTGTGTAGAATGCTGGCAATCTGGAGGTGACCTGGGTTTGAGTTCTATTGAACTCATTGACGCTAACTGTTGAGCAGGCATGCTCAGGGTACCACTATAACCTAGTAAATGTAGAGTTAAGAATTGAGTAACAGCATATCAATATGCTGAATTAGCAATCCTCTTCTCAAAAGGCCACAAATTCACATTAAGATGCCAACTGAAGTGCATACGTACCCAAATACAGCACACAAATTTGAAGTGGTCTATTAATTTTCGCTCTATAGTTTACATAAGCTGGCCGGAAAGAACTCATAAGAAGAAGAATGTCGAATGAATATAGTGTGTGATCAAAGTAACTCTATTATTCTTTTTGGCCAAAAATAATTATTATCACCATTATAAGACTGCAGCGTGATCTTCAGCTAAACCCCTAATGTCGGGTATTTTATAATTATCCTCCAGGTGCAATAGATGAAATACTATTTCCTGTGGAAAGTTTTATTGAATTTTTTCTTTTTGAACACACACACACACACACACACACACACACTGTGCAGAAGGCAATTTGGAGCTAACTTTAATATAGTTCATGCTATAATACCTAACTTCATCAAGGTCTCTTATGCAAATCTCTCTTTTTATTATTTGAAGTTAGACCAGAGGGAACATGGCCAGGTTTCATTTTTAATTTATATTGTTAATCCCAAGGGTTCCCGGGATGGAGAACTGGAAGATAAAGTTGTGATACATTTCTGGAGTTGTACACAAAATGTAACAAATGGGGTCATTGTTGCTGGAACTGGCAGTGCTATATTACAGTTTTACAGCCAGTATGCTGGTTACAGGTAGGTAGCCATGTTGGTCTGCCATAGTCAAAACAAAATAAATAAATAAATAAACAATTCCTTCCAGTAGCACCATAGAGACCAACTAAGTTTGTTCTTGGTATGAGCTTTTGTGTGCACGCCCAAGGGTATGCAAACTTTTTCAGCAGGGGGCTGGTCCACTGTCCCTCAGACCTTGTGGGGGGGGGACTATATTTTGGAAGGGAAAAAAATGAACGAATTCCTATGCCCCACAAATAACCCAGAGATGCATTTTAAATAAAAGGACACATTCTACTCATTTAAAAACACCAGACAGGCCCCACAAATAACCCAGAGATGCATTTTAAATAAAAGCACACATTCTACTCATGTAAAAACACGCTGATTCCCGGACTGTCCGTGGGCCGGATTTAAAAGGCAATTGGGCTGGATCCGGCTCCTGAGCCTTATTTTGCCTACCCATGTTCTAGCCAAATGCATCAACATTGTCTTCATGGGACAGGCTAAGGAGAGAAAAAAATGGTTCCTTGGTTCAATCCACCTTTGAAGTACAGGCTGTTAACTTGGTGGGCGGGGCACTACTGTGAGGTTCTACTTGCTGTCACCTCTGAGGTACAATTGATCCTCTCGGAAAGGAGCCTGGTCATCCCAAATCCTTTTTACCGGCTCACCTCCTGTGGCTTTTACCGGCAGCCTGATACACACAAATGTAGCAGGTGAAGATTTCCAATTATCTTCACTCCAGGAAAAAAAAAAAAAAGTTTTTCCAGTACTTAACTGTCTGTATGTCAGAGTTGCTAGTAGAGACACTGCATTGGGACCAGTTAAAAATAAAGATTTCAGAACTGTCTTCATGGCTCAAAGAGGGGGGGGGGAGTTTCTAAAATTTCCTAATTTTCCGTTTTATTACCTGAATTTTCTTTTTTTTTTTTTTAAAAAAAAAAAAAAAAAAAAACAACAACAGTTCCTGATCATATCCATCTGGCTTATCTCATTAAAACAGTCTGATTGAAATTGCTTTCCCTGTGGCTTTGCTCAGTCTATATATTTACTTTGCCTGTGGGGATCTGCAGTTCAAGGCTCCCTACCCTGCTTTTCCCACATCCTTCTCAACTTAGTTTATAATGAGGATTTAAAAGTCGGAGATTCTCTTATCTTTAAAGAACTGAAGTTGGCTTTATTATACCACACACTGTGGCTACACATACGAGAGAGAGAGAGAGAGAGAGAGAGAGAGAGAGAGAGAGAGAGCACCTTTTGCTAACAACAGCAAATGCAAACGTAGTTTAAGCACAAACAACTCTAATGCATAGAGTAGAAAGAGCATATACCTTATGTATATTTTGAATGCCAGCATATTATGTACACTGTATTGGTAAGAAACAAAACAAAACAAAAGATGAGTAGATGGAAATGCGGCCCATTGCTATGCGTATTTTGTTGTTGTTGTTCAGTCATTCAGTCGTGTCCAACTCTTCGTGACCCCATGGACCAGAGCACGCCAGGCACGCCTATCCTTCACTGCCTCTCGCAGTTTGGTCAAACTCATGTTAGTAGCTTCAAGAACACTCTCCAGCCATCTCATCCTCTGTCGTCCCCTTCTTCTTGTGCCCTTCATCTTTCCCAACATCAGGGTCTTTTCTAGGGAGTCTTCTCTTCTCATGAGGTGGCCAAAGTACTGGAGCATCAACTTCAGGATCTGTCCTTCTAGTGAGCACTCAGGGCTGATTTCTTTAAGAATGGATAGGTTTGATCTTCTTGCAGTCCATGGGACTCTCAAGAGTCTCCTCCAGCACCATAATTCAAAAGCATCAATTCTTCAGCGATCAGCCTTCTTTATGGTCCAGCTCTCACTTCCGTACATTACTACTGGGAAAACCATAGCTTTAACTATATGGACCTTTGTCGGCAAGGTGATGTCTTTGCTTTTTAAGATGCTGTCTAGGTTTGTCATTGCTTTTCTCCCAAGAATTTACACTGAATTTATATCAGCGTATTTACACTGATATAAATTGCATCGGTATAAATTAAATCTTCATATACCCAGGGACCTTTTTCAAAAGTGAATTGAAGAAAGTTGAGGGATGTCGGGCTTTATTAAGCTGATGGAATTTTGCAGAGGTGATCCATTTCATCTGCAGATTATCACTAGATTTGTGGTCAAACTGTATGTATTTTAAATGTATGGGTGGTTTTTGTTTGTGTGTGTTTTTTTTTTTTTAAGAATTCAAGTGGTACAGAAATGTGGTAAACTGAAAAATTATAAACCAAAAAAGATTTATTTTCCCACCCCTGATCCTACCCACTTGTATGTAACATGAATGCCTAAATAGCAGCCCAAAGCTGAGGAGAAATGTTATTGAGGTAAATTGCAAATATTTAATGGGTACTTTTAACTGCATTAGTTCTTTCAACTGTTTTTTTTTTTTTTGTGTGTGTGTCTGTGTGTAGAGAGAGAGATAGATAGATAGAGAAAGAGCTGTATTCTATTTTAATCTTTTGTATATTGTATATTGCGTATTATTATTATTGTTATTATTATTATTACTGTATATCTTAATGTAAAGGCATATTTTTTGTTGCTACTGTTCCTCAAAATTGTGAGTTTATGTGTATTCCTGTTGTTGTTATGACCCTGATGGCCAAAAAAACCAATAAGAAGTGACTCCAAAATTCCTAACTAGGGTTGCTATGGCAAATGCTAGTAACATTACACCAAGATGTTACTTGGTGTAATGTCAAAATCAGTGTCGAAATATCAGGAGAAACCTTGAATGCAGCCAAGGTCTATGGATGTGTTACATTACCGTGTTTCAACTTTCCCATTGCCTCTCTTTTCTCATAGGCAGAACACAGAGACACCGACACACACACCTAAAGTTCTGTGTCTCTTCCGTGCAGTGCCATGAGATGTGATAAACAAAGGAGCTACAGGCTGATTAATAATTGAAAATTAGTCTTCCTCCATTCATGGAGGAAGCACAAGAAACAATTGCTCCTGTGCTTCATGTCCACATTCCCATGGAGCACATCACCGCCTTTAGCAATTTATGACAGATACAATGGCAAAAAAGGAAACAAAAAGAAAAAGAAAAAAAGAAAGAAAACAAACAAGGTGTGACACAATAAGTCAGCTCTAACTATTATCCCCAGAGCTCAGTATGTGGATAAATAGCTTCACCTAACGTTGCCATGTGGATAGAATAATAAAATATTCAGTATGCACCTGAAATGTCAAGGATTGTGGCATTTCAACAAGTAAAAGAGTCGAGAGGGAGACGTCGTTAGGCACATCTTGATTGTGTCACTATGCCTTTCCAATGAGAAATATGAGAGAATGATGTTTATTTTCCATACTCACCATTTGTCTGTTCGCAATTTGCACAACAAAATTATAGCCTTTAGGAAGGAAGGCAAACAGCTTGTTATTTACTTGTTTTATTCTGGTCATAAAATGCAGATTTGCCGTACTAAAGGATCAAAATGGCCCAGGGACTAGTCGGAAGACAAATCATTCAGTTCTACTGTTGCATCTACGTGGCTCTGGCCCCATGAGCTGTCTGGATTGGCTATTGCATAGTAATTATTCAGAATTTGTTTTGTTCTTTGGAGTAATAGTAAAAGTATAGAAATATAACTGAACATTTGATAGGTTAAAGATTGGGAACGGGACTGACTGGAGGACTGGGAAGGGGTTGACAACAAGAGTGCTGAGTCTAAAGGCTAAAGAACACACAGTGTTGGAGTTGTTCAGATTTGCCCTGTTGTGAATTACATTTGCAGTGAAGTTTGCCAAATGACTGTCGAATAAACCTAACAGTGTTTGTGGTGGGTTAAATAAAATATTTATTTATTTATTTATTGTTGGAAGCACGTATAACTTTCCATTTTGGGGGAGAATTATAGGGAATTTGCAGGCACTGTAACATCTTCTTATGGGATGGGTCCCAACAAATTTCAGAGGGATATCTGCAGTTCCCATGTAGAACGCACTGCAGTATTCTAACCTAGAGTCTATTATCACTCAGAGAAACTCCCACCTGGCCCATCATCTCCCTCTGGTGCTTACATGACCTCTACCAAACCCTCATTGTGTGGTGTAGTGGTTAAGAGCGGCAGACTCATAATCTGGTGAACCGGGTTTGCGTCTCCGCTCCTCCACATGCAGCTGCTGGGTGACCTTGGGCTAGTCACACTTCTCTGAAGTCTCTCAGCCCCACTCACCTCACAGAGTGTTTGTTGTGGGGGAGGAAGGGGAAGGAGAATGTTAGCCGCTTTGAGACTCCCTAGGGTAGTGATAAAGCGGGATATCAAATCCAAACTCCTCCTTCTCATTGCACAAAGACACAGGCAGAATAAGCTCACTTCAGAAACAACATGGTACAGATCAGGCTGGGTTGCTGCTGTTTCCTCTTGCTCCTTTCATTTCAATGCCTCCTTTGTCCCCGCTGAACTCTTAATGATAGCTGAGGCCTCCCGTTCAAAATCAAGTAACATTTCCTTGCAAATGTGTGGTGCCATATTAATCACTGAACGAGGGCTGATATCATCGGAATGTAACCTGCCACCACTGATGGCTGCAGAATATCTGATTGATATTCCTCACTTGTTCAAAAACTCTTGGTGCCACGTATAACGGACTTGAATAATTATCCACATTGGTCACACTGATTTATCAGTGAAGTTAAAATACAAAAGGCAATTAAAGAAATCCAATTCCCTTGCTCCATTCCATATGCTAATTTACTGTCTGCTTCTAACCCCTTCGGATTGCTTATTCAGTGCTTCAGTTTGCCGACAATGTCTCCATTCTTTTTCTTCGTCCCTGCTACCACCACTCACTTTCCAGATCGCAAGTGCTCAAAGTTCCATTTTTTTTTTGTAACAACTCTTTTTGGTTCTTCTTTCTCATGAGATGAGGTCGTTTACTTTTGAAATGATCAACCCCCAACACAAGCTCCAAGGTTTAGGGGGCTTTGCACAAGTTACCCTCAGCGGACACCCAACCTCTTCCCATTGTGCCCTCACAGCACGTGTGTTTGTCTGAATACCCCCTATTCTGGAAGGACAGCTATGACCCCAACTCCCACTGTTGAATCTCTTGCATCCTAGTCTGTGGAATTTTAAAGAGGATGGAGGAGGCACGCCTATCTATCTTGCTGCTGCTACTAACACCAGCACCACGTCATTGAGTCGCTACTGTGCCAATATTCTTTAGGCATGAAATCTGAGTCAGAAGCCAACTGCAAATCCTTGCAACAGAGATGCCTAAAGTAACCTTGATAACTGTTAAAATTATTTCCCCCCACAAACTTTAGGCCATCGCTAATTCTACCCTTGTTTGATTCTTAGTGAGCCGCGAAGACAGGCTAAGAAAGCATGACCTAGATTCAACATTGCACAGAGAACTCCTCACAAGGGACACTTTGATGCATGCATGCTAATTAGACAATGAAATGGTTAATCAAAAGGGAAATGTGTTTTGCTATCCAAACTTGGGATGATGCATGCTGCAGCAGGATCGTAAATCACAGATTATGTTCAGAGGAAGAATTTACGATGACAATTTCCACCCGGCTGAATTGTTATAACCACTTTCCTTGTTGTCTACAATGTTATGGCATTGCACCTATTAATTTTACTATGATGGTTCACAAGTGCACACAACTTAGCGCGCAAGTCAACACTGCAGAGGAGGTTGGAACTTTGCATAGGCACTGTTGAGTAACAAAAACAAAAATGGGCCGTGACTTTCTCATAATTATCAAGGCTTTGTGCAGTTCAGCCTATGAAATCCACACAGCAGTCTTAAATGAAGGAAGTTGATGAAAATTACACCAGATTAAATTAAGCTGGTATATTTTCCCCTTGTTCCAAATACTGGTCAGGACTGATGAACTAAGCCTGGAAGAAGTTGTTGTTGTTGTTGTTGTTGTTGTTGTTGTTGTTGTTGTTGTTGTTGTTGTTGTTGTTTGTTATTATTATTATTATTATTATTATTATTATTATTATTATTATTAGCCCGCCCATCTGGCTGGGTTTCCCCAGCCACTCTGGGTGGCTCCCAACAGAATATTAAACATAATAAAACTTCAAACATTAAAAACATCTGGTGGGAGGGGAGCATTCTGGGAGCCTAGCAGAGAGGAGTTAGGCTGTATCCTAAAACCATTCAGCTTGGTCATGTGAGCTGGCAATCCAGCATAAATTGAGACATCAAAAAGGGTGGTGAAACGATACTGTTTTAAAGTTTGGTTTTCCATTTTCCATGCTTAGGCAACCTCAGGTGGTAGTAGCCCTCCTGCTAAACAGAGATTGGTTCTGGTGCAACTGCACACTAGCTTAACTTCCACCAGTCAGTTTCTTGTGTATAGGTTTGCTCCCAAAGGCAAAAATAAAAAGCGAGTTTTAAAAATAAAATATAATCTGTAATCTGGGAATGTGTGTGTGTAAGTGTGTGTTTTAAGGGTCTGCTGTTTGTTCCTAGTACAAAAAAAAATCAATACAAAGACAGAAATGTATGTGATGCTCACAGAGAACTCAGTAGAGAGGGGGGGATGGTTTCTCTCCCTTCTTTCTAAGCTTTTGCAGAAGGCATAAATAGCACCTCGCTGCTTCACTGCAAAAGCTGACAGAAAGGCAGCTCTCTGTACATGCTGCAAGATTCAGGGACAAGGAGGAATCAATGGCCACCATGAATGATGTCTAGCTTTTAAGCCAAGTCAAAAACTGTGGACACCTGTGAATAGACAATGGGGTGGTTTCCAGCTTTCATTAAAAATTGATGTTGCTAGAATAAATGTCGAAACTTTTCACAATGACATCTTACATGAGAGACAAGACTCTTTCATGTTATATTCATGCTATTCTGATTAAGGAAAAAATAATGTATATGGGGACAGGGGGACAGAGAGCGAGTTGCATAAAGACTACCAAGGACTCCTTTTAGGGACTCAAGCATGCTGCTCAGAAAAATTATATACTCTTCACTAATTAGATATGGGAGATAATTTAGAATTTGTTGCGATGTTCCAAGGATGTGTGGAAGTTTGCAGAGTTAGGCACAGTTCATTCGTACATCTCCTCAAACATAAGGATGACATTCTCTGCTTGTGGGAATCCCACCCACTCAAATTAGGATTCATAATCAGTAGAGATAGGTGAATATAAAATATATGAGTTTCGCAAATCCAGTTGAGAGTTAAGGATAAGCCCTGGAAACAAAAATGTGAATAATAAATTGAATACTAAATACTTATACTAAGTGAATACTAAGTGAATACTGCCCACACACTGGGTTATGGAAAGAAGGGGAAAGTGATAAACACCTTAGCTTGAATGGAGGTCTTCATTTGTTCCAATACTCACGAAGCCTCTGCCTGGCATTGGTTTTTTAACACCTGGAATTAAATCAAAGGGATCTGAAGAAAGAAAATATAAAAAGTGCCCCGAACATTATCAGAGTGTACTCTCCTCATCAACAAGTAGATAGAGTCCCCACACAGCAGGGGTTAGGCAATGGCTTCCCGATCAGATGGTGATTGTTTCGGACAGACTTTAATTCTGCCATTTATTTTTTTCACAAGTTCAGCACCATAACTTAGGGATGGGAACAAAATAGATGTCACCCACTTGCAGATGAATGTAAAACTGTTTTTAGTGGCCATTGAAACTCTCACATTCTTCTCCCCATTGCAGATTTGGCTGGAAATTGGCCAAACGAAATGAAACCAGTGTTCCAGGGTCACTCTTTTAACCAAACGGACAGCACAATCTTATATGTACCTCTTCCAAAGTAAGTCACTTTGAGTTCAGTGTGGCTCACTGCCAACTGAGCATAGGACTGAAGACTACAATTCCTTATTTCTATAACTGTAGATCAACTACTATTAGCTGCAGCCAATGATGCTGCCTGTTCCCTCTTCTCAACCCACAAGGCTGCTACTACAGCCATTGTCCACCTGCAAACTATTTCATAACTCCTCTAATCATCAGAAAGTATGTCCCTCATCAGCTAGAATTATTTTAATGTTCTGTCTTTGATGTCCAATAGTAAATCCTTATCTATTCCAAGCAAGCACAGTTCCAGATGTATCCCCCTCCCCAGCCAACATTTACTCTCCCTGATCATTTTAGTTAACCGGTTGATGAAGTAGAATGTTTAATCAAAAACATAGGAGGCCTATGTAGAAGATCAAAGGATTTGAGACAGTTTTCTGAAGGTTCTCCCCCTGCCCCCCAGCCAAGATGTCTCCAAGCTAGCCTTTAAAGCTAGCCTTTCACTTCCATATAGGACTTGGCTGGGAGTCACAGGTTTTTTTTCACCCACCTAGTCTGTAGAACTTCATTGGGCTGTTGCTTAAAGGTTTGCTGGAGGGTTCCATGATATTCTCAAAACCAAACATTTCCAGAAGCTGTGTTCACTCTGCACAAAACTGAAACCAAATCTGTGTGACTGGGTTGGGCTCAGACTCTAATGAAATGTATTCTTAATACTTTTGGATATAAATTTATTATCATTGTTAACAAACAATAGAATACCTAGTTTCATTTGCATTCAAATTTGTAGCCTAGGCATATCAAATTCCTTCCAACTTTGACCTGGAACTTTAATCCCCATGAGTGACCTCCACATTATAGGCCTGAGTAGAGCTGAGTATACCCAAGAACAAAAAGTATTAATAGAGGTTTCTCAAAGATATGGGTTTTTATGTAGACCACCCTCACCTGTAAGACTGGGTGTGCATGTGCTGTTTGAGAAAATAGATAACAAATCATCATTAGAGTTTCTCATGTGCAACATTTGCACAATGGCTCTACTTGTGCACAAACTAGTCAATTTTTGTTTACCCTCAAGGCCACCCTATCCTGTGTAGAAAAGCAGAACAATGAAGCTAGCTCCTCCAGCCCAATGCATAATGGGATCCCATGAACATTGCACAGAGATCTTCTTTTTCATGTTGCACAGAACATCACTATGTCGCATGCAAGGTCATTCAGTTTGTATTTAGGGCAGGCTTGTGCAGAGCTGTGACCAAATGGTGTCTCAAAATCACCCACCATTTTTGTGTGGGCAGAACCTGATGACAGTGTTTCCCCAAATTTCTCAAGGGGAGGAGAAAGTAGCCAACCAGTTCTCAGGGTATGGCTCGCTATGAACAGTAATATAGCTTTGCCCTCCATCCCCAAAGTTTTTGTTTTATTTAGCTTTCTGTTCTTGCTGCAAATGAAGATGATGAAAGGAATTCCTTTCCTCACTTGCTTAACACATAGTGTAATGGTAGTCTGTAATTCCATAGAACTGTAGAGTTGGAAGCAAGGGTGAAAACTTGAACAAAATATTGGGGTGGGCGTAGGTAAACCCTGGCACACATAATTGATCACATGATGCAGTGCACGCACACCATTTGAATGGCAATGCCCATTAACTTTGGGGGCTCCATCCCGCTCAAATATTTTAGGGGGGCAAAGACCCCTCAGCACCTAGGAGTTGACTCCTATTATTGGAAGGGACTCCTTAGTTTTAGGCCCTGAGGCACATGACCTCAGCAGTTCCTTAGCCCCTGAGTTTCAAGATCAAGCAGAGTGTTTTAGAGGCTCCTCTGAATAAAACCTCACTATTAAAAATATTCCTTATTTGTGGTGCCTGTTATTGGACCCACAAACATTACACGACCTGTTTGCTGCCTCTCACCTTATTTCAAGTGCTGTTTGAATGGCATGACTGCTGCAAGAATATAGCAGTCAGAAGCACCCTTTTTAGTACTTTCATAATAATAATAATAATAACACAGTGACAGATTCATTTTCCTCCCATATGCTGGCTTCACTTCACCTCCATGGCACTTTGAGATGCATTAAGATTCCCTTGCATTTCCCCCACTTTTTATGTTAAGGCTGGGTATCCAGCTGTTCTCTTAATTAAGCATGCTGCAGGCAAGGATCTGCCTTTATGTACCTGATGAGAAAACTGTTGTAACTTTCCAGTGACTAGCTATGGCTTGGAGACAGAGATTCACAAACTAATGTAAGCAGGCGCTCCCTTCAAGACAGCACCAAAAACTGTCACGTTCCAGATGAGAGAATTCCCTCTTGTTAATATTTTGCCACCACAAATTATGTGTGTTTAGTACTGTTGCTTAAAATTTTTGCCACCTGACAAATAGTGTTAAGACAACCAATTTACATCCAAGCACTTCCTGGGAGCGGAATTATTGAAATCTTGACATTTTGTGTCTGTGGGTCTGTAAAATGCCAACACTGGAGAATAGCTCATTATTTTCAGAGGAGAGGGTGCCGTGTGTTTGGGAAACCATATTATCTTGGGTTTTTCTTTTTCTTTTTGTCAACTGCATGGCACTTTCTAGAGCTGAGGAGAGGGGAAAATCCTTTTATGCATTCTTACATACCGAATTATTTTAGACAAGATAAAAGGGAGTTGACTCTGCAAAGCAGAGCACCTTCAGAATAGAATTGCTACCGAGTTTTGTCTAGAGAGGAAACTTTGAGGCATATGGGGGGGGGGAGTTTTCTGGCTTAAGCAGAACAGTTAAAGAAATTTGAAAGAAGCCAATAGCATTTTGATGACACAAGTGACATTTCTCAGAGGGTGGCATTCCCATACATTCTCACAAAGGGCCCATAGAAAACATGGATTCTGGTTGTCTTTCAGGTTGTGCCATGGGAATCTAAGCAGCAGCTGCTATGCTGTGTGCGGAAGGGGGAACTGTCTACATACCGGAAAAGGCTGACAAGAACCAAAGCTAAATTGCCCAACAAATTCATCTAAAGTCAATATCACTGTGAAGGAGCAAGGCACGTAGAATGGAGCTGTGGTCCAATACTTTTACCCTCAACCCAACTACCTCTGTGGTAGAGCATTTGCTTTGCATGCAGGTTCAATCCTGGGCATCTCCAGGTAGGACTAGGCGTGAACAGTGAATGAAAGCCTGGGGGACTCCTGGTCGGTGAATAGACAACATTGAGATAGGTGGACCAATTGTTTGACTCAGTATAATGCAGCTTCCTGTGTTCCTGTTGCGTCGTTCTTTCAAGCTGCTCTTGTGTTTGGATGCCTTGCGGAGGCTCCTCTCATGATTTAGAATTCTGGAAGATCAGAGCTCTGAAGTGCACCCGGAGAATCGCCTGCTTCAGAAGGAACAGTCAAACATGAGAGCAGCCATGTGGGAATTGAAACTATGATTCCTGAAGATCCATTCTACTCACATTGCCCCTTGATGGAAATAAAGCCCAAAGAGGGATTAAATATGTAAGGGGATGTGGAGGTTCCTACATGTAGGAAGCATCTGAAGGACTAAGAGTGCAACAAAACAATTCTGCTAAGGAGAGTGAAATGTTTGAGGATTCCTCACCATATAATGTTTAGGACTAGGGGTACGTGTTGGATTCTGAGGATTTCCAAAGGGTAACAAAGTGAGTGTGATTTTAAGAAATAAAAAACAAAACAAAAAAATGGAGTCTCTAACAACAAAAGTAATAAAAATCTTCTGCCTCATCCCTAACTTTTTCACAATCTTGTAAATAAAGAAGCAGCATGCTTCTAGATTAACTGCAGCTTCTGAACAGTCTTGAAAGCCATTCTCACATGGAGTGCATCATTGTTAGTTAGCCTTCTCCAACACGAGACATTCCAGATGTTTTGGCTACAATTGCCATCAGCCCTGACCATTGCCTTACTGGATGAGAGTTGTAGTCCAATGACATCTGGAGGGCACAAAGTTGGGGAATGCAGCAGTAGGCAAATCATGGTTACCAAAGCATTGACGGCTGAGGCAGTGGCGGAGGAAGCCGCTCATGCACCTGGAGCGGCAAACACGACGTGCAACCGGGGGTGGGGCGTCTTCAGTTGCACCCGATCCTCCCGGGGGTGCCAGCACCACCCACCAATCACACAAATATGCCCGACATGCGGTGCTCCTCCTTCCCATTGATCGGATAGCCACAGCCAATGTGAGCTTCCTTCTTTGCTCTGAACCGCTACTACAGCAAGCAGCTAGGTTCAATCCCTTCTGACTTCTCCTCAGACCACACTCTCCAGTCCCATTCCACTTGGCCACCCATCATCACATCACGATCCCAGGCACGCAAGCGCATGGGCATGCCAGGGAGGGGTGCATGTGCGTGTTTGTGCATGACAGGGGGGAGAGAGAGGGAGAGACACACACAGAGAGAGATGCTTCTGGAGTTAGTGGCAGATCCCTCAGACTGCTGGGAAGTTTGGCGGCAGCCTCTGTGGCGGTGACCGCAATCCCCCCTCCATGCCCAGGTTTCCCTTCTCCACACACACACCACCTCCTCCTCCTCCTCCTTGGTTGCCAGGTGAAGCAAGTAGGTGGTTCCAAAGGGGGAGGTTCTAGCCCATGGACCAGCCGGGCCTGGAGCCGAGCCTGTGGAAATGCAGCCATAGCACCAAGGTGCAGCAGTCGTTGCCAGCACCGCAGCTGGGCCCAGGGGACCAGGTTTCTTGTCAGAGGGCACTGAGGGAGGAGCAGCCAGATGCTGCCACCACCACTGCCCAGATCCTGAGGTGGTGCTTCTTTCTTTTCCTCCCTCTTATTCGGTTGCCCTTCTCTTTCTCTCGTATTTCCCCCCCCCCGCCTCGCTTCTCTCTCGCTCCCTCAGCCTCAGGGCCTCTCCCTCCTTCCCACCCAGGGGGATTTTGTCACCCCTCCTAGGCATGACACCTGGGGCAAACTGCCCCCCCCCTTGTGATGCCCCTGGGCTGAGGCCAAAACCATGACACGGAGAAGCAAACACTGTCAGCTCACCAGCTGCAACCTAGCAGCAAGCTTAGATCCCTGAGTACTGATACACTATGAGTCCTAGAGAAGTGTAACTGCTTCCAGTACAGGAAGAATGGACAAACTATGAGATCTAATCTGTCCCACCATCACCACCCCCTCTGTCTTGTCTAGAACATAAGCAGGAAGAGATGGTATCTATAGAATCTATACTTCCATCACATTCTATGGTGACCAAGGAACTTATTCTAGGTTCAAGCTCAACAGGTGAAGGGTTAGGGCTATGCAGATAGGAGAAAACTCAGTGGCTGGAGTCTCAAGGAGAAGGTTTAGTGGTATTTTTGAATGGATCTGTGAGGTCTGGAGCTTTTAGGGTTAATAAGCTCAACAGTCCGCCCCGCTCACAGGGAAGAATGTGTCATACATCTGGGTATCTGCTGTATGTGAAGCCTGTGTGATGTGTGACACACTTTTTTATTTTCTGTTCAGTCTGGTTTCACTTTTGACTGGAGCGGAGATGTCGTCCGTATCTCCGGGAAAGAATGTCCGTGATTTATGCTTGTAAATAAAGCTTGCTTGTTTAAAACAAGCTGGACTCTGTGGAATTTATATGCTGGCAAGAAAGGCACACACACCATTGCGTAGGAGAAGTTTGAACAACTCTGCAAAAGCACTGGAGAAGCAGAGGGAAAGGCAGCAAGAAGCATTGCTGGACGCCATTGGTGTTTTCCAAGTGCTAAACTGTTTTTGAGGCTTTTCCAGTTAAAACAAAAGCCCAACAGGATCTCTTTACTTTGTTTTGCTTACTTCTGCATAAAAAACACTGAAGTTCAGACACTGCTGCAGCACAATTAAAACATGCTCTTTTATGCTGATCTTGGATGACCCAGCAATTATGAGAAAGGAGGCTATAGGGAGATACAGTGCCTCCCTTTCTCAAGAAAGGGGTATTTTTGACAGACATTTTGCTGACCACACACTGGTTTTTGTTGTTGTCATTGTTGCTTTTTGTAGTTTAATCCTGAAAATGTCCAAGAGAGGCCCTTTATATTTAAACATTGCAGTAAATTTAACTCACTGAATTTCAAAAGAACCTTCCTGCCTAAATTTGGAGATACGGAAAAGGATTGAAATACATAGTAATGGGCTTCCAAACACAGATGCGATTTTCTGTGGCCTCTGTTTGGAGGCTGAAATGCTCCAAGTAGCTCTGAATATTTCACTCTGCTTTTCTGGGTTTTTTTTTTTTTTTACCCTCCTCACATTAAAGCAATATTTTGAGGATGCTGCATCTGCAAGTTTATGTCACTTTAAACCTCGTGTTTTTGCAAGGCATTGAGTAATTCACTTTAAATAGCACACCTGGTTGACAGCCATCCATGCTCATAACACTCAGCAGGCATTCCACTTGAATGGATGAAGTGATTCTGGAGTGCCGTTTAGATGGAGGAGATGGCCATAAGAAATAATTGTGCTAAAATTGCTTTTCGCTAATTGTTCCCCTGAAGTTCCTTTGCCTCCCCCTCCTTTAAAACAAAATGTACATTTTGGGTTTGGATTCACGTCTTCATAAGATGGTTTTGTTTTAAGTATCCCCATCCTTCTACATTGGCATTGGCAGATCTCCACACAAGGTTAACAGAAATGCATGCCACCTGAATTCTGGGACGGATACAGGAATGTATAAAATGCTTTCCTCCAGTTGTTATCCTGCTGATTGCTCTTCCTTTAATAATAATAATAATAATAATAATAATAATAATAATAATAAACACAACAGGTCCCAACAAAGGATGAGTGGATAGGCAAGTTAAACGAGTGTTTGTTAATGGCAAAACTGACAGCAGCAATAAGAAACCAAACAAATCAAAATTTGAAGGAACAATGGAAATGTTATGAAGAGTATATGGAGCAACATTGCTCAAAGAAAGAAGTGCTAATATGCTTGGAATAAGAGGTATGAAGGAATTAATATAAAGAATTAAAGATGATTATAGAAATATATAGAAATTAAGATTGTACAAATAGTGAACAAATAGCTTATAATGGAAGTCGAAAGAGTGACGGAGGGAAGTTAGAGGGGTGTTTGGTGGTGGGTGTGAGGATGGAAAAATGGGAAATGTATGATAAAAATGATATTGTATGTTAATGTGAGAATGTATTGGATGTATTGTGTTTTAATCAATAAAGTTTTGCAAAATAATAATAATAATAATAATTTCCCCAGCCACTCTGGGCGGCTTCCAACAAAGATTAAAAATACAGGAAAATATCACACATTAAAAACTTCCCTAAACAGGGCTGCCTTCAGATGTCTTCTGAATGTAAGGTAGTTGTTTATCTCTTTGACATGAGATGGGAGGGTATTCCACAGGGCAGGCACCACTACCGAGAAGGCCCCAGCATGTGAATGTTGAATGATGTGCTTGCAGTAGAGACCTGGGATAGTGGCATAAGCCAAACATTTTCATTTATCAAAACCATAATGTTTTTGGAGGCAGGGAGCTGCTCCACATACCATATGGCTTTCAAAGACAGTAGAATGCTTTGAATTTGCACAGCTGCGTATATCCCACCTTTTTCCACACAGGGACACTACTACTGAGTTCAATGAGATTTACTCCCAGGTAAGTGAGTATAGGATTCCAGCCTAAGTCAGAATTTATATAATATGGATAATAATAATAATAATAATAATAATAATAATAATAATAATAATAATAATAATAATATACTGTGGCTTACAGCATATATAAAAGCATAATAAAACATCAAGCATTGAAAACTTCCCAATACAGGGCTGCCTTCAGATGTCTTCTAAAAGTTGTGTAGTTCTTTTTCTCCTTGACAACTGAAGGGAGGGTATTCAACAGGGAAGACACCACTACAGGGAAGGCCCTCTGCCTAGTTCCCTGTAACTTCACTTCTCACAGCAGAAGACCCTCAGAGGAGGACCTCAGTATCCGGGCTGAGCAATGAGGGTGGAGATGCTCCTTCAGGTATACTGGACAGAGGCCATTTAGGGCTTTAAAGGTCAGCACCAACACTTTGAATTGTGCTCAGAAATGTGCTAGGAGCCAGTGAAGTTCCTGTGAAGATTAATTCAGACCACATTTCTTGAAGTCTGTTAAAGCCAACTGCATTCATCGTACTTTAAGGAAACATTCTGCCATCGTTTTAGACTGCAAAGTAGATTGAACTTTTTGTTTTTGCTCTGTTTCCCGGATTTAATATGTTTGGCTGAGATTATGTTAATTAACTTATATTAATCAACCTGCAGAGGATTTGAGCTATTTCAGGGAGCTCTGTTTTGATCTGAGTATCTGAGTTGTTGAAAACGTTCCTCTCATTGCCCTAGTTGCCAAGGACATTGTTCTGAACACTGCAGAGAGGCAATCAACATATTTGGATGGCACACTGGTCTTACTAAAAGAAACCACACAGGGGTAGAAAGACTGGAAAGTCATTAAGGGAGAAGATCAGAGCAATCCTATAGCAGGGTCTGCTGGGATGGGCAGTTTAGGATGAAGGGGGTCTCCAGCTCAATCAGGTGATTCTCATTTCCAGTGGCATTGAGTTCCCAACCCTGGCACAGCCAAAGATACACCAGCCAGTGGTGTTGCATGGAAAGGGGGTAGAGGGGTGGTTGCCCCAGTTGCAAAATTGTTAGGGGCACAAAATTTCAACACCCAGTGCTGCCTCAATACAGCTGTGTGCTCCTGTCTCTAGGCTGCATTGAAAATGGTTTCTCCGTCTGAACCAGGAAATTACCTCTCCAGACAAGGGAATGACTCCTCTGTTGTTGTTGTTGTTGATGATGATGATGATTTATTATGCAAATAAAAAACAAAGGCAAAGCATACATACATCTGGCAAAAATAAAGACAAAGAAAACGCACACACATACACACCCCTACATACAAAAAAAAAAAAAAACAGGTACAAAAATAAATACAAAACGAAAATGGAACAATATAAACAGTACAGTAAATAACTAAGAAAGACATCCCAGGGTGCCATTTCTCTGCTCAGGTACTGCATTTTCTGGGATGGGTTTCATTTGCTTATTTTTTGGTTTTGACTTCCGTCAATCACACAGCAGTTCATTTCCTGTGGCTAAGACAGTTTCACTGTATTTCATTATATTCCTCATCTTGTTGTGAGGAGAATGGAATGACTCTTCTTATCTCTGCAGCTGTGATATCCTGGGTGACACAGACACTAATAGGCATTGAATGCACAGGCCTAAGCTATCTGTTTCCCACCTCCACCACACAGCTCCGAGCACTGGCAACCCATGCTACACCACTGACGCCAGCATAACATGATCAGCCAGGGTTGAGCTGGCTGAATGGAGGTTGGTTTATGTCCCCTCAAAGGAGTGTTCCTAAACAAACTGGGGTGGGGGACTTTGGCTAGATCCTAAGACCATTTGCCACAATCACATGACCTGGCAACCCAGCAGAGAACACTGTTTTAAAGCCTTGTTTTCACTCTGCCAGGCTTGGGTGGAGCAGGAGCTCCATTGCTGAATGGGGATTGAATCTGGTGTAAATGTATGCCATCTTAATATACACTGGTTTGCTTTTTATGCATAGGATTGCTCCCTCTGATCATATGAGTTTCATCTCCAAAATCGTAGGGTCGCCACTGAGACAGAATTATACTCTTCTACCAGAACAATCCTTTGAGGCAGTTGCTAGACTTGACAAAAATTGGGAAAGCAAGAAAAATACGTTTTTGCAATCTTTTACTTCTGTGTTGCTTTACCAGTGCATGGGAACACATGTGCACATCAGCAAGGCACTGAACAAAAAGAATTTTGAGGCAATCAAATGGATGATCAGATCAAGATTGCATTACTACTACTACTACTACACTCAAATGCATTTGTAAAGTAGAGGGAAGAAAAAGATTGCAAACAAACAGAATGTCCAATTCCGAAATTATTTTTAGGAGCTGTCCTTATTCACATAGAATTGTGGAGGAGTGAAACTCAGAACAAAGCATTTCACCCAACCAATAAATAAACAGAAGAGTGGAAACACTGTTATTCTTAATAAGGATAATTGAATTGGCTGGGACCAACCATTTTACAGGACGCATTGGCAAAGCTCCACAGATTTAGCCCTGTGCAGGTGTACCAGCTTGTTGTTTCACTCATGATATTGCATGCCATTATACAGTATTCCAAGCCCATCTTTCTGGCACTGCAGCTTCTGTGACTGCCAACCTAGAAGGCGGGAAGCATTTCCTTCACAAAGCAAAGTCATTCTGCACATGCACACGGACACTTTGCCCTTAAACGAAACCCACTTCTTTCTCCTTGGGTGAAAGGAACTCTGCAAATGTGCCAGTCCAATGTTCCAAAATGCTTGCAAACCTAATGCAATGTGATGGCATCTATACATTATGCTGACTAATGCATTTTACTGTTTGTAATGCACAGGTTTTTTTTTTTATAAATAAATAAATAATGCTTTTATATTGTCAGCCACCTTGGGGGCTCCTTGAGCTGAAAGGTAGACTATAATGAAGTGAATGGATAAATAATGCATTTCATACTATTTGGCTGTTGCCAGAGGCATCCTAAGTAGTGCAGAAATAGTGCTTAGAGTCAAAACCATTTGAATAGCCTTGGCACAGCCGACATGCTAGTTTTATGTGAGCCAGGACACCAATCTGTCTGGAAGAGTGAGGTTTGTGTCTGAAACTGATGACCTAATAAGGGCTTATCCACATTTACCTTTCTTCTGCTCTTTCTGGGCATGGCCAGCACTTTAAAGCTATGTGTCTCAGCATCCCCCCCTCCACCTTTTCCCCTTTGGAATGTTCTGTGCAAAAACTGCTCTTTGCTGCTGAATCAGAGCAAATGGCAGTCCGTGGGGAGAAAAGACCAGGTTTTTGCAGAGAAATTTCAGGGGCAAAAAAGAAGAAGAAGAAGAAGAAGTGCTCAGACACAGAGCTTTAAAGTGTGAACATGTGCTTGGAAAGCGTGGGGCAAAAGTTAAGTGTGGATGAGTCACCTAGAGCTAACCCAACAACAAAACTCCCTCTCCCATAGACCTTCATGACACATTATTGGAGTGGGGTGTGTAACATAAGTACCTAATAATTACAAGCAGTTTAAAACACACACACACACAAAAACACCCTATAATAAATATTAGCAGTGCATTTTCCATCATCATCCTCAGGTCTCAAAATCAAAAGAACACTATCTGTCAAATATTTTAGGGCCTAAGAGAAAGTTCGAAAACATTCAAGCGAAGGGGAGCTTACCAGTTAAGGTGGGTCTTTCTTAAACATTTTCCTCCCTCTCCCTATCCTGTAATTGTCTTTGTTGCTTCTCGGAGCATTCATTGGCAGCCAGTAAGGCTGCCATTTTCTTCCACAATTTCTTGGATGAATCATGCTAATGTCATGATGCATAGTGGTGGCGGGAAGTGAGTAGCAAATACATAACCTCCAACATTTCTCCGATGAAAATAGGGACATCCTACCGTACTCTCTCCAACATTTCTCTGATGAAAATGGGAAGCCCTAAGGAAAAGCGGAACATTCCAGGGTTGAATCAAAAACCAGAATGCCTTCTGTAAATCTGGGGCTGTCCCTGGAAAACAGAAAAAAAGACAGAAAAAAAGAAAAGATTTAAAGAAAAGACAGAAAAGATTTAAGAAAGATGCTGGCACCACACATTTAATGGGAAGCCCCTTCTCCCTTGAGCTCAAATATTTTACAACTTTCACTTAGCCCCTAATCCCCCCCCCTTTCATACTTTCAGGCTTTTTAGCACCTCAACAGTGCAAGAAAAGTAAATAAAATAGTGGTGCAGCACTAACATATTGCTAAAGCAGCAAACAAACAAACAAACCCAAAGCTTTGCAACACCAACTACACTTCTAAGCACCTTATCCTTAGAAGCAGCGTGTGAAAGAGTCATCCCATATCATTTACTTTGCCGCAATACAGAGCAACCTCTGGGTAACCACAGAACTAAAAAGTCAAAGACCTCATTAGTGGTATCTGACCAAACAGGAAATAATAAGGAAAGCACACCTTCTGGTAAGCCTTCAATGAATAAAATATATGGAGGCATGAAATGAGCGAGGTTTGCACTGTGGGTCACCAACAAACCAGGGGGCCATTTTAAATCACCTACCATTCTGCCCTTTCCTCATAAGCACCAGCCCTCTCTTCACCTTTCCATTGCTTTGCCACCTTCGCTGCCCATGGAAACAAGGGGACAGTGGTGTTTCCCTCTCCCTCCTTTTCTCCCATCCATATTTTTTCCTCTTCCTCTCTATCCTGTCTGCAAAGTTTTCTGCAACAGGAGGAAGAAGGAGAGCTTTGCATGGCGTAAGGGAGGCCATGTGACATATTTCAGGATGCCATTGTTGGCCTAGGGGATCAGGGCTGCCACCTTTCCTCTCAATTGAGGGTCAAGATGGCTGTGACGTTGAGAGGCAGGAAAGGGAAGATCTCCCAGGGTGAGAGACAGGCAGGGTTGCCATATTTCAAAAAGTAAAAACCAGGACACCCCGAAAGTGATTGAGCTTTTTTAGGAACACCCCAAAATTGTTTGGTATTTTACAAAAATACCCCACAAACCAACTTTTTGTTGTTGTTGACTTACCAGAGATCCAAGACAAACCTTCACCGGAAATTTCCCTTAGACGTCACTTCCACCTTTGAAATCCTGGTAATGTCCAGGGAAATCCAGATGTATGGCAGCCCTGAAAAAGGAAAGCTCCCAGGAGAGAGCTGGGAGCTTCCCCACTTCCTGTGTGAGACAAGGATAGGACTCTGTATTTTCTCTTTGAGGGCAGGGCAGAGAGACCTGGAGGGCCACATTTGCCCCTGGGGCCTAAGGTTCTCCACCCCTGCTCCAAAGTGACATGTTCTACATAGAACAACCTTCAGAAGAAGGAAAACTGCACCCCCTCCTCAGAGCTTGGTCCCAGAGACTACTGTTTCTCCATTTTTATATATAAAAAAATCTCAACAAGCTTCTTGTTTGGTCTGCAAGACCTCTCTACACAAGTACGTCCCTGTTGAGTTGTAACATGGTGGGTGAAGCTTAATTCATTAGCTTCAGCTAAGCTCTTTGAGAGGCTATGTAGAAAAGTATTCCATCAGGTCAAAATTTATTATTAATTATCATCAGAGTTGGATGGATTTAATTCAAGTTTGATGCATCGCCACAGGGATTTTTATTTAACGGGAAAGAGAATCAGGAATGTGGATTACAACGAGTTGTAGTCTCCCCGCTTGCTCCCACCCATAAGCTTCGGTACTTTGTGGCCTCGAATGATTTTGTCCTTAGTAAGCTACACAGAACTTTAATCTTTCTGCTGGATAACGCTCCCTTCTCGTGGATCCTGGATCTGACGTACAAGCAACACTCACAGTCAATTCCCCACTAACTAATGAGATATTACCCAACACTCCCTATTTACGAGGGGTAGTCTTCATTTTCTGATCCCTGTTGCTGTCCAAGGTAACTTCTTAATAACAAGTTGCTACCAAATCATCATTCAGGGTTCACCACCCTTCCCCAAATCTCTAGAACGTAAATGTCCATATTACACAAAACATGCACATTAACATGTGTGCATAAAATTACACCCTGTTTCTTTCACAAAGTGTTGGATTTTGCAACTGCAAACATCATCCTGTGACTATTATGTAATAGGTGTAATGTAGTATTCCCCCCTCCAAAAAAACCTGTAATTAGAATATAAACTTAAGCAAAGTGATCATTGACATTATGATTTTCTCCCCAAGTTGTAAAGTGTTTCCTTTTTGCAAGAGTATACTGTACCTCGCAATACTAATTTAACTTAATTGGATGCTCTCAAAGGCAGCAATCCTATTTGAGTGTGTGTTTTAAGTGGTGAGTGTGTGCGTGTTCCTTAGGAAGTTGGGATCAAGAAAAAAATGAGGGTTTTTTGTTTGTTTTTTTAGTTAAGAGGAAGAGGAGCTAGAAGCAACTCAAAATGGCAGCTGTTGAAAATACAGTCAAATCTTTTACATTGTTTTTATAAATGTAAATATCTTGTTTTATGCTGGTCTGTGACCAAATAAAGTATATTCATTCATTCATTCATTCATCCCAGTCAAACCTCGTTTTGAGGTTGGGATCCATTCCGGAGGCCCGTCCGCAAGTCGAAAATGATGCACATCGAAGTGCTGCATCTGCGCACACACGCGGCGTGATTTAGTGCTTCTGCGCATGCACGAGTGGCGAACCCAGAAGTAAGCCATTCCGGTACTTCCGGGTTTGCAGCAGACGTTTGCTGAAGCGGATGCAAGTGGAGGCGGATGCAGAACAAGGTTTGACTGTAAAGGCAGAATCATACTGAGCAACTGCAGGCAGGTAGCTAAAGGTCTGTCTGTCTACTTCAAGTCACCAAGAGCCAAAAGGCATGTGGTGTAGAGTTGCGGCACAGGGGCAGAGGCTGGGTAGCCACAGCAAAAGTTTTGTGGGTGCCTGGGACCCCAGAAGTTGGCCCCTATGGACCTTTGTTCTGATTTAGCGGAGCTCTTCTTAAGCTCAATGGAAACTTGGAAAAGCACAGAGTCCCCCAAGACTAGAGAAATATCGCTGTTCTTACTGCAATTCTTCCTCCCCTGCCGCCCGCTTCCAATGTAATTCTACAGATGTTTTGCCGAAGAGATGCCCCCTCAATTTGCTTCAAGTTCTGTGTTATGCAGAACTTGGGTGGAAAATTCAGACAAAGGTGAAATAAATAAGCAACGAACCCTCACATCCTAGTCCGGAAACATCTTTGGAGGTAGTGCCAGACACACCGGCAGGAACACACTTTGCTCCTTCAAGCAGGCAGCCAACTGTGCTCGACTTGAATATTCACGAAGCCGCACTGGGCTGTAACTCAGAAGCAAAACATTTACAAATACTTGTGTTGTTCCACAGGGAAAATCTGCATAGATTTGTCACTGTTTTGACATTAAACAGTTTTGAAATGCTGAGCATTTGGGTACCTTTTAAACCATTCAGTTGTAAACTGCAGTAGATTAATCTAAGGTACTTATGTAATTTGTTAGAAGTTGTGTAAATTACAGGCTCGAAGAAATGCATACTTTATGTTCCGTCAGTCGGTTTTGTCAGATACATTATTGGCGCACTTCTCCTTTGCCTTATGTACGCTTCTCTTGGGCATATATACTGAAACGCTCAAGTGCCTTCCTACAGCTATCTCCTGAAGCAAATAATATATTTACATTCTCATTCCAGTAAATAATGTCACGGATTTGTGTAAGTAAATCCACTCCCAGTGCACCTTATCTCCAAGACAGGAAATAAGGATGGATTGGACATGCTCATTTTAATGTGTCTCGGCGCTATTTTTAACCCCTCGACTGCTCTATTTGGTTAAGCAGGCATACTTAAAAGGCCAATAGAAGGAAGCAAGGATTACCATCCAGTTTCAACTAAACATATAACAAGACACACTAGGTTGGCAATATGGGAAGCTGTCTTATGCCAAGTCAAACCATTAGCTCACCTAGCTCAGCATTGCTCACACTGACTGGCAGCATCTCTCCACCATTTCAGGCAAATATCTCTCCCAGTCCTCACTAGCGACATCAGGGATTTTCTGCATGCAAAGCAGATGTTGTATTACTGATCTACAACCCTCCCCCAACCTCAACCCTCTCAGACCACAAGCTTTGTTAGCAAATTCATTTACTGGTAAAT
This sequence comes from Lacerta agilis, assembly GCF_009819535.1. Taxonomy (NCBI): domain Eukaryota; kingdom Metazoa; phylum Chordata; class Lepidosauria; order Squamata; family Lacertidae; genus Lacerta; species Lacerta agilis. The sequence goes on along the minus strand of NC_046318.1, from coordinate 18,727,815 downwards.
AACACAGAGTCCAGAGACAAAAGAAGTCCTGTTAACACGTTAATGCAGCAACTGAACAAAAACAATGTATAATTTCAGGTGAACGGAACAGAAATGTACATAACAGCCTTGTACATAACAGAGCGACGTAAATACAGATAAATGCAGATAAATACTCCCTCAGAATCATAGAAATGTAGAGTTGGAAGAGACCCCAAGATTCATCTGGTCCACCCAGTGCAATGCAGGAATCTCAAGTTAAGCATCCATGACAGATGGCCATCCAACCTCTGCTTAAAAACTTCCAAGGAATAAGAGTCCACCACCTCTTGAGGGAATCTGTTCCACTTTCCAACAGCTCTTACTGCCAGAAAGTTATTCCTGATGTTTAGTCCGAATTTCCTTTCTTGTAACGTGAATCCATTGGTTTGGGTCCTACCTTCCAGAGCAGGAGAAAAGAAGCTTGCTCCATCTTTCATGTGACAGCCCTTTAGATATCTAATATTTGAACCATCTGCCTGGTTGCTAAAAGACAACTTCACCACCACCACTCGCTTAGTTAGCTAACTTACTGAAGACAGAATTATGTTACAAATCAAATGCTTCCTGCTGTTTCACCATATCCCACTGGTTCCCTCCATTCCACCAGGTTTCCATTATGCCTGCTATATCTATTCTGTCCTTTAAGATCAAGCACTCCAACTGTTCCATCTTGGCTCAAAAGCATTTAGCATTAGCATATCAACACCTATACACAGTGTTTCTCTCCAAATGCCTTTAGCAAATGTCTTGTCATATGGCACGGTGGGCCTCTTTGACTTGCCATCATGTCCCCATGTACTCTCAATATCTAGTTTTTGAGACCCACCCTTTTAACTGTTTTTAATGGTGAGTTTTAGATTGTTCTGACCTGCCCTGGGATCTGCCGATGAAGGGTGGGCACCATTTTTTTAAAAAAATCTTTATTACTATTACACCCCTCTCCATATGGACCATCAAAAAACAGTTTCCCCTTCACCCTTTAGGGAAAATTCATCCCGAACTGGGCACATCTCAGATCCTGTTGACTTTATATCAATTTGGAGAAGTGCAAATTTCAAAGGACAGGGATAGACTTGCATTAAAATTTCAGACCCTCCAAGTGTCCCTATTTCCCAGGGACAGTCCCAGATTTACAGTAGCCATCCCAGTTTCTGTTTTGACCCCAGAATTTCCCGCTTTTCCTTAGGGCACCCCTATTTTCAATGGATAAATGTTGGAGGGTATGGAGTTATGCAACCCCCCCCCCCAAGCGAAGGATACAACCTTTAGAAAACATATGAGGGCAGTCCTGTATAGGAAAGATTTTTTTAAAAAAATGTTTAATGTTTTATTATGTTTTCATATCAAATCAAAATTGTGCTGGTCGTTGACCGTAAGAAAATTTTGATTTGATTTATGTTTTCATATATTTTGGAAGATGCCCAGAGTGGCTGGGGCAACACAGTCAGATGGGCAGGGTATAAATAATAAAATGATTATCATTATCATTATTATTATTGAATAAGGCATTCCTATTTTCAGTGGAGAAATGTTGGAGGGTATGCAACCTCCCACAACTCTAATCCTTCCCCTGCAGGATACATTTAGCTTCCCTCCAGTCAGATGGATGGGATATAAACAAAAACAAACAAACAACTGTTGTTGTTGTTGTTGTTGTTGTTGTTGTTGTTGTTGTTGTTATGGAATAGGATGTCTCTATTTTCATTGGAGAAATGCTGGAGGATATGAAATTTGAACTGGATGAATTTATCCCCCCTCCCCAGCCGCCCAATGAACTCAGATTGCATCCTTGTCCAGTCTTTTGTATGTATCACTGTGCAAAAGAGCATAAACATAGATGGATGAGTAAATAGTAAATAAATAGTAAAAACTGTAGGCCAAATCCTCCCTCCAAGGTTCAGCATTGACAAACACAGCACATAATGTACACAATACAGCTAGGAACACAGGTGCACAATGATCTTTTATAGTCCAGACCTCTGCATGCTTATAGTCAGGGTATCAGTACTTCTTTCGAATCTTCCACCACTTCCTCCCAAACACACATCTGTGTACCCTCCCCACTTCACATGAAATCAGATCTGCTATTTGACTAAGAGTGTTCCAAATTCTACCTAGAATTATTCAGCTGCAAAAAGCTGGTGCTAATGAATGGACACCTTCTCGCTCATTATCTCAATTCGGACTTAAAAGTGTGATATGATTTAGCCGTTTGACAGTGTATTCAGCTTTAATCATACACGGCATATTAGATTCCCAGCCTCCTCCCTCTCTTTTTCCAACTCCATCCCTGAAGTAGGAGGTCAGTAGTAAAAGTGAGAGTTCAGTGCTTCGGAGAGGTGCTGTGATTTTGTGTGCGCATAAGAAACACCCACAGTTACCAGTCTGAAGATACAAAGGAGGAGTTTTGACTGCATGATCTTCAAAAGCTTGACATTCACCAATCACAACACTATGTATAACTTGTTTGTTTGTTTGTTTGTTTTAGAAAACCGATACAAAATAAAAGTTGCAAGGCTTGGGAAAAAATATGTTTTTGCCTAGCACCTAAAAGTTGTCAATGTGTCAGGGTGGGGGAAAACATTCCACAGAAAGAGAGTCACCACTGAAAAGTCTCTCTCTTCATTGTTGCAACCCACACATAAGAAGGCCCCAAGGGACCATCTCATATTTGCAGGTTCCTTTGTAAAAGCTGGCCAAACACCAAATGTATTCAATTTCAGATATTGATATTTAATCACAATGTTGAGTTTGGCAATAAATAAATAAATATTGTTCTCTCCATATCCGCTGTGTTATTAATATTTCATTCCCCACTGTTCCAACTAAACAAAAATTGCATTTGAAGAAGAAAGACTTGTTTACTGCAATTGACATTTCCTCAGATATGGCTGGTAGGAGACGTCTTCCTGAATGATGACACAATTTGGGTGTGCTGTCATTGTGAGAGGTCAGGGGAAGAGGTTTTTGGAATCCAAATCTATTCAGATCTAATGCAAAGGACACAGTTATGAGAGGTGCCTCGAGGCTCCATTTGATTTGCCTTTGGAATATCAAATCACTCAAGAGTGTAAGATGAGCTGAGCTGACACATGAGCGCCATATACCGAAGGTGACAGAACGCCTTGCTTTTGATTGTGCTCAGACTTCACTGCTCTGCTCTTCATCTTCTCTCATTTCCACACAGCGCAGGCAACTCCCCAGGTTGCAGGGCTGAAGGCTCTGTGTGAGACTCTGGAAGGCATCTGCTTCCCCAAATTGACAGCTAGGTGAACTTGGGGTGACTTGGTAGGAAGGCACAGAAGAGAAATATATTTGGTTCATATTTTAAAGCGAACCAACCTATTTTGCCAGCCCGTGACGTTTATGTGGATTGGAACACAGCTATCAGCTGGATTACATTACTCCATTTTTTTTGGGTGATGTCGTTTCAGCACAATCTCGTTGGAGGAGGAACCAGGAGAGCTCTATAAGTGTGCTCCCGGCTGCTCATTTATAGCCTTGGTTTGAATTCAATCCAGGCTGCAAAAAAAGAGAGAAAAGAACTGCCTTCTTTTGCAGGTGCAGCTCAAGCTATGTCTGCAAAGGAAGATGTTTTCTTGAATTCAAGGTGAGGAATGCAAAAGACCAACTGAGAGCATGCTCTAAACACATTCCCCACTCTTCCTCCACAGCTGAAAGTCACAGCTTTGTTTAATGTGGTGCGTTTTTTGTCTCTGACGATACAAAGGCACTATGTTCAAAAAGTGCAGCCTTTTAGCCGCAAAGGAAAAATTGAAAGTGCATTTCCTTTTAGCTGTGGCTTGGAGGTTGAAGCTGCAGGCTGCAGCTCAAGCTTCCCCATGTTTGATATCATATATGATCTCAGCCTGGTAGGCCTAATTAGACCCAAAGGCCAGAGATTTTCCACCACTAGTTTAATACAAGGGATAAGTCAGTGTCAGTATTATGTGTGTCCCTCTTCTCCCAATGACAGTTTAGAACATGATGGGGGGGGGCAGGCAACACACAATGTGAAAATGTAACATCATATTAAAACAGGGATTTGTTGGAAGGAGGGAAAGAGACCTCAGCACCTTCATCTCTCTCATAACATCCAGTTCCATGCTCAGTTTTATAAGCCAGCAAAGGAAATCCTCATGAAAGGAAAGCTGTCATTTCTAGCTCCCCTCACTGGATTGGGACCCATATGTTCCTGCTAAATACGGAGGTGCCAAAGCCACTACCGATTTATTGAGGCAGGAGCTTCACATTTGCACATCTGATACCATTCCAGGGAAGCAAGGACAGGTATAAGTTTGCTAAGACCAATGATGATGATGTAGGGGGGAAATTTCAGTATCACTACGTTGTCACTGGATCTCAGCTTAGTTGAAGTTTCAATGCAAATTTGGAGGTTTCAGCTTGAGCAAACCATCTAAAGAACATGAAAGGGAATCAAAAAGAGCATGTGAAAGATTAGCAAAATCTATTGGCAGGCATTCCCCACCCCCCCAAACTGTGGTGCGCACCTGCAGAAGTGGTGTTTAATGTGATTCCTTGCTGCACTGCAGAATATGTGTAAGGATGTGTTTTTCCACTTGCAATGCAAAAGTGGATGCACCATTTTCACCTTGGGGCAATATGTTCTTATTTTACCTTTAAATCTGTGTACATTAAAGGCAAAGTTAACAAATATGGCCAGAGTTAGAGAACATATACGATCTGAAAATCTTTTTGAGGCATAATTGAGTTTTTTATTTATAAATTGCTGGTGCACCAAGGTACAAGATAGTGCAGAATCATTTCATTTACTGGGTATCTGTATACTCTGTCTGATTATCCAAGCAGAGGAGTTTAGCATTTGTTGTTACACGTGGTTGGCTGTTTTATGTACATCAGATTGATTGTAAATAGCTATTTTACTTTTCAAAATAAAAACAATGAAAATAGTATTGACCAGAATATTATCCTTCTGCCCTTCAATATTTTCATATTTTCTCATGTTGTGTTCAACTTTAAATAACTCCTATTATAAATCTAATTTCCCAAAAAGAACAGGAAAATGAGATAGACTATTTTTGGCAATTAGGGAACATTGAAAGCTTTAGAATTTTTTTTGTCTCCCCCCCCTTTCTTTTGCCTTTCCAGTCAAGATGGATAGTCTGCCTTTATTCATTAACCATAGCCTTAATTTACATATGAACAGAAATTTCTTTCCTTAGGAAATTGTCATCATTAAAAAAGAATACCTCATTAGCCACACTGATTGATTTCTTTCGACAATAACTCATCACAAATTAACCAAAATATAAGAAAAATAATGCTTTAAAGTGTGTATTAATTTCACTTATCTCCTCTGACTAGTCATAGCCTTTCAAATGCAAATCTTAAACGAGATGCAATTTCCGATGTTAAACTGTATCCCGTATCCATGCTAACATTCTACTAGAAAATGAGTTCTGGCCAAATGAAATGATTGCATTAACATATGCCATGACATTTAAAACAGCTAGGTGGAAAATCTGGGTCCTAGTTAGAGGGTGTGTCATAGTGATGAGGCGTCAGTGCATTTTTATCCATATATAAAGTTTCAGTAAAGAGTACGCACATCAGTTAACAATAAAGTAGTTCAGAATCGTAGGCATTAAACTAACATTTTCTGGAATGCTCTCCCCAAAGTGGTTCACTTACCCTTTATTTAGTTGTCCTGTTGGTACAAAGTGGCCATTTCATTCCTACTATTATGCTTGTTTGCCTCAGCACTGTTTTGTATCCAAATTGTTTTTGTGTTTGCTTCTTACCTAGAATGCCCTGGGAATTTGTATCAAAGGATGGCATGAGAATTTGTAGAATGAATAACTAGTAGGGTGGGGAAGCCGTTGAGAAACGTGTGGTTTTTGCATATTAAAGTTGGGCCAAGCTGATGGAAGAGGAAACAGGAAAATAAGCAATGCACAACCATGTTGTGATATGAAGAAGCACAAGCGAAGGCAAGACTGAAAACTCGAGAGAGACAATTGGGCAGAACATGTACATTGATTTATCTACTACATCCATGCACTAAACAGAACCAGACTTGCTTGGCTTCAGCAAAGTGGCTGCCATGGTTCCCTTCAGAGTAATGTCCCAACAGGTCAGGATGCAGGTCCAAGAGCACAATGCATTTGTGCAGGTCATCTGAGGGGAAAGTAGATCTGGTCAGCAACTAATACGGCATCCCTTAGTGCAGGTACATCCAACTCCCAAGAGACTGCGATCTACTCCCACTATAAAAAAATGGCAGTGATCTACCCATTGTCATTGCCAAGAGTTGTGTATATATATATATATATATATATATATATATATATATATATATATATTGTGTGTGTGTGTGTGTATATATATATATATATATATATATATATATATATATATATACACACACACACACACACACACACACACATACATACATACACATGGGGTTGATCAGAGTTGGTGAGCTTTTTCGGGGGAAGGGGTGGTTGTTAAGCTTTTGTGGGAGAGGGTGACCCAGATTTGTTGAGCTTTTCTGGGGGATAGATCGGCAGCACCCCGGAGATCCTGCAATCTACCTGGAACACCCCTGCGATCTACCTGTAGATCACGATCTACCTGTTGGACATGCCTGCAGTGGAATCCTCTGCATTCTCAGGAGCTACTGTTGCTTTCTTAATGTGAATAGGGAATCATAGAATCATAGAGTTGGAAGAGACCACAAGGGCCATCCAGTCCAACCCCCTGCCAAGCAGGAAACACCATCAAAGCATTCCTGACAGATGGCTGTCAAGCCTCTGCTTAAAGACCTCCAAAGAAGGAGACTCCACCACACTCCTTGGTAGCAAATTCCACTGCCGAACAGCTCTCACTGTCAGGAAGTTCTTCCTAATGTTTAGGTGGAATCTTCTTTCTTGTAGTTTGAATCCATTGCTCCGTGTCCGCTTCTCTGGAGCAGCAGAAAACAACTCTTAGATGGATTCTGAAAGTGGAAAACCCTGTATAATCTCTGACCCTCAAAGCCTAACAGAAGCCTATGTCCACCATGTGTTCAGTAAAAACCCTGTTTCTGTGACCAGCCCCAAACTGCAAAATTTGGGATGTTGTCAAGCAGCTGGTGACCATGAGTGCTGAGCTGCATTTGGCTTGGTGCATCACTAGTTCTGCAGACCAAGATCAAAGCTGCAGATATCTCCTTTCCACTGATGAAATGGACCTTAAACACGGTTGCATTCAGTTGCCTGCAGCAAGAGACATTATCTGAAAATCTGTTTCTTTCCACTGCAATCGAACACCGTAAAAAAGGAAAATGCCTAAATCATGTTTACAGTACACTCTAACTTGGAGCTGATGAAAAGAAATTGAGCTGTGCATTAACTTGCTGGGGAAATTAGCACATAAATTAGACCTCAATCAGATCTTCTTGTAATCAAGTGATTAATACAGTCATACAGAAGAATGTTTATCTATGGCATGACACAAAATCTCTGTAATCAACACACTACAACTGAATATCAAGGTCTTTTAACTGTTAATTGCAAGTGGGGGGGGGAGTAAAGATAAACCCTGGAAAGGATGTCAGATGTCCTTTTAGCTATTGCATAAAGGTTCTCATGGCATGTTATCAGCCGTGATACCAGTGTTCTATGGGCTTCAGTTATCTGCTGGAATATTTCCCCTGCATTTTTTCCAACTATTAAATTTTTGTGGGTGGGGGATGGGGAAATTGTTTTCAAAAACTTTCAAAAGGGGAAAGAAATTTTGACAGAATTCTGATGGGTTTTTGTTTAGCTTACTTTTGAGGTGTCAGTGTCCATGCTTATGTTTTTCAAGTCATCTCTCAAGTGGTCTCCACTCTGCAGCCTTCCTGGTGCCAGAATTTCCTGGGACTAGGGGAACCATGTCATCCTCAGCTGTAAGCAGACGAAGGTAGAGAAGTTGCCTACTGTGCCTACTGCCACTGGCAAAGGAAGAGGAGTGCGGGGGGAGTGCACTGCCCCCGACAGCGTGATCCAGGTGGAGTGCCATTGTGGTTGCCCCCCAACCCACGCTGGGCTCCATGGCGCCTCAGGCAGCGCACCATGCCCCGAGGACGCGTGCCACACCCCTGTGGGTGGTGCACTATGACCCCAGGATGCATGCCAACCCCACTCCGCCTGCTCTCTGCCCCCCCCGGTGCCAGAGCATGAACCTCCACCACTGCCTACTGCACCTGTTCAGCATTTTTTAATGCAAAGATATATTAATAAAAAAGGAAAAAGGTAAGATTTTCTTTAAAAATGAAAACAGTGATGACACCACTCTCAGGTGCTCAGTATCCTCTATTTGGGGTCTTGGGGTCTTCAGATCAGCGAAAGATGTCATGGGACTTTTAAGATCAGAAAGCATAAGAAAAAACAAAACAAAACAAAACTATGGAAAGCATAAGAAGTTAGGGAGGCTGCAGAGCACTGGAAATATGTCTAATAGAAAGAAAAATTAACAGGTTGGAATTCAACATAACACTAGCATGAAAGTTCCATCAGTAGAATGATTTCTCCTTTAGCAATGAAACTTTCTCCCCAACTCCTCTTCCTCTTTTACTCCCTTTTTCTGAAGTAGGCAATTTATTTATTTATTTTTTATAAAAATTTATTGGCATTTTTTCTTATACCACCTAAACCCAAATCCCCACCAACAGTTATACAAATACAAAACAAATAAACTTATAAAACAAATACAAACATTGCCAAGCTTCTTCCTCTTATTTAAACCTCTCATCAAAAAATTCCTTTTTCCGAATCTTGACCGTGACTTCCCCTGCCTTTTCACCTTCGGTTTTATAACCTTACCCTATTTCTTTAACCATTACTTCTAAAAATATAACACAATTATATTTATAAAAACACAACAATTGTCTTAATCAACTTGTTCTATACTTCATCCTATACTAAATATACTGACAACATCTCCTCAGAAATCATCATAAAAAATTTAAACTAATTCTTAGCTTATTCCTTTGACCTTTAGTCTGCTGCTAATAACATATAGCTTCAGATATCTCCTTTCTTATAAAAAACAAAGCTAAAAAACTATAGGTCTTCCCACTCCGATTCCAGCACATCATATCAATCCGTATTTTACTTAGTGCTTCACCCCACACCCCCTCTATCCATTATCTTTTTCCTGGTGTCACCAGAGCCAAGTTCCCCATTGTCCTCTTTTTCCAAGTGACCACAGATCCAGGCACAGTTCAGAGCACTCTTTGCAACGAGTTTCAGGGTATCCAATTCATCTTCTTTCGGCTGCTCCTTTTCTTGAAACCATTCTTCTTCTTCTTGTAAATATCTTGATTCTTTGTCCCTTGCCCCCGAGCTCACACCTCGGGGACTGGATATAACAAAACCTATCGTCGTCTTGGGGCTGCCACCTCCAAAAAACGAACATTTTTCCCGGAGTAGCCCCTCCACTTCTCCCCATCCTTCAAACAGCCCCCTCAGCTCCTTGCAAAGGTGTCCTTCCAAAGTGTCAAAATTTTTAAAAGCCTCATCTGTGGGAAGTATACCTTCTTTCAGTTCCCCACACAAAGCTTTCACCTTCCGATAAATAAGTTCCACTCTCAGCTCGATGATCCTTTGTTCATCCGTTAATCCAGGGTTGAAGACAAGTTCGAAAACAAAGTTCAGCATGACGGAGGAGGGGGGTGGGAGTAAGTATCAAATTGCAGTTCCTATCTCTATGTTCCTCCTTTGTAAGAGTTGTTTTTCACCTCAGTTCAAACTTTTCGTCGCCATTTTTTCCTGAAGCCAGAGTACAAAGACTAAAACTTTAAATGGAAATATCTTTCACCAATCCGCTCCCCAGAGGGAAATTTTAACAGTCTCACTCATCAAACTTCAAATACTTTGTAGCCAGTTCTGTAGCAGCAGTCACTCAAACTGGTTAACTTGTTTCATCCGAGGGGAGGGAGGCAGGCTGCCTTTCTCTTTCCCCCGGGTCGTCCAAAAAACATACTATAAAGTCCAATTCTAGTACTCACAACTACCGGGTTCTTCAGATCGAAACATCACAGGTAGAACTTCGACGCTCAATTCGGGATCTGTCGCCGCACTTACATCCCGGTTGGGGCATGTCCCCTAAAGCCCGGCTCCGTAGTCCCTTCACCCCCACTCCCCCTTTACAGGGGGAGCGAGGGAAGGGTTCGGGGCCACAGCGGGCACAGCCGGGGAGCCCAGGGTGCGGGACGCTCTTCCCGCACCCCAACCGGAGCCCCGCTTTGCGGTAGCGGGGCTCCTAACCCCCGGGATGGACCGGGTGCTTCGGAGCCGAAGCAACCCGCGACCACCCGTAATGGCGTCAGCCGCCGGAAGTCCCTGAAGTAGGCAATTTAGGCTAGTGGTTTAGCCTTCTGTAGATTGACAGACATTTCTACAAAATTTGTTTTGAATTCCATGAAGCTAAGTGAGCTAAGGACCGAGTGGCCCAGGAGGTTGTGTACAAATGCTGAAGAACTCAACCTTTTCAAGAATCTACTTAAGTACTTTTATCCAAGAACCAAGCAGAGAGAGAAATACAAAAAAACAGGAAATAGGTTTGTTTGTTTTTTGGTTTTTTAGAAAAGAAAATTCTCTGCCCATCTCATGAAAAACAAAGAGAACTGGGAAACTTAGCTATCTCCATGGAGAGGAGGGGTGGTTGAAAGAAATATTCTTAGCAGTGAAAACTTTTATTATGAACTATTTTGGGACTCCGAAATCTTGATGTCCACAAGAAAGTTGGTGAACATTCTGGATAGCCTTTGATGCTCCTCCTCAGTATAGATTAACACAATTATCCTCTGCTTAGAAGAACATGATTACCTGTTTTGTTTTTGTTTTTGTTTTGTTTTGTTTTGGGTTTGTTTTTGCTTTTTTTAAAAAAACAAAAACAAGGAATAGTCCATGATGCCATAGAAAATGAGGCTTTGTGTTCTCAGAGTGTCAGGTGCCATCTGGAAAAACTACTGCAGTATTCACAAAAGCTATGGCATAAATAGGCACTAAAAATGCTAAAATATTTTAAAAAGAGAAACTGTATCTGTGCAAAGATCCCTACTGTCCCCAGCCCCTTGCCCCAGTGAAGAGGTCTTCTATCACTTCCAGATGATCACTCTGCTTTCGGTAAGGACAGTAAAACATGAACAGAACAAAAGATGTGCAATTAGCTTCTTGGCTGAACCGAAGACAAAGCATTAGGAGCAGTTTAAAGATCTCCTTTGAATGTGTCCATCTGTTCATTATGAGTTTATTTGGCATGCTGAACTTCTTCCAAATAGACTTAGTCTTTGCTCTCCTATATCATTATTTTTGTTGAAGTTTCTATATTCCAAGTGAAGCACCATTGTGGGTTCCTTGTGATTGACACATTGATTCATTCCCAGCAAGGGTCTTCTAATTAACATGACCTTTTGATAAGGTGGGAGATACTGGATGAGACAAGTGCTCTCAGGAGAGCTATTAACAACTTCTGAGCAATTGCTAATGTTAGAGAGGTTCTATATGTGGTTTTGTGGGGGTGGGGTTAAGAATAAAAGTTTGGAAAGTAATTGACAAAGTATGGATATATTGCACACAAAAAGAAGAACATTAAGAAGAACTGATAAGTTAATTAACCCCTCGCAAAGCAAACATTTATACATTAGGCAAACTGTACACTTTGGGCATTAGTTAATCACCCTCATAAAATCCAAGGATGAAATCGTAAGTCCACCTGGACCTCAAAACAAAACACAGAGACACAACTTCATCTGTCGTAAGTTAACATTGTTTCACACACCATAACTAGTGGGCTTTGTTTCTTCACGTCAGATGGCATTTGTACCAAGGGAATTCTCATTTCCCTCACCATCTGGTCCCACACATGGTGACTTGATTCAGAGATGACAATGTTCTGTTAATGGGACCTGACAATTATTTTTCTAACTGGGCAGCCAACTGGCTGGGGGGACTTAAGAGCCAGTGCAGGTTCAGGGCCAATGTGTGTTAAAGTCAGTATCAACAGACACGGTTTCTGTTTTGCTTTCAAAGTAAGATGGAATCAAACTTTCAACAAGCTGATCTTTATCTGTGGACAGTGGGAAACGAAATCCTCACCAAGTACAATCAGTATCATAGTTGTGACTTTACTGAGATGTGCTTTTTATTCTGAAGTGCATGAAAGATGACAACCAGAGACTGCTAAGTTGAGGACTACATAAATTTACAAATTATGGTGGAAAATTATGATCTCTTCCGTTGATTTTCTTCCACATCTCTGTGCTTACATAGATTATCCATATCTACCTCAGAACTGGAATAATGCAGATCCTGGTGGCGATCCTCCTCAGTAGACAACATACATTTTGGAGCATCGAAGACAATTGAGGTTCTCATGGCTGAGGTCTCTGAGGACTCAGCTCATTCATTGCAACTAGTCCCTCTTCTCCAGAAAAGTATATTAAATGCATATGATAATGCACATAGTAATTAAAATATGGACTTTTCATGTACAGTGGTACCTCAGGTTAAGTACGCTTCACGTTAAGTACACTTCAGGTTACAAACTCCGCTAACCCAGAGATAACGCTTCAGGTTAAGAACTTTGCTTCAGGATAAGAACAGAAATCGTGCTCTGGCGGCGCAGCATCAGTGGGAGGTCCCATTAGCTAAAGTGGTGCTTCAGGTTAAGAACAGTTTCAGGTTAAGAACGGACCTCCGGAACGAATTAAGTACTTACCCAGAGGTACCACTGTATACGTCAATAAATTTGAACAAAATGGGCCTATGTTTGAGTGCCAGTGAAAATAAAATGGACCTAGGTTGATCTGTGCGTCACTGAGAGCAGGTCATTGCTGAAAGAATACAAGGCAGTTATCATAAGAGCAGTTGTGTCAGGATGGAGTGCACTGGGTACACAGAGAGGTAATAGCTGAAATTACCTCAGGCACTAAAGATTTCACATATAACAAGCTTCCCCACATCTGGCTGTATATTTCCCTAAATAAGGACAGTTTTATGAATTCGATGAAACTATGAGTTCAATGGGACTTATTCCTGGATAGATGCATGTGAGATTGCTGCCTTACAGTCAGGTACAGTTAAAGAAATTACGCATTGAAGTAGAGCTGGAAATAGCAACACAATATTTTGCAATCCATTCATGAATAAGAACCTTATACATTCAATAGAAAATCCTTTGCTGGAGATACTAAATTATCCGTTGGCGTGGAAGAACCACCATTAGTATCTGTCAGCTCAGGATCTCCAATGTATGAATTTGGTTTTCTTTCACCTTTCAAAGGCAGTACAAAATGGTAATGGCATTTCAATATAAGGTGTTATTTCTCGTCCTGGCCAGCTGTTTAAATCTCCTTGTATGAGTTCTGCGAATGATTTACTGTAACTTGTTATGCTGATGGGTAAGTTTAATAGACGCAAATCAACTTTATTAAATGTCACAAGAGAAGGAAGGTCTAAGTTGGCCATGGAAGTCAAAAGCAAAATCCTGCATATGAGGATCCTAATAAATGAATTGTGTGTGAATGCGTAAACCATTTCCTTCCATGGTGTGTTCTTTTCTGCCCTGTGCATTCTATAGTCCAAATGCACCCTTCTCTGACTGGCGGTTATCATGTGTATTTGCTTTGGGAGAAAGTGGCTGCAAGGTGCATGGGATGGGACAGGGGAGCATAAAAACAGACAAGTTACCGATGTGGTTATGGAGAGGACTGAACAGTAAAAAGGAAAATCATTCTGCATATTTGTGCATTGTAACCGTGATATTTTTAATTCTTTTTGAAAAGTAAAAGGTTGCAGCATAACAACTAAGCATCATGCCAGCTATGCAGGTACAGGAAATAGAAACAAAGTCATAATGAGGGATGGGACAATCTGTCAATTTCATTTTCACATTTTTTTTCCAATCTTAAATTCAGTTCCCCACATTTCAACATCAGTTTGCATTTTTAAAAAGGTCCTCATTAAAATTCATAAACATTTCAGTGAAATTACCTCCTAATAAACATATCTGCGTGCATTTTTGCCTAATATACTGGTACATGTTTTTTGGAAAAACAATGCTCCCTGATATAAGGCATTTTTGCACTCCCCCTCCCACTGAGATATACATCTTTATGCACATTATACCCTAGTATATTAATTTTTGCATATATCATTTGGTTGGAGAACTGCACTGCAAAATTCAGAGAACTGTGAATATCAATGGATATTGAAATGTATATCATTTCAGAAAGTGAAAATTAGGTAGAGTCACCTTTAAATGGGAACTGAACTGAATTTCTCCACAGTCCTGCCCATAATCAATATTAGTTTGAATGACAGAAAGAATATTAATGTTTACTAGATCAGTGTCAGAGCTCATAACACGTTGAAGAATTGCAAACCTACTAGGTTCAATTTATGAACCAACTAATTTCAAGTTTCAGCATCATCACTAGTTGACCCCGGTAGATCAGAGATTAACTATAATCTGCCATTTGGCTTGAACTGCAAATGCCACATAAGTTAGTAGAAGAAAAGTTGTTTGTGTGTGTTGTGTGTGTATAAAGATAATCTTGAACATCTTTCTACTTAAAGCAGGAAATATCAGAGTCTCCTGACACTTCTCCATAGAAGTACCTATTCTGACAAGAACCACTGGAGGCATCTCAAACCATATCCCATTTACAGTGAAACTAATTCAAGTCTCATGTTAAAGTACCTCATTCAAGCAGGAAGGAAATTGAGACAGTTAAAACCCTTACTCCATTTTTTAAAAAGTATTACTTAATTTAAATTGTCATTGCCTGACACCATTTAAAGAAGGAAATTAAGTCTCCCTATGCTTGGCTAGTGAATGCATGCTGAAATCTCCTTCCACTTATTTGAATGAGACACAAACCTAATTATGGAGTCACGGTTGAACAAAAAGGCTGGGATTTCAGTTGGAAACATTAGAAATATAGATTAGAGTGACCATGACCACATCATATAAGTAGATGCCCAAGCATCTTACTTACATGTCCAAAATTACAAATCTAATTTTGTTTTTTGGTATCCAAAATAATGAATTGTGATAAAAGGAGTCTGAACTGCATTTCAACAAGACACCCTTTTAGTTCTGTGCCCCAGAAATGGCCAATGTGTTCAGAGCCAACACCAAACTTGAAATTGTCATAATTGTGATTCTTTCTACTCAAGGCAGTTGTACTGGGTTAGTTCGCTGCCTTTTCTCACCCCACCCTTCCTACCAAGTGATCGGAATGCAGTAAAAATAAAATAATAATGGGGGGGACCATTAAGGCACAAAATAAAATCTGTACCTTCCAGGAAGCAGAAGCTCACCATTCCCTGAAGGCCTAGAGAGAGAAATAAATTTTAGCCGTCAGTGAAAAGGTGTGGAGGACAGACACAGTTCTTTGAAGGACAACATATTCACGGATTCACCACAGAGAAGGCCTGAGTTCATCTACCTGCCAAATGGTCTATGTCCAGGACCATTAACAGGGCCTCTCTAGCAAATCTTGGTAATGGAGAAGGCATTTCTGGAAATGCATGGTTCCAAGGTCATTCAGGACTTTAAATACTAATGTTAGCACCTTGACTTGCGTTCTGTGCAGTACTTTCAGGATTGGTATTAGATGATCCCATTCTGTCACCCTGTTCAGTGTCAGTACAACCACGCTCTGCACTAGATATAGTTTGGTTCTAATAATAATCTTTCCTGACACAATCTTATTATGTCTATATTTAATGCTTGTAAAGCAGTTGCTGCTTTCTTCCATGCAGCAGCAATGGTCTGCATAGGACCCAATAAATCATCTGGTGTTTGTTTGTTTTGCTGCTGAGAAGGGACAGCAAAAATACTCAAGGCAAGGATGGCAGCTTGAGTTCAAGGAAGGCAACTTCTCTTATCATGAATCGTTCTCCAGTCTGCCTTTCACTGGGTCACAAAGCGTGGAATTTCAAAACAACACACATGATTTCATTTCATATTTTCAACTAATATGCCTTTGGGATACATCATCATTTCATTGCTTCAGTTGCATCCATAACTGTAAAGATTCGATACTTGGTTCTGGCATTTTGTTCTTAAAAGGCCAAGATATTCATGAATTGCAAAGAGGAAAAGAAAAGAATCTGACTGCTATGGTGATAGGTGTTTTGGGCCACATCCAAACAGGACATTTTCTTGATTTGAGACACAAATGAAAACATTATGCCACTTATGCAGACCATATTTTTAAAAAATGTTTTTGCAAACTGCGCAGGGAACTTAGTTTCATGCCCAGGACAAAAATGGAATGAATTACCTTTTTTAAATAAATAAATAAATAAATAAATTAATGTGTTTATAAGAAAATCAGCAACCACCTTAATCTAGCATGATAAACTCCCAACAGTGAATCTTTTCAAGAAGAGTATTTACAGACTGCGTGTCCCAGCATGCAATTCAAGGCAAGGAGTAATATTGCCAGAAAATGATATGGAAAGTATGCCCTGATTTCTGGAAGGAGACTAGAGGATTGCCTTGTGCCCATTCATTTCAACAGGTCTACTCTGAGTAGGATTAACATTGGAAACAACCCAGCTCCAGGCTTATGAGGTTTTTAGGATGAGAGCCTTCTGGTGAGCAACTTCTTATCTGGGTCTGGTGGACTTCTTCTTCTTCTTCTTCTTCTTCTTCTTCTTCTTCTTCTTCTTCTTCTTCGAATTGTGTGGTTCACAGATTATCTGTGTGTGGTGGGAGTACTCTAAGCAGTGCTGGGTGATAGCTATGCCAGGCACTCAAAATGATGCTAAGCTGGGAGCATTACAGGAAATTTACTAACTTACTTCATTAAACCTTTATTAGGCATCACAAATATAGTAAAGGTAAAGGATACACACACACACACACACACACACACACACAGCCATGTCAAATATGTAATAACAAGGATTTTCATTGGAGTTTCTTCCTGCTAAATAGTGCCATTCACCACTCTAAGAGATACTATTAACAAAAACTCAGCCACCCTTGCAGTTACTTCTGGGTTAAGGATAGAATCTGATAACACAGGAAGTTTAAAAGGGTGGAAACATGCAGCTGGATAGTGCTGTTCAGAGTGCTGAGACAAAAGAAGGATGGATGGGGGGGCAATTAAGGAGGGTGCAAGACAGGCATCAACAGCAGGCCCTGGCAACTACCCAGTAATTCCAGGTGCTGGAATTCCCTAGATGTGCTGCTATGTGAATGTTTACACTAAAATTAAATTAAGTTAAAGGATCTGAAATGAGAAACATTCAATATATATATACCAGGCATGTCCAACAGGTAGATCGTGATCTACCAGTAGATCACTGGACATCTGTGGTAGATCACCGGTAGATCAGTGGCTGCCCCCAAAGAAGCTAAAAAAAGTTGGCTCCCCTAAAAAAAAGCTCAACATCTTTGCCCTGCACCCCTAAAATGACCTGAACCACCAAAAATAGGGCTTTCCTTCCTAAAAAGTACAGCTCAATGTCACTTTCTTCTTCCCCAAAGAAGCTCAACAACTTTTACATGAACCCCCCAGAAAGGGGGTAGATCACTGCCAGTTTTTAACTGTGTGAGTAGATCGCAGTCTCTTGGAAGTTGGCCACCCCTGATATATACATATAGGTAGAATCATGACAATGGATGGAAACATATAATTGATAAGTGTTCTCCTTATTACAGAGTTGAGTACCCGAGTCCCTTCAAAAGTTGTTGGCTGCAATCATCCCCAACCGACATGGCTAATAGTCAGGGATGTTGGGAGCTGGAACAATATCTGGAGGGCCACAGACTCCATGTCCCTGTCTTTTTAAATGAACTGTTTATTGGAAGACATAATATCGTATTCCTGATGAACTCTGAAGCTCACTGAGTGGGTTAGGCCAAATCGCTTTGTTTCAGTTTGATTAGATACTGAAAACATTTCTTTTGATATCCCAGGTCTTTTAGATAGGACAAATTAATGGCAAATCAGAATCAATACTTGTGATTCTGTCCTGCAACATGACAGGATGGGTAGGCAAGTTCATCAACCTGCATCACAGGGATGTTGTGAGATTCATGACAAAGCAAGGATCTTAAACCAGGTTCACATTCATTACAGCATCAAGCTGGCTTCCTCTAGCCCCCCCCCCCCATGTTATTTGAGAGAATTACAAAGCAACTCTAAGTAAGTGAGAAAATACTTTGGCCCTTGTAAATTCTTTAGTGAATTATGGTGACATCAGCAACAAAGATAATAAAAGGGAATGTAAATGGAAACTGTATCACATCACTAGATCTTTGTGTATTATGTGGAGTAATGAGTTTTTCAACTTATAGTAGCCATAGTATCGCCATGTGGCTCTACTGCAGAACTTTAATTAAAAATTGAATACCCACAAGATCAGAAGTCTTAATAAAGATGGGAGAGATCAAGGCCACACATTTTGGAAGTGCAGAACAACAGCCTTTAATTTGCCATTATCTGGAATGCTGGATCTAAATTTTCATGGGGAACCCAATCTTATCTCATACTGCAGCATTTTCTGGAAAGGTGAAAGGTGCAGCAGACAGACTCGCCCTGCTTGCTTGTTGGCACACATCCTAGTTGGCCCAAGCTCTCTTTGTCCTCAAAAAACAAAACAAAACAAAACTGTATGCCCTTGAGTCCAGTGGTCACATATAAAGATTTCCTCACCTTTGGCAGCTGCTGGTCCAGCTCAGAGACATTCACAACATTAGAAGATCTGGCATGAAAAGCTGAAAGCATACAACCCCAAATTTCAACCATTCTGATTTACTCAGGGCTGGCCCACCCATGAGATGGACTGAAGCAGCTGCCTTAGGTTGTGGAATCCCACACATGCACCCTGCCTGCTTCTGTCATCACTGGGGTTGTGTAGTGGTGGCACCTTCTTCTGGAAAGATCTCACAAATTCTTGTGAGAGTTCCACCAGTTATTGTGAAATTTCACTGGAAGCCCCCATGTCACCCTGGTAAGTGAGGTTTGGACATCACAGTGGGGAAGATCACCTTTCAATTTCATCCCAGGCAGGAAAATGGAATGCGCCATCCGTGGACTAGATTTACGTGACAGATATCTGGAGGTCTCCTGGCCTTCACACGTCAGTTATATCAGCCAAGTTGAGTAAACTCAATCCATGGGCCATGAAAGATGAAAAGACCTCTGGGCTTCAGTATACCCTGATGATGTCATCAACATTCCCATAGAGTCCTGTATCTCTGTTGGCCAAATCCTATATTTCCAGAATTAGGAGGAAATGAACTTGCAATAAGGTTACAGATCATTACATCAATGCATCATCAAATACTGTGACTACGCACTGCTCTTGCTTGCAAGAAATGCTGATGTGAAGGTTGGCAGTCAGACTGCATATCCAAAATCTACATCCACTGGACCAGGATTAGTTTTAATAAATCTGTTGTGGAGTAAAAACATTAAGGCAAGCAGAATGGGTATTTTTTTTAAAAAATCTCCCTGCTATTTTAATCCAATGGGGTGGGGGTGGGGAGACTCTCCAAAGGAGACTTATTCACTGTTATAGACTTTCCCCCATGAATTAATTTAAACAAATATTTGATCAGTACAAGATTATTTTCTCTGAGAACACAGCTTCCTCCATTTTGTACATTCAATAGACTAAGCAGAGGAAAAAGAGATTACCGTAAATGCTTTGTATCAGAAACATTGATAAAACAGATAGGCATGGTTTGGTGTTGGTTTTTTTTTTTTTTAGGGAAGAAACATTTACTCTAGCAAATTAAGATCTAAATGAAATAAATCAAATTCAGATTTGAATTTGATTTGAAATAGTAATATAATTCTCTCTGAGGCAGGGGTGACTAACCAGTGGCCCATCAGATGTTGTAGGATAACAGTTCCCATCAACCTTGATCATTGGCCATGCTAGCTGGTAAGATTTGGTGAAACTGGAAATGTCATAGCCCAGTTACCACTGCTTTGCATACAGAAGGTGCAATGTTCAATCTCCAGCACCTCCAGATAGAGCGGGGAATGTCCCATCTGTAACACTGGACAGCCACCGAAAGTCAGTGTAAATAATGAGCTAGATACTGTAGCCCTATGGTTGAGCTCAATGTAAGACACCTTCCTCTGCTCCTCTGTTAGGCGTTCTAGTCCAACATCTGCAGGGCCACAAGTTAGCCACCCCTAAAGGTAAATGTAAAGGGACCCCTAACCTTTAGGTCCAGTCACGGAGGACTCTAGGGTTGCGGCATTCACCTCGCTTTACTGACCGAGGGAGCTGGCATACAGCTTCCGGCTCATGTGGCCAGCATGACTAAGCTGCTTCTGGCGAACCAGAGCAGTGCTCAGAAATGTCTTTTACCTTCCCGCCGGAGCAGTACCTATTTATCTACTTGCACTTTGATGTGCTTTCGAACTGCTAGGTGGGCAGGAGCAGGGACCGAGCAACGGGAGCTCACCCCGTCGCGGGGATTCAAACCACCAACCTTCTGATTGGCAAGCTCTAGGCTCTATGGTTTAGACCACAGCGCCACTTGTGTCCCTAGCCACCCCTAGGGGGAGCATTAAATAATGACAGCCCCACTGCTGGAAAACCTCTGCTTTAGGTTTCAGCTGCAAGGAAACCTCAGAAGACTTTAAGAATGGAGAACTATAGATGGGAAGATATGCTCCATGGGATGTGCAGGACACAGACTATTTAAATCTCTAGTAACCAGCATTTTGAACCAAATATATAAGCTGGTGCAGGGGAGCTGCAAATGGAAGAACAAGTTCATCTGGAACTGCTTGCAGAAACCATATCTTCAGGATAACATATACCTCTGATTATTATTATGTTTAAAAGGGCAACCACAACATATTCTTTTACTTACAAAACACTATCTTTTTGCAATTTGCAAATTGGCCTTGAACATATCCATATTGCTGTGAATCATGTAAATATTATTTCCCTAGAACATCTTTGCTCCTCCAAAACACGAATTGTCACTCCCACTCGGAATTTCTCCAGTTGCATTGCTATTATTTTTCTACTGTGTGCAGCTGTCCACACAAAGACAGGTATGTTGAAGGCCATATTATGCTGCAGTCACCATGCCTATTTATAACCGGCCTTAAAGCTTCAGGTGCCACCACATTTTGTCTAAAGCAAAATGCAGATAGAAAGTTGGAAGCTGCTGTTCAAGGGAGGCTTCCGATAAATTCCAAGTGAAGCAAAGAAAAAAGAAAAGTTTTGTTAGAAGTTCCACTGGGGTTTCTGCACAATTCTGGCTGCCACCCAATATCATGTAGAGTGACATTCTGAGAAAAAGCAGGGGGTTCCTGCTGAAGGAATACGTGGAGAATATAACGAAAAGCAAAAGTGTTTCTGTAGGACTAGCAACATTTTCTGAAGCTTTCCGAATATCTAGAAGTTGATACTGAATTTTGCCTAAAATAGAATGGTTGACATCCATCTATCTTGGAAGACACGCGGAATATCAAGGTAAATTCTTTGTGCTTCCAAAATGTTGCTGATTTTGAATGGGAGTCAGTCACATCAAGGGGAATTCAGGTTACACAATTAATGCAGATTTGGATCTCTTGCAGTAGCAAACCTGCTTCCCCTCCCTCCCCCCCCCAAAAAAACCCCCTCAGACTTTTGTGATAAGGGAAGTGACAGGAAAATGCAGCAGGAAATGTGGAATAACACTTGCTTTGACACATTGTCTAGCCTCCCTGCAAAGCCAATGCCATCCAATTCCCTTAAACTAAATCAGGATGAATGCTCAATATACTGGTTGTCAAGAAGTGCCGGTGGAGATATCATTTCAAGTGGAACATCCAAAGAATTTCAATGGGGGGGGGATTCCCATAGGACCCACATATTCCTGCTCTAAACATGGAAAGAAATCTGCTTCCTAGTACTACAGGGCAAGTAGCTCATAGCTTCACTGCATGCCCAAGACATCATTCTTAAACATGCTGTTTGCAGACAAACTGGGAAGTCTTGAAGACCTTTGTAGTAAAAATATTTTTTTTTTAAAAAAGCACTTTTTTATTTTTACAGGAATTGACTAGAAAACATCTCGAGGTCACGCGTCACTTCCATTAGCTGTACCTGACAAGTTACTCTGGTTGGAACTAACTTTGCATGCATAATTAATTGAGTGGTGCATTCCCACCCCTCACCCCTCACAGGTTTTTACTCGGATGCTAAAAGGGGAAATTTATTCATGTGTCCTCCTGGTTAACATCCGGGGAATTGCTATAAAGCTAAGATTACATTAACAAGCTACAAATCCTCTAAACCTCCATGACTGCTGCTTACATGCTCTGCATTTGGAAAGGCTCATTGTGACACTTAATATTTTCCTTAAGGAGAGAAAGCATTAAATCTTTACAGAAGGACCATTTCGTCTTTTCGCCAAGTTTGACAGGGAGGTTAAGGAACCAGCCATTTATTTCCTCACAGCTGCAAAGGATGTCTGTTGCCCTGGAAATTGGGCAAATTCTTAGAAGGAATTCCACAATAAAATCCACACAATGTGATTATATGATCCTAAGTTTAAAGGCATTTTAGTCATTATAAATGATGACAGGGCCCAAGGGTGGGGGTAGAGGTGGGGAAAGGAAGGGCTTGGAGGTCCAAGGGGAATCAGCCCAGGCAACAGCCCCTTCCCAGGGGGAAGATGGGGTTAAATTATAGAGCATGTTTGAGGATATCTCTATAAACATATTTCCTTGTGCCTAAATGTTGAGCTCTTGTGAAATATGTTGGAGCAAATTAGAAGCAAAATACAGCAGATAAAACACAGCATTTTGAACACAGAGTTGCCAAGCCATAGCCTCCAACATTTCTCAAATGAAAGTTGTTGTTGTTTAGTCATTTAGTCGTGTCCGACTCTTCGTGACCCCATGGACCAGAGCATGCCAGGCACTCAAATGAAAATAGGAACATCCTATTCCATAATAAAAACCATATTTTTATTATTTATACTCTGCCCATCTGACTGGGTTGCCCCAGCCAATCTGGGTGGCTTCCAACATATATAAAAACAAAATTATACAGGGCTGCCTTCAGATGTCTTCTAAAGGTTGTATAGTTACTTATCTCCTTGGCTTGGAGGTCACATAACTCCATATGCTCCAATATTTCTCTGATGAAAATAGGACATCCTAAGGAAAATGAGACATTCCAGAATTCAGAAAATGGAATGGCTTCTGTAAATCTCGGACTGACCCTGGAAAATAGGGACACTTGGGGGTGTCTGCTAACCTAGGGCCTACTTGCACCTCAAGGCCCCCCAAACCCACTCCCCAGAATAAAGACAAGATGACACAGTAATTAAGGTTAATGTTAATGGGCATAATTTAGGCTACAACTTTATTGATTACAGAATGTGAGCGGTATTGGCTTAGGCATTGGCAAACAAGACTATGGTATGTCTGACTTCCAGCCCACTTTGCTGGAAGTCTGCTAAGGGTAAACCCCAAAGGGGGAGCCCTGCCAACATGAACCGACTCAAGCATCCCCTGTGTTCCCTGGGGTCGTGGCATGGCCCTAACCCCTCCATTGGCTATGGACAAGATCCAGACCTCCAGATTCCTTTAACAGAATACACTAGACCATGGAGGGGCAGGTGATGGCTGCATCTCCCCTCCCCCCCACACCACTATTCCAATGCCTAACCGCCAAAGCTTACAAAGTTGTGGCAATTGCCGAGAGGTAGGCGAAAACCAAGTGGCCAATGCCAGTCTGCCAAATGGGAAAAATTCCTATCTGGCTCCCATTTCAAAACAGGCGACCGAATGAAATCCAAAGCAAAACCAATAGTGAAACCTGAAAAAAGGGGTGGGAGGGCGGGAGAACCATGGCACAAGGCAAAAGGGAATGAAATAGCATCACGCCGGGGTTTAAATCATCCCACGATTTATGTAGTCAAACTCAGCCTTTTAGTTTGAGAGAGGGAGTTTTGTCGCTTCCCAGTGTTACATGCTCTCTGAAGAACTACCAGCTCCAGAGTTGTGTAGGCAAAAGAAGGAGAGAAGGGGAACTGGTAGGAGGGAGAAATCACCATTCACATGCACACCATATTGAAATGGCTGGCTATAAATATAAGCCATCAATGCTTATCCTGCAGGTCTTTCTGATCAATTTATTTGTGAAAAGTTGCATCAGAAAAATAATAATCTACATTTGTATTAATTTACTTATTTATGAATTAAACTTACTAGTCACCCAAAGGTATCCAAGCAACTTACATTAAAGACTAATATACACAAAGACATTATACCACGTCAAGCCATTTCAATCAATCAATCAATGTCAATCAATGGTGGGTGGGTCCAGGGTCTTCCAGGGATAGTCCAGCATGTCTCCTCCGCCTTCAGGGGTGAGCAGTAGCAAAAGCAGCATGAGAAGATGGATAAAGCTTAACTGCTTTGCAGGGATCCTGACAACTGCTCCTCTCCTTCTATTGGTGGCAGGTGCAGAAAGTAGACATCATTTAACCTCTAGCCACCCTTGGTGTGTTATAAACTCCTAAAATAAAATAAGTAAATAATATGGCATATGATGCCACAAATGATATGGCACCTAGCTCAACCCTTGGCAACGTTACAACTTTTCTATATATATACATTCATATATTCATATATTCAGGGTTTTTTTTCCCCCGCTCTCACTTTCTCAGATGGCAGAGAAGGGTGACGATTCAGTAAGGGATAGAATCGAATGAATATTAGAGAGCTAGGCGAGGCCAGCCAGCCTCTGCAGCTCTGCATCTATTAGCAAATTGATACTCAAGAATTGGTAGGCATCTATCACCATTTGTCAAAATAATTTCATTTGCTAATTGCTGTATATCAAGTTGCTGTTAAATTCACAGCTACAGGGGCTTGCAACCCTCAAAGTGGGTAGCTTGCTATGGGAAAATCCAGTTGTGTTCACTGTATTACTAATCTGTCAATTTTTATTCCATTCCATTCCACATATTTCCACAGCAGTGTGCGTTTTTTCATAAAAAAATCCCACAGTAAATTATAAATTTCCTAAAATTGAAAATTTCACATGCAATTTTACCTAATATACATTTCCATCCCAAATATCTTCCCATAACATAATGAACATATATAAAGGGAGATAGATTTTTATATTAATATTTTATTAAGAGAATTGCATTTATAAAAAGATAGAATGAGAAAAAGTGAATGAGAATGAAAAATAAATACTTCTACATTACCATACATTAACTTACATATGTGTATATTCTTATTATACTAATACACATATAATTGTCGGTAACCTAATATATTCTGTGTAAACTCATTTCAAATATCATTGTATTCATCCAAAGGAAGTCTGCTTCTGTAAGCTATTTGTTCCTATGTTGCCAATGTTGTCATGCTATCAAGACATTAATTAAGGGGAATCGTATCTCTATTTTTTTCCAATTCATCAGTATCAGCCTCTTGGTCATCATTAGGCACCTAGAATCCATTTTCTCTGTCCTGTTGTCTATTTCCATACAATGGGTATATAGTTCACGAACATATTCACCTATGAAAATTCACCTCTGAAATCCCCCCTCAGTAGTGTCTTGTTTATGTAGTCTAGTATTTTCTCCCAAAACTTAGTGTGGGACACAGTAAAAGCACATGTTTCAAAGAAGCATTGTCCATATTGCATTTTCAACAAAGAGCTACTTTAGATTGGCCTTACTTATACAATAGTAAGGGAATCCTATAGATCCTTAATAGTATTTACTGTTGTATAAGTCAGAGAGAGAGAGAGAGAGAGAGAGAGAGAGAGAGAGAGAGAGACTTTACCTTTTGTACACATTACTTGGTTAGAGATCTCCATATCAATCAGTTTGCATATTACTTTGGAAAGTGTAAATTGGGCAGGGTCACCTTTAAACGTGAACTAATTCAAATGTATCCCCCATCCCTACTTAATGCTCACTATTAAACATATAAGGGCATGTGAAAAGTGTCTTCTGGTAATATGCTCCAAGTGACACATCACTATTAACTTTCCACAGATGTTTCCTGATGATGTAATACTTCGTCCTTGAAATAAGCCCTCGTACAGCAAAACATCTGTTAGCATTTCAAGGGAAGTTAAAAAGATTTGGCTAAGACTAGCATATGATTGCACAAACTTATGACACACTAAACCAAGCAGCAATTCCTGCAGTTTCAGGCAGCTGGTAGATATTGTATATAAGTGTGGCTTTCTGATTGGACAGAATTGTGCAATACATATAATGATCTTTCTGTACCATGGTATTAATCACTTGATTGAGATCTAATCTATGCACTAATTTCCCCAGCAAGATAATACTGAGTTCAATTTCTCCTCATCAGCTCCAAGCAGCAGTGTACATTAAACATGATTTCAGAATTTTCCATTTGAAGGGTTTTGATTGCAATTGGAAGAAAACAGATTTGTGAGGACTTACTACTTTTATCTGGAATTGCCATCCATTGTTCACTCAAAAGTTCAGATGGCTGCAATCATTTGTACACATCCTATATTACTGTATACACGTTACAATGAGTACAAGTAGAAGTGGTGTCTACACATGCTCAAGTGTGTGAACAAGTATAAACCTGTTGATTTGAATAAGTTGGATATTATGTATACCAACGGTGCACATTAATTGAACATTGCACATTAATAACTGTGCAGACCTTTTTTTTAAAAAAAAAAGAATGCATGAAATGTTTTCATTTAAATTATATCTGTTTCATGCACACATTTTTTGGGGGGGTAGAATGTGATACTTTTACATAAAATACTCAATTTCCAATGCTTTTCAATGCATTCATCTGGGAAATATGCATTTTGTACCCATCGTTTGTGTAAAACAAGCATTCTTGTAAACACTTTCATGCACCGAAACTGCATTGCAAAAACCGGAGAGGTGTGTGATGCAGCTGGGAGCTGTGTTCTAATCCACAGGCAAATTCAAGAAATCTTGGGTTGGCTCACTTAGGGTTGCCATACATCCGGAATTTCCCGGACATAGCCGGTATTCAGCCCCTGTAGTGTAGATTTTGACAAATTCCATTTAAAAAGCTCAAAAACTCAACTTTTGGTTTCGGATTTTCACTTTTTGAAATATGGCAACCCTAGCTCACTCTACTCCAAAAGTGAGTGAATTCTTCCCCCTTCACAAATCTAACAGAGCAAAATTTGTGTCACCGAGGATTAGCCACAGCATGACATTTCATGACATTTCCATTGCCTACTGAGGTTAAGGCCAATATAGTGCCTTCCCTATTCCAGGTGCAAAAGCTGACCAGACTAGCAGCAGAATCTTATTCTACATCAGCAGCAAGCCATCAGTATCCACTGCACCTGATGCTAGCAGGCTAGCTTAAGCAGTGCTGGGCAGGTGTTACGATATACACAGCTTTGTTTTCTCCCTGTCTCTCAACATCTGCCACTCCAGGCAGCTGCATCACTCTATCTAAGGACAGGGCTGGCCCTCTGGCCCTGATGAAATCATAAATTCTAATGCTGTCCTTCTCTGCTCGCCTTCCATACAGCAAAATATGTGAAATAATAATGAATGTATTCCCTAAACACATACCGGTAGACACGGCAAACTGGAAATTGTCCACTACAGGCTACTCAAAAATCAAACAGGTTTCTCCAAAAGAAAAAGGAGAAAAATCCAGATAAGTTATGGAACAGGCTGCAGTACAAAAATAATGCATTAATTAAAATCCCATTCTGTATATATGTTCACTTGAATGCAATAACGTTAGAGAGCAGAAAGCTGTATATTTTGTTCTCTTATGTGAATGCTCTGCCTGATTTTGTTTTGGTTACTAAAGCCTGAGAAAATGTGTGTGCAATAGAAAGATACCACTTGGATCAGAAAGATATTGCTAGGATTTAAATTAGGAATGCTCTGTGAATTAAGACACCATTCTTCCATAGGTATTTTTAGGGGGTAAAACATGCAGACTTTCCTGGAATTATATAGTTTAAAGGCTCAAGTCCACTCAGGATCTATACTTACATGAATGCAGGTTTACATGAACATCATGCATGCAAATAGATATGACAAGCTGAAATCTGATCCAAGAGCTGGATATTTATTAGCACTGTGCACAAAATTCAGCCAAGGCCCATATTCCAGATCAAATCAGGAATATTTGAAGAGCCTCAGACAATTTAGGTACACAGACACATTGCTGCAAGTTGAGTTGGATGAGTCCAGAGCTATCCATGGCTGTCAGGAGGCATGATGTCACAGAGGAAGGAGAGGTGAGCAGGACAGGAAAACCACAGGTAGAAGGCCAACTATTGCCTGTCAAGTGGCTGCATCTTCCCAGGAGAATGTAGGCCCAAGGACCACATCTCTCCTTCCTGCCTGTCACCCCGCATGATCAATACCTCTACTGAACATCTCTGGGATGTGGGTGCTCATTGCTGGATTAATAACACTGTGCGTGGTTCTGCCACACAGGACACTGAGCAGAGGGGTCACAAAATATTAATAAATAAAGAATGGTTGTGAAACAAAATTTGTGTATATCTGTGAAGTGTTTTGTAATGTTTTAATCATATGGGCTATACAGTCATACCTCCGCTCACCTATTCCTCTGGTTACGTCAACTTTGGGATACATAAGCGGCAAACTCGGAAGTATATTTCTGGGTTTTTGCTGCACACACATGCGCAGAAGCAATCCCTCTGGTTGCAGAAACCTCAGGATCTGACCGGAGCTCCGGAACGGATCCCGTCCGCAACTGGAGATACCACTGTAATATGTTTTTGAGACCTGTTTTTGTTTGTTTGTTCTTGGCAATAACCTGTATTTGGTTGACCAATAAAATCTGAGGATAATGATGATGACATAATAAATATTTGTGAGGGGGACCAAATGTTGTCGTCGCTCAGGGTGCCATATTAGCAAAGTCCGCCCCTGGGGTTCTGCTTCATTTCATGAAAGCCGCTTGCAAAGCAGCATTACACAGGATCGTAATCCTGAATGGACCAACCTTTTAGAGTGGCTTTATCACATGAAAGAAAGCCACCCATGAAGGAGCAGCACTGCACAGGATCAGATCCTCACACTTGTCACGTGTTAAGTGGGAGGATCAGATCCTGTAGGGGGCAGTTGTTGCTCCTTCACAAGCAACTTCCCGTGAAAGCGGGGAAGTTTGTGCACCTTAAACTTTTTTAAACCCCTACTTTATGTTAAAATGTGCATTAAAAACCCAGGGATGGATCTAGGGTGGGGTGAGACAGGGTGAATCTCCTGGATCTGGGGACCATAGGGACTATGTGCACCCCTAACATTTATATGGGTAACATACCAAAAAAGGCTTATTTTTCCTTCATAAAGATGAAAACAATGGTGGGCTGGGGAATGAATATCACTAAAGCTGAAATCCTAACCACAAGAAGGGCTAAGCCCCATTTAATGAAAGAGGGATATGCTTCAGAGTAAGCCCATATAGTATTGATTCTTTCATTACTGAAATTGAAGTTGCACTCGCACCTTCTTCTTGTTTGTTTTCTGAATTATTTTTTAAGGCATTGATATATTTTTGATGTGATTACCCATTTTTAGTTTCTGGGAGTTGTGGCTTTAAATATACAGAAAGTCGTGTCCTAATCCATAACATAAATTCAATGGGATTTGCTCCCATGTAAGTGCATAGCATTACAGTACCCAGGCAGTTCTAGGTTTATTTTTAATATTTTATAGTACTGGCTGGGAATAGCAGACAAAGAGTTTGCCATAACAATAGCACATTCTTACATGACAAATGGCAAGCCATCTAGTAGACTGATTCAAAGTGTGATATGATCTAATAGAGCTAACAAGAGAGAGTTTCCAATACTGGACAATGAAATTCAGAAGCAGAAAATGTTATTGTTTTTCAGGACAGCAATATTGCAATCACTAGACTTGCCTATTATCACAACTTTAGATGACTGTAGTCTTGTTCTGAGTCTAAGTAGAGTTATTGGGGAAACAGGAGCTTTCAGTGGTTCAGATGCCACCAATTATAGCCTATTCCTATGCCTAAGCAACTTTTTAATTATTGCTTTATATAAGAGCGGATGAAGTATGGGTAGATAATTGTTCTCCTCTTTTAAATCCTATGCTGGTTCTCAGATTCCGCAAGTCTTTCAAACTATGTGTAGATTGCCCAACTAGTTCTACATTAAGTTAGAGATGACAGACTAAGGCTCATGGTAGTCTGTTCCACTGTTGAACAGCTCTTACTTTCAGGAAGTTCTTCCTGATGTTTAGTCAGAATCACCTTTCTTGTATTTTGAAGCCATTGGTTCAGGTCCTAGCAGTTGTAAGATAGTCTACTTAATACTTGCTCCTGTTCTGAGTCATGCCTCTCCTTGACAACTCAGCCAGTCCATTAGAATGATACTTCTGGTTGTGTGCCAATTATCCTCTATAATGTAGGCTGCATCAGAGGAGAATCATTATGAGTCCTTACTCTTTGTTTAGTGTGATGTCACTGCCCATACAGTATCAGGCTTGTACACTGTTAGAGACTTGGAGTTCTAGATCCATCCAACAAGTTGGGTTCTTTAAAGGCAGATTAATGTGTTCCAGCCCCTAGTGGTAGAATCTAATATCTCAATCTGTAAACTAATAGCTCTTAAATGGCATCACACATTTTCATTTTCTCCCAAAGTGTTTCAGATAGACACCCTTTCTTTTGTTTGGAAGTAATACATCAAAGATAGCACTACCACTGCGGTTATTACTGGGGGTTGGGAAGATTTGCATTGTCAGATACTTCAAACGCCTAAAGAAAAGTGCTTTGACAATAATGAAAACTCCCAAATGACACAATTTGCATGCTTGTGATGTTTACATTTCCAAAGCCCTTGCTTTAATTCTTCTTGGCTCTCTTCTGCTTCAACTGTGACTTGTAATTCCCTTAAGGACTAAAGTGGAGAATGGAGAATTTAAGTATGTAAATAGACTTAGGGTTCGAAGTTATGCATTGTACAGAGAATTTGCATAATTTACAACAGCACAGTCTATGGGAGTCTATGGGAGTTGTCCTCAAAGTTCGAATTGTTTTAATTACAACTTTCAAATGCCCACTTTGGATATTGTTCCTTAGCGAAACTTCAAAACAAAGCACTTGCATAAAAGAAAAGGAACAGCTTAAGGTTCATCCCCTCAATTCCCTTCCTTCCTTCCTTCCTTCCTTCCTTCCTTCCTTCCTTCCTTCCTTCACTTTCCAATAAAAAAATTGTCTCCAGAAGTGGCAGCCCTAGGATGATAATCATTAGGAGGGCTAGGTATTTAGCCTCTGGAATGCTGTTTAGTCCTAGGACCTTGTACTGAACCGTACTCCTTGAAGTTCTTTAGATGGTACTCAGAGATTGCATAGCTATCTGGTCTATGGCTATGCACATATTATACCTTCAAAGCATATTCTTTCCCACAAAGAATTCTGGAGAAGCCATAATTTGAAATTTGAACACCTCTGAATTTTGCAATGCTGTTATCCAGACAAATAATATGTACAAGGATGCATATACTAGGGTAGAATATGCATTAAAATGTGAAGATAACATACAAGAATGCATTCTGTTAGGGGAAATTAGTTTGTGAGAGTTCAGACAACAAAATTGCATACAATTAGGAGAAATTCACCAATAAAGGCTAACGAATTTTCACAAGGACATTTTAAACACACCCACCCACACACAACCTGTTGTGAAATTTGGAGAACTAAATTTAAAGATTGGGAATTACCTTTCACCCAGATGCAGATGCAATCTCATTGCACAGTTATATCCCTGTTTCCACAGAGGTAAGTTCTACAGTGCAGGGTGTGACTTACTCCCAAATGAGTAGAGGATTGTAGCCTTAGTCATACAAAAGTTCATTTTTTGTGTGTGAAAAGAAATCCAAACATGAAATTGGTGTAAAAGGTGGGGTGAATGAACTCTATAAAAAATGATGGAAAAGCCATTTCAGAATATAGCAGGCTCTCCTAAAATTATCGAGCCAGAGATTTTAAAAAGAAAAGTATGAATATTACAGAACAGAAAATGTCTGGGTGTTGACAGCATTCTTAGTAAGGTGATACTGGCATGGAGAGAATCTGAGGACAATTGCTGAGGAAATGGCTGACAGGAGACTGTTACATCTTATTGACCTCTGTGAAGAGGATGAGCTGGTCTTTCTTTCTCTCCCCTCAGAAGACCTTGAATGGATGACTTAATAATAGATATTGGAGGTAGACCTGGGCCATAGCTAAAGTGGGGACTGGCATGAGTAAGAACAGCTTGGATTTGCCTGTGGGAAAGGCAAGAAAGAGGAGGAATTTGGGAATGGGAGAGACGAAGAGCAATAGGCCACTTTGAAGGAGACTGTTCCACATAACAGTCCCATTAACTGTAGCCACAGTGATAAAAGTGGAGACAGACAAGTTAATGAGCTAATTAATGGGTGCCATGCTAATAATGATGGAAATGTGTAGTTTTCAGGGGAAGGAAGTGAAACTGTGTTAAATCTTATAGCTTTCACATTTCCATTCATTATTAGCAGTGATCCAGATGAACCTAAAGGGCACTTGAAAGTGCCCCTTCCCATCCGTTAATGGAGATGATGGAGGGGAAATTAGGCTGTGGGGGGAAGCAAGGGAACAGCAGCTTTTATATTCATATTAGAACATGCAGCTAAGGAACAGGAGAGCCAGTTGAACTTATACATAACAATGAGCATTGCTAGAGAAGATCCAAGGCCTTATGGAATCACCCAGTCATTGGAAGAATGACTAATTATACTGAGATGTCAGAAGCTACCTTGGAGCTGAAACTGGGTTGCCTACTACCCATCATTTTACTGGTACAACAAATGAAAACACAGCATGACAGGAAACATAGGAAGCTGAGTTACTGTGATCACGGGGAACATATCCTGATCCAGACCATTCGTTCATTTCGCTCAGCATTTTTTACATGGACCAACAGTTCAAGCCTGAAGAATGACATTTCATAGCCCCTTTTATAAGCGGATAATATGCTGTATCTGCATCTACCCAAAATTTAATTCTGCCTGTGACTTTTTTTCTTTTTTTCTTTGCTCCTGCAGTACCTTCAAATTTCAAATAAAAACTTTATCTTTGGGAATTTTGTTCTCAAAACTAGGTCACCATGACTTCTAGAGGGCTTAGCTCTAAGAAAATCACTCTGGCTTCAGGAGATACAAATCTTAATGAAGAGAGCCAAAAGTGTCTTACTCTATAGAATAAGTTTATTACTGATTTATCAGTTCATTATCCCCCTAATTTATAAATCTGGAAAATCTGATTAACTTCTCTACTATCCTTGTGTCATCATCTACCAAACCCTGCATTAAATTCACTAACAAATTATAAACCCATTGAAATTCTACTCAGAGACGAACCAGCCTAGCTTTGAAAGGGAAAAGAAAAGAGCCCCAGGCTATCAGTTCCATAGACGAAAGCAAATGTTTAAATAGGTAAGTTATCAGATGTTTCTGACCCCCTGTACTACTCAGTTTAAGTAATGATCATAACCCACACTTAAGCTGCTGTTTGTATACTTTATTTGGAACATTGACATGAATGTATCACTATCCCATTCATAACATGGGCAGCTTGTGTGGGGATACACAGGACACCAAAACAAGCTTAGAAAAAGGGCAGGATTTGTTACTTCCTGGCTCTCCATTCACAACTGGAACATTATGAAGATGAACGGCACAGATTGCACACCTGTATGCTGAAGATGCTCTCTCCTCATAGAATCGTAGAATTGTAGAGTTGGAAGGGACCCCGAGGGCCATCTAGTCCAACCCCCTGCAATGCAGGAATCTCATGTAATGTGGACAGTGTTCTTGAAGCGACTAGCATGAGTTTGGCCAAACTGCGGGAGGCAGTGAAAGATAGGCGTGCCTGGCGTGTTCTGGTCCATGGGGTCACGAAGAGTCGGACACGACTGAATGACTGAACAACAAGTGGAACCTCATCTATAGCATCCATTACAAATGGCCAATTTGGCCATCCAACCTCTGCTTGAAAACCTCCAATCAAGCAGAGTCCACGACCTCCCAAGGGTGTCCGTTCCACTGTCAACCAGCTCTTACTGTCAGAAAGTTTTTTTTCCTGATGTTTAGTCAGAATCTCTCTACTTGTAACTTGAAGCCATTGGTTCGAGTCCTACCCTGAAGGACAGGAGGAAACAAGCTTGTTCTTTCTTGCATATGATGGCTCTTGAGATAGCTATCATATATCCTCTCATATCTCCTCTTTTCCAGTCTAAACATACCCAGCTCCTTCAACTGCTACTCACAAGGCTTAGTTTCCAGACCCTTGATCATCTTGGTTGCCCTCCTCTGCATACGTTCCAGCTTGTCAACATCCTTCTTAAATTGTGGTGCCCAGAATTGGACACAGTATTCCAGGTGTGGTCTCACCTAGGCAGAATAGGCTGGTACTATTACTTCCCTAGATCTGGACACTAGAATAGCATTATATTTTTTGATTTTTTTTCCTGCTGCATCACACTGTTGACTCGTGTGTTAAGCTTGTGGTCCACCAACCTCCATATGCTTAGTAGGGCACCCTGTAGGTTGGGTGTGTCTACAATATTCAGCTGAAGGCAATTTAAAGCCCCCTCAGACCTTTGCACTAAATATGTGAAGGTCAGGGGAGGAGGGATCATATCTGGCACACAGGCAATATTTGGGGTGGAGCTGGCATGTGCACAGCCAGTCCTCTAAACACATACAGTGGTACCTCGAGTTACAAACGCCTCAGGTTGCAAACGCTTCAGGTTACAATCTCCGCTAACCTGGAAGAGTTACCTCGAGTTGAGAACTTTGCCCCAGGATGAGAATGGAAATTATGTGCCAGTGGCACAGCAGCAGCAAGGGGCCCCATTAGCGAAAGCACATCTCTAGTTAAGGACAGTTTCAGGTTAAGAATGGACCTCTGGAACGAATTAAGTTTGTAACTAGAGGTACCACAATATTGCTTTCTCTGAATAAGGCTCCTGCTTATCCTTGTACTGTAATAGAGGGCACTGGGTTCTTCCCTGATGGTTATCTCCCCCCACCCACCCCACCCCCCTCTCTCTGTGGATGGGAACTTGTTGGGTGAGCTATGTATACAGCTGCTGTCAGAATTAAGGAACTCTGAAACAAAACTCACCATACAGTTCTCCGTGTCTGGATTTGTATTATTCATGACACATATTTTTGCTATACACTAACAAGGGTAACTTGATGGGATTTATATTTTTCTACATTCTGAACTAGGAAAAGCTGGATTCTGCAGCCTGCATAAATTATGCAGACTAAGCAATTTCCCCGGATTTCTCCTATGATGCATGACTTATTCATTTTCTTTTCTACTAGTCACAGAGCAATTCAAGGCCCTAAAACCCAACTCCTGACTACTGCAAAGTTTTCTCTGTGTACTTTCTGACTACTAAGATTTTGATAGGCATGACATTTCCAGGTATATATTTGCTTGTGTGGATTTGTCGTCTACACAATCTTAGCTAAAATATATCTTTGACTGCATTTTTTCCCATTGCAATGCTCAGTGTGTTTATTTCAGCGATGATATAAGACCTACTGTTCAATGTTACGTTGTCTTAGCAGTGGAAGATATTCAAGCTTCTCCTAAGCCACTTATTTATTTAGCTTCAATTAAAGGACAAGGGAGAGCTTTGCCAACTTTGCCATTTCCATCAGCATGAATTATTAATTATTTTAAATGCCACTTTGATTTTTTGATGAAAAGCAACCCTTAAAAATTCATAAATAAGCATGCATAATGTCTGGTCTAATTACTTTAAATACAATGTCCCCAAATGCTGGTTAATGCATCCCTTGTGTATTTCTGGTCAATATTTTTTTTTTTTTAAGTAGATGGCTTTATAATTTATTCCCCCCTTTTATTGGAAGTTCATATTTCAATCTTGTCCTATCTCTATGGTTACAAATTAAAAGAAACAAATTACCTAGCCATCTCAATGGATTGTCGGAAAACATTCTGAATCACAATATCCATGACAAAAGCACTTTTAAAAAAATTGCAACCATCAAAGTGTGTTGCCTTTAATCATTCTAAAGTAGACGTTCAAAGGTTTGATTAAATTTACTTTTGATTTGTTGGAATTAAAAGGAAAACTGCCAGCGGAATGAAAAGCAGAAACGCTAACGATTTGTATTCCAAATCACTTCCCTGGGATCAGGAGCAGGCAATGGGGAGTGACAATGCTGCAGACCTGAGCTCTCAGCAGTGTTGTTACTGCCCTCAACCAAGCCTGTGAGAGGGCAGGGTGGAGCGATGGGGGAGTTTGGGCACACTGGCAGAGCCAATCCAGTGCTCCTGCTGATGCACCCAAACCACCCCCATTTCCCAGCCCTGTCCTCCCCACTTTCTGGTACACTGGGATCACAGTCTATGGCACCATCACTCCCTGCCTACCACTCCTGACTGGAAGGTCTTAGCTTAGAGTTCTAACTATGTATACATAGAAGAAGAAGAGAAGAAGAGTTTGGATTTGATATCCCGCTTTATCACTACCCGAAGGAGTCTCTAAGCGGCTAACATTCTCCCTTCTCTTCCTCCCCAACAACAAACACTCTGTGAGGTGAGTGGGGCTGAGAGACTTCAAAGAAGTGTGACAACCCAAGGTCACCCAGCAGCTGCATGTGGAGGAGCAGAGACACAAACCCGGTCCCCCAGATTACGAGTCTACCACTCTTAACCACTACACCACACTGGCTCTCTCACATAGGGGTGGGTGGGTGTAATGTCAGGTGTGGGGAGCCTTCGTCCCTCCAAATTTTGCTGAACTACAACTCCTATGTGCCCTGGACGTTGGGCCAGCTTTCTAGGGCTGATCAGAGTTCTGTCAGGCCAAACGTTCCTCACACATAGGACTTTAAAATACAGCTGCAAATAAAACATTTTAAACGTATTGTAAAGTTCAATACGCAAATGTGACACTAGATGGTGACAGTGAGCTATGCAAAATTCAATGTCTTTTTCAAAACTTTTTTTAAAAAAACACCTTTTCACAGCATTTTTAAAATATGTGTGTAGATTCTACCCTAGTGTACAATAACACTGCGTCATACAGAGCTGTCATACAACTAATCCCTAAGTTTTCCATGATCTATAAATGTGGCATTGCTCCGATTCTCCTTGCAAAACTCAAGTTGGACCTCTTCTGTGATGACACTCCATAGGATCTCTTCTCCCTCAGCTCTTCCTACCAAAATATATGATGGTTTTGCATAGTTCTGTAGGGTCTGATAGCCACTGTGACATCTTTTGAAGTGAACTCAGTTATAATGACTTGGCATTGTATTCAATTCCACGGAAGTGTGTGTGTGTGAAAGAGAGAGAGGGAGGGAGAGAGAGAGAACATGGGGCACTATAAATTTAAGAGATGCAATTAAAAGAGGTAAGCAGATACATTCAGTTGAATGATAGCTAATACATGTTGGGTAATAGCTAACCCAGATAGATTTATCACCTCCTAGCTTGAAATAATTGCCTGAGGCAAATGATCCATGATGATTGATCACATGATAACTGATGATGGCACTTTCACATGTTTGGGTTAGCAAGCAACAGCCATAATTATCACTTGAGTGGATCTTTAGAGATTCCCTCCAGTATTCAGCCGTGCTGATAAAACTCCATCCTTTTAATGTGAGGGTGAAAAAGGGCACTTAACTGAAATAAAATATATAATGACAACCCATTCTCATTCTCTAAAACATGACATGTTGCTGGAGACCAGTTCCCATCATTCCTGACCACTGGCCATTGCCAATGGAAGCTGGAGTGCAATAAAATCTCCCAAACCACAGGTGTGTGCTCTACAACTTTCTGCTGCCCTATTGGGAAAGATAGTTGCAATCGGTTAACAATTACTAACAGGCATACATTACTGTGGTGTCTTATAGAAACTCCCATCCAACTGTGGTAATTTTTCGAATACCAATCCTATTACAAATTCCCAACTTGTGACCTGAGAAGCTAAATACACCCCACCTGCAGCATAGGCATGGCAGGCCACCGGGAGAGCGCAATAAATCTCTGGGTACTGAAGGGTGGATAGAGTTGTTAAGAAGACCTCTGTGTCTGCCGGACTGTTGTGTTGAGTTGGTGGGTTGAGTTATAGTTTAATTTATTAATGTGTTTAATTTAGTATGCCTTTATCCTGCCCTACATCTTAAGATCCCGGGGTGCGTTTCGAAACAATTAAAATGCAAACAAGCTAAGAAACAGACAGAGCGGATAAAAGATACCAAAAATCAACAAAGATCAGTTATTTTTTAAAAAATAAAAATCTTATGAGCAAACAGAACTCCTTGCTAGCAACTTCTAAAAGCTTAAGGTAGGACTTCATCTTGCAGCAAAATGTCAGCAGATTCGGTGCCAGGCGGATGTCCCTAGTGAGGGAATTCCATTGCAGGAATGCAGGTCTGTCCGAAAAACTTAATTCAGGTATCATAAACACATGCTACAATTGAAAGAGAACCAAATACTCCATGGTGAAAAGATGACATGGTCCAGATATTATTTAGTCTTATTTTGGGCTGGTTCACACACTTAGGGAAGCCCTCCTGTAATCTCCTCTGAGTCACCAGTTGACTCAAATGGCAACTTCAAGCAAACATGGCACAACGACAAGCTCCAATAATGGTGTCAAGTGGTCCTAGGATGATTGTACAGAGATCTTTGTGATATGTGAGCCAGTCTGATAGGCACTGCTTCCTGAATAAGTAACTACTTTTGTTGTCATTCTGTTCCAGAGATGCCTGTAAAAATCTTTGACTGAGTTTCTCTCATCCTTGCATGAAGACGTTGTGTCACAGGTCTGCAAATAATAATAAAAAGAAAGCTGTGAGGCTTCTATTAAATGCTTATCTACTATTTTAGCCCAGTGCTCTGGCAAGCTGGGCTGAATTTTTTGATCCTCTAGTGTACAATCTTTCCAAGGGACTCTAGCTATTCTAAGTAAATGTAATTGCTGACAAAATCCCTATGCAAGCAGTGCAGTGAATGGCTCTGTGATTAGTAACTACTACTAAAGATGGTCCTCAAAGACCTTCTGATTACCATTGTCACAATAAGGGAAAGCTTTAGCTGGTGGGAGCCAATTTAACTATTCAACCAAAGGTTCAATTAGCCCCTTTACTGATGTAAATTACTAACATCATAATCTCATACTGGGCATTGTATAATGCATTATTTGTGACATTACACAAAGCAGGATAAACATCCATTCAGTTTCCAGAATTGCACCAGTGGGAAGCAACTTTCTCTATGGTACAACTAATATTTGCAACAGTTGGAAACTTGCATCTAAATATAAATGCCTAACTGTATTTACAGATGTGCGGTTGTTACCTGTGACCAAAGTAAGCGGTGTTGCTAGGACAAACTAAAATGGAAGCTTTAGAAGGCCTTTATAAACTTCTTCCTTACAAATAAAGCATTGAAAGATTTTTATTTTAAAACAGACCAGCAGAAATCACACACACCCCAAGTTCACATTATATTACCCACACCAGAAAATATGATGTTTATCAATATGCCTATGAAATGCAGGGAGCCATTTCAGAAAGAAAAGTGATTAAAATTTGATTAGTACAATTAGACAGCTGTTTCCAGGGATATTATATATCTGAAAGGATTGCCATCAGTTAGACTCAGAGGGGAAATATACAGTAGTGTGGGATAGTTTCATACGCAAGCACAGCCTAATCGAGGCATTTGTGAGTTGTTGTGGTTTTGGCAATTTACCGGTAAACTGCCAAACTCAGGGAACCAAATTCCTGTGAGTTCACATGTAATAAGGTACCAGGTTAGGGTGGAATCTAGACACATAAAAAACACTTGGAAATGCTGATAGATAGATAGATAGATAGATAGATAGACAGACAGATAGATAGAGGTTAAGGGTAAAGGGACCCCTGACCATTAGGTCCAGTCGTGTCCGACTATGGGGTTGCGGAGCTCATCTCGCGTTACTGGCCGAGGAAGCCGGCATACAGCTTCAGGGTAATGTGGCCAGCATGACAAAGCTGCTTCTGATGAACCAGAGCAGCACACGGAAATGCTGTTTACTTTCCCACTGGAACGGTACCTATTTATCTACTTGCACTTTGATGTGCTTTCGAACTGCTAGGTGGGCAGGAGCTGGGATCGAGCAATGGGAGCTCACCCTGTCACGGGGATTCGAACCGCCGACCTTCTGACCAGCAAGGCCTAGGCTCTGTGGTTTAACCCACAGCGCCACCCACGTCCCTCAGATAGGTAGGTAGGTAGGTAGATAGATAGATAGATAGATGATAGATAGGATTTGCCATTAGCTCACAATCACCATCTAGTGTCACATTTGTATAATGCACTTAAAACACACTTAGAATGTTCTACTTGCAGCTCTATAACTGAGTCCTAGTTTAAAAAATAGATTCGGAAGCATGTAACACTAAGCCATAGTTTGCCATTGTGTTCAAAAAGGCCCAATGCGTAGAAAATGTGCAAGAGAACAGACACAGCCATATTAATTTGTGTGTGTGTGTAACCACGCATAGGTGCACAAGAAAAAAAATCATCTCGGAAGGAATGCAGATGACAACAGAACGGAAGGAGACCATGTCAAGCACTGTCCCGCTCAAATGCAAGTGGTTCTTGAACATCATATTCTTCTTGATCATAATGAAAATGAAGTTAAATTGATTGCTATCTGTGGCTGCACAGACAAGACACATACATGAAAAATCCCACACAGAAGAAATAGACGAATGGCACAATGAAACAAAGTTAAATCAATGGGACTTTGTGAATAACATTCCTGGCTTAAGATGCACTGAGGAGAAAAGAGACGCAGAGACAGCCCAACACATTTGAGTGCCTGAAACAGAAAATCAAACTGTGGTGGTAAAATCATACAAAATATTGAATAATTGAACAATTTATGTCTTTTCATGGTACCCTAAGCTACTGAAGCACACCATTTTATCCTACCTAATAGCATAGCTGTCAACTTTCCCCCTTTTTTGCAGGAAATTCCCTTATTCCAGCGCTGTTTCCCACTGCAAAAAAGCAGAAGGTTGACAGCTATGGCCGTTTCCCAATGCAAGAAAAAGGAAGGTTGACAGCTATGCCTAATAGGCTAGCGCTGACTGATATGTACCCAACGTAGTCACTCCCCTCATTATCACATTTCATAATTATGTGGGTGTAAATGACAAAAATGTGCACTGCTAAGTTGCCAGCATTGTTACTGGTTCCACTCCTATGACTGTAAGAATACCACACTACTTTAAGCAAGTGAAATTTCCCTCATAATTTATGCTGGGGTGAAATGCTTCACCTGTGAAATTTATGTGTCTCTGTGTTAAAATCACGGCAGCAGGGTCAGTAAACAAAAAGAAGGAAAAACTGCAAATATGTTGTGTTGTTGTTTAGTTTCAGAATATGTGAAGAATCTCCTCATGCACAAAGCTTTTAAGACATTCCTGGAATAATCTCACATTTATTGTTGAGGGTCTTTGCTTAAGGATGTAGCACATTTTTTTGTGTGGTGAAACTATGTCATTATATATAGTAGAATCTTACTGTCATCTACTCTGAGGCATATAAAAAGAGAGAGAAAAGAAATGATAAGATTACCCTACATCGGTCCATGAAATGCAAAAAAAGGAAAGTAAAATATTGTTGCATTCCTTCCATAGTACAGACCTGGGGAAATCTTCTGACATTACCAGACAGGATTATAAATCATGTGCTGTGGAGATTAACAAAGCTGCTTCAATCATTCTCTCCTCCTTTGGAGCATTTTCCAGCCTATGGATAAGATCCTGTAAGCAGCAAGAGTTACTGAGGTATTTAACAAAAATGCATTAGCACCGAGGATAAGGTGCATTTTCGATGCTATACATAATTGACATTAATGCTGCAAAGTCCATATCGGCCTAACATGCTCCTACAATTCCATTACCTCTGTGTAGATTAATTATTTGAGCTTTAGATTTCGTCGAGAAGGGCTTGGATAATATAAATACTCTATCCATTTATTCTAGCCTATCTTGCCTGTCAGAATGAAGAAATTCGATAGCGTTCTTAACGGAAAGATGGAAGTTCTTGTTTTGTACTCTTGCCCTTGGAAAGCAGCAATGCTAATAGATGGATTCAGAGCAGCAATACTAATAGACAGCCTCGCCTTGCATATGCTTCCCTAGGACATCATAAAACATACCCAGCAAATTATGTTATATTTCATGTATGTTTAATCTGTCCACAAGATAGCATAATAAACTGAAACTGTATCTCTTTTTAAAAAAATTAAATAAATTAATTAAGAGGGATTTCCCAATATCTTATCAGTGATTGATAATTTACTTGAAGTATTCTGAGAGTGAACGTGCAGAAGGTTTTGGGGACTGGGATCCGAAAAACTACTTCAGGACTGGGGATATTAAGGGTGTGCACTGACCACAATATTTGATTTAGACTTTCATTTAGTGCTTACAAAAAACCTGGCCCAGCTCAGTCTGAGATAGTTCATAATATACCTGATTCAGCTTGTGTTCTGTCTGAGTCTGTTTTATCTCCCTCTCCCTTTACTATGGGGAATTTTATCAAAGGCCTGTAATTTTTTTCTTTTGACAGAAGTGGACGAAATTTACAGGCATGCAAGCCCATCTGGAGGGTGAATCTGCCCATTTCATGTTCTCTCACTTTCTAATTTTACCAGTCTTAAGTTCACTTTTCCACATATTATTATGCATTTTAAAAAATCCTCTTGGGAGTCCATCAGCATTTTAGCGCAAATGTTTCATAATATGCACATTTTCGCCAAGCAATTTTCCCGACTACAATACCATAGCTGTCAACTTTCGGATTTGAAAATAAGGGATCAGCAGCCTCACCTATCCCGGGGACAGTCACATGGCAGTGGTGGGTGGAGCCAGAAGCAAACATGGGCGGAGCAGCAATGTAAACTCCACATTTGTACATTGTGCAAGTACAGTAGTTCCTACATACAGACATGTTTGCCAAGCCTTCAAGCAAGAGGCGTTAATTATCAGAGTTCAAGGTCACATTCCTACCAGGGAAAACCACAGGCTGCGAAGCAAGGCCAGTGAGAATCCACCCCCCCCCAGCTAACCTTACTGTCTAGCTGAGGGGCTTGGCGGCAGCTGATAGGGGCTGATGCAGGGGGCCAAATACGGCCCCTGTAAGCGCAGGAAATGGCTCCCGCTTGCTTTGAGGCTGCAAGGAGGCAAGGTCTTCCCAGTCCCTGGCCAGCAGGGGGAGGGGGAGGAGCTGCTTCCTTTGAAAAATGGGAAATTAAAGGGATATAAAAAAATAAGGGATGGCAGCGGGAAACAGCTTGAAATAAGGGAGTTTCCCGGGGAAAACAGGATACTTGACAGCACTGCACAATACATTTTTAATTATTTCACCATTCCTTCATTTTCTGATATTT
Organism: Lacerta agilis; assembly: GCF_009819535.1. Taxonomy (NCBI): domain Eukaryota; kingdom Metazoa; phylum Chordata; class Lepidosauria; order Squamata; family Lacertidae; genus Lacerta; species Lacerta agilis. Next base: position 18,684,298 of record NC_046318.1, on the reverse strand, counting down.
TGTCTCAGGACCAAACTACGCACATCTCTGTGAAGCATATCAGGAGTGCCCCCCTTCTTTTCATGAAAAGCAGGTGCAGAAGGAGCACTTTTTGTCTGGATCATGGTATGTGGGGAGGGGAGGTTGAATTATTTCTTCCCCCAGTCATGTTCCTAATGAAAATGGTCCAACTTGGATTAGTGGGGGACAGGGGTGCAAAATATTGGGGGGGGGGGACAGATAAGTCCCACCCCACATAATTGATCAGAAGACATGGTGCATGCACACCATTTGAATCACAATGTCCAATGAGGGCTGGCCCCTCAAATATTTTATTGGAGGAGCCGAAGGGAACTCGGGCCCCAAGAGTTGGTTCTTATGGCAGGGAGCTAATAGAAGCATAGCATAATATTCTCATCATCATATAGCTGAGGAGGGAAGGGATGAACTGCCTCTCCTCATCTTCTGTGGTCTTGATGAAAATCCCCACTCATCTGCTATTATGATTTCTTTCTATATCAAAAACAATTTTAGCATCACTTTTTCATAATGTACACCACATACCACCTTTTTCTTTAAAAAGAGCTGTTTTTTATCCCTTCTGCTACATAAGATCATAAATAATGACACGAGGGGAGGGTTACTATAGACTTTTTTTGGAGACCACTGGTAAGGTGACATGAACATCTGAGGTATTCTTCTCTATCTCCTCCAAGATTACCTTGATTGAGGAATAACCCCATACATCATGTTGCAAGGCCCAGTCATCAACAAACACATCAAGATTTTTATTTATTTTATTTTATTTTAAAAAACACCCATCCATAAAACATGCAACCCTGACATAGCATACACATAATAGCATCTATTTCCAAATGAGATGTGAGAGTTCTGGGGCATTCTCAGATCTGCTGTCGCTTGAAACATAACCTATCTACAAGGACAGTTGAGATGTGCAACATCAGTCTTTTCTCCTTTAGATTGACAGTAAAGAATATTAGCTGAGAGACCTTAACCTTCCTACTCAGATATCAGGACCCATTACTAAACACATTACTCTAATTTGCCAGTTGACCTCAAGGGTTGGTAATAATCAAAGCACACGCTAAATTCAGATGATGGCATTCCTTAAAACAAGCTAATTTATATCTGTTCCGGACACAACTTTACTTGCTGCCCCCTTGTGCCCCCTAATGGTTAAACAACAAGGCTTCCTGTGCCACCAATTCACTTTTTTTTAATTCAGAAGTTGCTTTGTCAACCATGTCTGTCTCTGTTGAGTTTATTTGTGAGATTGTATTTTCAATCGATGTACGTAAGTCAACTTAAGTGATGTGTATGCACCAGAAAGGCAGGACAAACCTTTTCAAAGAAAGAATTAGGAGGAGAAAACACATCCACGAGGTAAGTTCTCACCCTCAGCCACAAAAATCACCCGTACCCCTCTGAAACACGATCAACATCCCCCTCCTTTCATCACATGCCAACAAAGTTGGAGAGGTCTCAGTTGAGCCCTAGACCTAGATTCCTGATTGCTAATTTTCTTTCTATAGGAGAGAAGTACCCACCATTAGTCTAAGTGACATTTAAAATGATCCTGTTCAGCCTTCCAGAGCCAGTGTGGTGTAGTGGTTAAGAACAGTAGACTTGTAATCTGGTGAACCGGGTTCGCGTCCCTGCTCTTCCACATGCAGTTGCTGAGTGACCTTGGGCTAGTCACACTTCTCTGAAGTCTCTCAGCCCCACTCACCTCACAGAGTGTTTGTTGTGGGGGAGGAAGGGAAAGGAGAATGTTAGCCGCTTTGAGACTCCTTCAGGTTGTGATAAAGCGGGATATCAAATCCAAACTCCTCCTCCTCCTCCTCCTCCTCCTCCTCTTCTTCTTCTTCTTCTTCCTCTTCCATGTTCACTTGAAATTTCTATATATATTGATTCTGAGGATATGTGTGTGTGTGTGTGTGTGTGTGTGTGTTTTTAAATTGCAGCCTCCATTTTGACACACATTGTGGGCTGCCAGAAGAATGCCTTTTTTTCTTTGCCACTGAAGCAAGACCACTCTTCCATTGTCTTCCTTTTTTTTTTACACAAATTGAGTCGAAATTTCTCAGAAAACATTCTTCCTGAGAGTATTCCTGAGATTCTCCCTTTTCTCATCTCCCCCTCCCCCATGCATATAGAAGTATTCTCACCGTGGACATTATTTATACTCAATTTGGGAATGGTAGGGCACAAGGGACAGCATGACTCACAGGGCTAAACAAATTTTGAACTAGGCCAGCCTTCCTTAACATGGCACCCCCTGGGCATTGTCTGACTCCCAGCATGTGTTATAAACATGCAACACCAGATGGTGCTGGAGAGCAAATAAATTTTCTATGTGGTTTTACATAGTGTTTTTTTCTTCTTTTGTATTATTGTATTATTTATATGATGTTAGCCACTCTGAGCCTGGCTCTAGCCGGAGAGGGCAGGATACAAATAAAAATTATTATTATTATTATTATTATTATTATTATTATTATTATTATTATTAATTTAATTTCTGATTTATTTATAGCAATTTCCCCCTGTATGTAGATCCACCCATAGATAGATATATCTATATATTCATACATAGAGCCATACACACACCCAGTGTCAAGTAACCTATCCTATTTCTAGTTTTTCATATCTATACGGCAGACACTCCACTGCATTCCCTCCCTCTCACTGCAAACAGTGAATGTGAATGAATGCATCACAATGTGTTCCAAGTCTAACTCTTTCCCCCCCCCCCTCTAAATGATGCTGGAAACCTCCCAACCTTGCAGCATAAGATTTGCTCACTAAGGCACAAGGCTGGTTCATGCCGCTGACAAGATATTCAGTTGATTTCGATTCATCAAGGAGCTTACTTCTTTGTGCAGTTACATTATCAGGGATTCACTGTCACAGATTGTTCATATCACATCCCAGACAGCCTTGCCTTGTTAGGCGATAAGCTAATGTGACAACAGGGGATGATCTATGATAGCAAATCTGCAGTAGCTCCTTCATGCAAACAAGTGATGTAGTGATAGCACAAGATTTTCCATGTAGAAAACCATGCGCTACTCAATATGTGAGTAAACAGACAGTGATAGCAAAAGCTTTGTTTATGCTTTGGGGAGATTTATGTCTTATGGCAATCCTAAAGAGCATTCCTTTCATGCTCCTCTCCACATGCCATAATCAGTCAACAAGGACATGTAGAAAGGTGCTCTGTATAAATGCACCCCTATCTATATATATAAAAATGTAAAAGGTGGATGTTTGTGACTGATCGATCTTCTCCGTAACCACTTGACCGATTCCATTGAAATTTGGACACAACGTTCTATGGCCATATGGGAGGTTTGTACGTGCTTACATTGTACAGATGGCACACCTTTCACGGGTAAAAGTGTGATTTTGTGCAAAAAAAATATAGCACCCTCCAGTGGACGTCAAAGACCACACATCTCATTTTACCTCCATACCCCACCCACCTCCGCCCCCCTCCTCCTACATCACCACCCCTCCACTCCCTGGTGCTGAGTTGAGCAAGTCTGGGCCCGGCCCGGAGCACAATTTTACCATGGAGCTCGAACGAAGGGGGCGTTGGTGGCAGCGGCAGGAGCGGCAACTGCAATGGGAAGGGCTGCCAGAGACCCGCTGCCCTTCCACTTCGCCCAGTTCCTTCTCCTCCTCTGCCCGGTCAGCCTGGCCCGGTTCCTGGGGTGAAGAGCAGGTGGCTCAGGCAGCAGAAGCGCCGCCTTTCACGTGCTGATGGCAGTGCGGGGCGGCCCGGGGAGCTTGAGCGGTTCCACACAGGAGAGGCCCCAGCTACACCCTTACCCCGCGCGGGACCAGGCTTCACCGCACACTGATGTGGAGGCCCCAAAAAGGCCACCCCGCCACTATGGCTCTACCACCGAGATCGGTCCAGCTATGCGCATAAAGGCTGCACAGAGGCTGCCGCCACCCTGCCACGTAAGCACCACGGGACAGCTCCCAGCTAGCCCCTTATCCCATGTGGGACCAGGCTTTGACACCCGCCAACGTACAGCCCCTGAGAAGGCCGCAAGTAGCCCGTGGCCCCAGCCTCCGTCTTATACAAGTGGGCTGTGAGGCCCTACTCTGGGGCCTAGGCGGCCACAGCTCACCTTCCAGAAAGGGAAGAGGTAGTGAGGTGGTGCGAGGCGTGCGGGGAGTAGGTCTAAGGCGCGGGGCAGAGGGGACGAGTAGGGCCGGGGCCGAGTCGGAGGGAGATGGTCTGCAAGGAGATAAGATGCCGGTGGCAAGGAAGCCTGAGGGAGAGTGCTGGGCGCCATCTTGAATTACTTACATTGTACAGATAGCACACCTTTCACAGGTAAAAATGTGATTTTATGCAAAAAATTAATATCGCCCTCTTTGCCATTTTTCCATGTCTTTAAAAAAAAATAAAAATAAAAAATAAAAAATAAAAAAATCCTTCCAGTAGCACCTTAGAGACCAACTAAGTTTGTTCTTGGTATGATCTTTCGTGTGCATGCACACCTTCTTCTTTTTACTTTCCTTCTCCTTTCTCAGCTTCATCAATCTCCTTTAATACCTGAAAGATAGGTCGTCGTACTCATGCAACAAAAGCAACACAACGTGCAATTACAAAACATACTCAGGAACAACGTTCATCACGAAATGAACAACAAAGACAAAGAATGACTCAAATGCGTACCAAGGAAACACCAGATCAACGTAAAACCACATGACAGGATGCACCCTTCCAAACACAAGAAACACATTTCCAACTTTCACACAATAAGCCACAGCAACGCGTGGCCGGGTCAGCTAGTTACTATTATTATTATTATTATTATTATTATTATTATTATTATTATTATTATTATTTTAAAAAACAAACTTATCCCACTAGCCATTTATAAAACATCACAGTGACCAACACCAAAGCCTAAGTCTTATCATTTCCTTCCCTGAAGCATTCATAAGACTGTTTTAATAGTGTCCTAGAAATCCTGTATATACTATCTGAAAGAGCTATGACATGGATTTCACTAATGAAAAAAGAAAGATGTCTTCATCACCAGCACCTTATAGGCCTGCAAATCAGCTCTGTAGCATACTAATTCCAATTCAATTTCAACCATCAATCTTCATCTATCAGCAGGGGGCAGGGGCAAGAAAATCTTATGGCAAAATCTGCCAGGATGAGCAGCTTTTTAGATTTGTCCACCCATGTACGGGTAGCGGGTGGTGCTGTGGGTTAAACAACAGAGCCTAGGGCTTGCTGATCAGGAGGTCCACGGTTCAAATCCCCACAACAGGGTGAGCTCCTGTTTCTCGGTCCCTGCTCCTGACCACCTAGCAGTTCGAAAGCACGCCAAAGTGCAAGTAGATAAATAGGTACTGCTCTGGCGGGAAGGTAAACAGTGTTTCCGTGCGCTACTGTGTTTCACCAGAAGCGGCTTAGTCATGCTGGCCACATGACCCAGAAGCTGTACGCCGGCTCCCTCGGCCAGTAACCCCAGAGTTGGAGACAACTGGACCTAATGGTCAGGGGTCCCTTTACCCTTTACCTTTACCCATGTACTATCTAAAACCAAAGGGGCACATTGGTTGCCAGATGTGATCCCCCCCCAGCTCTCCTACCCCACTTCATATTTTCAAGGCTGAATAATTTGGTGGTTTAGATGTAGAAGATGAAGAATTGCAGGAAGAAGAGGAACAATTCTTAGATTTCACTTTCTGTAGTTGTAACAGAATAGCCATCCACAGTGCTTTCTTCTGCTTCTTCTTCTTCTTCTTCTTCTTCTTCTTCTTCTTCTTCTTCTTCTTCTTCTTCTTCTTCTTCTGTGTTTAGGGGTATACTCATTCCGTCTGAGACTCAGGAAACACCATGATAGGAACTGATGATTCACCGTGCTAGAGAAGAAACTATTTTAAAAAAATAATAATAGTTTCTTCTTCTGTTAGATTCACAAAATGTTTAGGAGTATGTGTTCCCCTGCATCACCCCCCCAAAACCCCCCAGTGGCCATCCCTCTCCACACCTCTTCCCATCCCGTTACGAAAACCCACCCATACCCAGGAGGTCTCCATATCCAGACGGTCACCCACAAAGCAACCCCCTCAAAGAACACAAAGTGATATTTTCTGCTTAACCTTCAAGGAGGTAATGAGACAACTCCTTAAGTACACCTCTTAATTTACTTCCACAAACTATATCAGTCCAGGACTGACTATTTGGCCTTCAGAACTCCAAACCACATCACATGCCACACCCCTTTGGCTCTACTTTGTACCATGAATTAATGTTGTTGTTGTTGTTGTTGTTGTTGTTGTTGTTGTTTATTTGCACCTCGCCCACCTGACTCAGTTGCCCCAGCCACTCATCCTGAGTGAGCATTCTCTAAAGTCTAAGAACAAATCTGATTGGTCACTTGCTTTTCTCCCATGCCAACCTACCACCCAAGCTCAAACACAGCGTGAAAATTGCAATTTTTAAAACTTGCTTTGTCCTAGAAAAAGCTCTGCCTTCTCCCTGCCAGAACTGAGTTCATGTCCTTGGCACACTGAAAGGTGCATCATTTCTATGTGAGTTACTGGGACTTATTTTAGGCTTTCTTAAATCAAGTGTAAGGGTCAGTTAGAAAATGCCATTTATTTTATTTCAGAACAATTTCACTTTCTCACACTTGCTTTCCTCTTCAATTTCTAATAAATTCCTTAAATTAGAAACCTTGAGCAGTGTGATGAGCCTTGACTTCAGCGACCTCCCCCACACCAACTCTTCTGTTCTGGCTAATGGTATTCAGTTGCTAGAAAGGGATGTAACTTCAAACGGCCTCTTTCTCCTTTAAGATACAGACGGGTTGAAGTTCCATGTGTTCAAACTGATAAGGTGGTGATGACACCACTCATGTGTAAATTGCACAAGGGAACTTGAAGTCCTAGCTCACAAGGGAGGCAGAAGCTAAGCCTATTTATAACAATATTTATTTCCAGATCTTTCCAGTAATTGGTTAAATACAACTGAGGAGAACATACATGGCACATGTTTCCCCTCCAGTTTTGATTAATTTTACTTTGCCTTCTGCTACTAACAGAATTTTTCCAGCTTATTTGCCTTACTTGTGAATTCCGTTGTGGGATTTGGGAGGTATCTGTATTGCTTTAAGTTCATTTAGTAAACCCCAAGAGGGTTTCAAAAGCAAAGCTTCTTAGCAAGGGATTGCCGACTTATTGATGAGAAACAGTTTGTCTCTAAGCCTTGCATCCTCTCCAGTCCAATGCAATTCTCTTCCTCAAGGAACTTCAACTTGTTTATCAGACTTACTGATAATATCCAGAAATACATTTATGAGTTAACTCTACTCCTCATCATTTAATATAAAAGGGAAACTACGTTGGTACACCCACTGACATGAACATATATGGAGACTCTAGATTTGTTGAATTATAAAGCTGGATGGAGTTGTTATGATGAAATCCCCTGAACACACACATTTAAAATGCAGGAACTAAACATCTCAGAAAAGCTCCAAATCCCGTTTCCAAGCATAATTTTTTTTCACGTTTTTTAAACGCTGCCCATTCTTGAAAATGCAGAATGCATAACACCACTGCTGTAAAAATGAAATGGACGTAAAAATCTATGAACCGATTTTGCAGAGATGTAGCTAAGAGCTTATATAAAAGCAGGAGCCATGCACATTTGTTGAAAAGATAATGTTGAAAAGCTCAGACAGAAATACAGCCAGTAGCTGCCACCAGCATCATGTGAGGAAGGAAATGCACATTCTGAATAATTCTGAGAAGGCTCATGTCATGAGGATTCTGGGAGTACAACACAAGTTCCAGGATAAAGCCCATCCAGGCCAGAACTACCAGGAATAAAATTATTCAGAACATCATCAATTACCTGTAGAGGCCAGAAATGACACTAAGTTTTAAAAGAAAGGAAAATCTAAATCATAATTAATATCCATGCTAAATATTTCCAGCAATAGTTGATAATAACCAGTATGGCATTCAGTCCAGATGAACCTCCAATACATTGAAAGAATCATGTGGCGATGCCTCCAGTGCCCAGAATCAACCAGGGACCCTCAAATGAAGGAGCAGTAATACATCTGAATCAGTATGTGGGTAGAAACCTTTCACACGTCAGCTGAAGCATGACCAGTAGCTGGGGGTGGTGGGAATTTTAATCCAACAACATCTGAAGGGATTGGTGGCTGGTGCCCATTAAGACTGGTAGGGCAGAAGGCAGGGAGACAAACAGTAAGTGGAGCCAGAACCATGGACAAGCTAAGGCAACTAATTCTAGTTTTGTCACCACCCTCCCTGCTACGTTCTTCAAGGGCAAGGAAGAAGGAAGCCAATAGAGAGTGCCATCCCTTTGATTGGTTGCATGTAGGAAAATGGGAAGAGTGAGGTTGGTGGGGCAGTGGCTGGAGCCCATTAAGACTGGTAGAAATTGGTATGTGGGCTACCATTGCTCTATGTCTTCTAACTGAGGAAATGGCTGGGGAAGAGAGTGAGGCAGGGAGAAGGAGGAGGAGGAAAGATGAAGCCACTGGGTGAGCATCCAGTAGAAGCAGCAGCAGTTGGGGGGGGGATAGAAAAGAAGTGGTGACAGGGAAAGACAAACAAAGAATGGTGTGGGAGGGTGAGCATGTTCTGTTGGTGGGGGAAATGAGGCAAATCCAAGAAAGCTCAGCCCAACTTCAGTGATTGTTCAGCATAGCCACAAGACCCATGATTTGCCATTTTAACTTAGCCTGAGACACAGTAGCAATCTTCCCAGCAGTTGGCAGACTGAAAGCCCATCCTCTTTCACAGCTGGAGAAGAATCTGGCATCTGTGGTGTTAATGGCCAGATGGTCCCTCATGCCTTCAGATCCATCTTTCAACTACACAGTTCTCATTCAGATGATGAGCTCTGATTCCTCCCCTAATTATCAATCATTAGAATACCAGTGAAAAACAACAACAACAAGGAGAGAGAGAGAGAGAAATACCAGCCGAATTTACCTTGACATGTACTCTGCCTTCAGGGATTTGGGTAACCGTCTTCAAAAGAAGAGTCGAGAGAGGCAGAATGAATATTTTAAAGTGCTTTGATTTCCTTGGGCAAAAAGAACAGATCAAAGCTATGTTGTTATTAAACACACACACACACACACACACACACAACTCAGGCTTTCATTCCATTAACGTTCTAAAGGCATCAAATAAAATGCATTAGAATATGAAAAAAATAAAATAAAATCCAATGTCATGACAAGAGAGTGTCATTTTAACAGACATAGTTAACATGTTTTGGTAGCTCTGTGTTAACCCCAGCCAACAATGACAGGACAGTTTCTCTTCTCTCTCATTTCCCCCCCCACACACATAATTACTAATTTTCCTCTGTTGTCAGTAGGGCTGTACAATGCCCTTTGAGCAATTCTTCTTAACTGAGCCAGCCACAGAATGCCTCAGGAAACCATGTAACTCCAGCAAATTTTGCACGGTTCCATCAGATGCTAAAAGATGTGTTATTCTGAGTGGAATCAAATTGGTCTCTCTAGTACTGATGCACCAGCAGGAGGCATCTAGTAATGGAGGAGGAGGGAATGCCATTTTCACTTATTTCCCCTCCCACTTACAGCCTCAAAGCATCTCTCCTCACCCACCCACCCCACACACACAAAAAAAATCAATTCAGTTTAATGAAAATGCCCCATGGCTTTTTCCTAGAAAATGATTGCATAACATCTCCCAACGGTTATGTTGTATGAATTCACAACAAATATTAACTGCCTGTGCTGACTTGACCTCCGATCAAGCTGTGGTGATCAGGGAGGGGCAAAGCAGTGGCAATCTTTGCATGATGCAAACACACCAGCTCAAGCACTGAATTGGCTCCGCTTGTGCATTTGCACTGCACCAACCTTGCCACCAACTTACCCCTCACCTGCACCACTGATTGCCATGATGGGAGGTCAAGTAAGCAGCATCACTTCACTAACCACTACTGGTTTATGCTCTTATAGGTACTGATAAAAAACAACACCCTAGGAAATCTTAGGAAGCTGCCGAATGAACCAGATCAGACGATGAATCCATCTAGACCAGTATTTTCTACTCTGATAGTAGCTCTTCACAGTCTCAGGAAGAGGTCTTTCATGTCATCCTTCTCAAAAACTAAATATATCAGGGTCTTAAACTGGAACTTTCTGTATGTGGAGCATATGCTTTGCCAGGGAGCTGAGGTTGCTCCCTATAACAAAAAACCATTACAAAACTTCTCTTGAACTTCCTACAGATGTTTCACAAAAGCAGAAGGAATACTTCACTTTGGAGTGTCTGTTTTAGGGAAATGTTTATGTCACTGAGCATTGCCAGGCAAATAAACCCACTTCATCTGCTCTACTTATTGGTGAAACAAACAAACCCTTGCAAGTGGGTGGGACAGGGCTGAACTTCCTAAATTCTTCCTCCATCACCATGTACCATCCATGAATTGGAGAACAAACCTATGAAGCTGGAATCCTTCTGGAGCCATGAAGGCCTCTCTACATGATTCAGAACCCAGGAGCTCAAGGTTGTAAATGGAGAGCAGCCATTAAGTACAAAAGACTCCTCACCACAGATACTGTTGTAATATTCTGGAAACTTCCATGGAGAAGTTAGCTCTTTCTCTTCCGCTTTAGGACATGGAAGAGATTGTACGTGTTCATCTCTTTGTCCTGCTGTTTGCTTAATAAATGCTTGTTGAAACATTCATAACAGCCTCTGTTGTGCCACTTCTGCTGTGAAATGGAATCTGAAGGTGTGCCTAGCTCAGAGCCAGTGTCGTGTAGTGCTTAAGAGTGGTAGACTCGTAATCTGGGGAACCGGGTTCGTGTCTCCGCTCCTCCACAGGCAGCTGCTGGGTGACCTTGGGCTAGTCACACTTCTCTGAAGTCTCTCAGCCCCACTCACCTCACAGAGTGTTTGTTGTGGGGGAGGAAGGGAAGGGAGAATGTTAGCCGCTTTGAGACTCCTTCGGGTAGTGAAAATCGGGATATCAAATCCAAACTCTTCTCTTCTTCTTCTTCTTTCTGAAGATTGGGCCCCTGATTTCTGCTGCTCCAGGGATCAGAACTCGACCGGCAGTTTTCGACCGGTGGTGAGTGAGCCAACTGGGGGGCATGCCAGTTGCTCTGATCTCCCTGGAAATACCAATAACAGATACTTGCCCTGTGATTCATGAAGAAATTTTGATGGGAGACTGAGATTCACCCCTGCTTTCCTTATCCATGTGTCAGTTTTGAACATTAGTAGAACAGCTGAAGTGGACTATTGTGCTAAGCCATTAACACCATTCACAAAGCTGGAGCCAACCCCTGGTTCCCCATAGCTCACCACCAATGGAACAAAGTTATTGCAACAAAGTTGGGAGTGAAAAATGCTTTTGGCTTGAATCCCACATATAGGCTGCTTAAAAGCCAATTAAGTCAATGAGACATAGCAACCTAAATATACACTGGGCTGCAGCCTGACACCACCCTTGGTCTTTATTAACCTCATGCAGGATCAGGTCGATATTAGTAGTAACAAGCTGGCTATCATGACTTCTGTGGCCCTGCTCTGCTGTATTCCGGGCATTCAATAGATTTATTCATAGAAACCAAGATAATATAATGGATATTTCCAAATGATGCACAGTTGTTTGCTCTGTGTTTTCTTCTCACCTCATTAACTGAGAGAATGAGAGCATCAAACATTGTTCTTTCCCATCCATTTGTGTTGATGGTACATTTGCAAATGTAAATCCAGTTTTGATTGAATGGTGCATGTTAATACACTATTAGCAATCACCACACTCATACTCTAATTGGCTTCTAAATCTGAAGATATTTGAAAGTGTTATGTTATTGAGAGGAACTTTAGTGTTTTATGCAGAAAACAGGGACTCGGTTTGAGCCAGTGTTTTATAGCACTCCATCGCAGGACCCAACTTCAATATTCGGTGTTGATTATCTGTATCTATTCTGCTATTGGGTGTTCACTTAGAGGGATATAAGGTACCCAGGGCAGCAGATGTTGGTGGGTAACAGGTGAATCTATTGAGGAGTCACCCAACATTCAACAGAAATATAGCCATAGTGTATTTCACACGTTGCAACCCCCACTCACAAAGGAAACCTGAATACAAATAGGTAGCCAACATGGTGCCCTCCAAATACATTTGGACTGCCACTCCCATAATCCCTGAACTTGGCCATGGTAACTGAGGCTGATGGGATTTGTAGTCCAACAACATCTGAAGGACACCACATTGGCTATCCCTGATGTAGATTCTGTGGTATCTCTGAATATTAGGGCTTGGGCCAAGCTTTCAGACCTCCTAAAGTTTGTCTCTAATTTTGGGAGGAGGTTAAGGCAAAAGTGGGGCCAAAACTCCTTCCTCTCTTTTGCCATTTGGGGAGGGCCTGATGAAACATACCAATTGTTGGGTCAATTGCCACCATAACTCTTCATTCCAAGGGGCATTCTGGGAGGAGGATGGTGGCCATTAATCCAGCAGAGCTGTGAGGGAGCTGTGGTGAGCCTTCCTTCCCAAATAATGCATCCTCCCCCCCACTCCCCAGCCAAAATGTGCTGCTGCATACATAAACTACAAACGGAGACATGAAGAAGGTTAATCTTCACTCAGCCCTAACACTTTTGCAAAGGGAATAACAGAAAAATCACCCTCAAAAATCAGTCCCCATTCCATTAAATTTCAATATCCTATGTTGGGTATTAGGGGGAAGTCCTAGGGTCATTTCATAGATTATACAAGAGGAAACACAGACAATTTGCTTACACGTTTGTATTTACCTGGTCCTATATTTTATCCCTCTACTTATCGAGTGCTTTTTTTTCCTTAAAAAAAAGTTTATGGGTACTCTAATTTTAACTCAAGAAAATCACCATTTTATAGTTCAAATTGGGGAAAATAAATACAGTAAATGGACAAAAGTACAAATGTTCACAAAATGTTTAGGGCTATACGTCCCCCTGCGTCCCCCTCAAAAAAGCACTGTACTTATCTATCTATCTGGATTTTGATGTTGTTAGTTGCTGTCAGCATTTTTAATGTAAAGGTAGAGTATAAATATTAAAAAAGTTACCAAATTGTGCTTCCTGATGAGTGCAACTGCAGGTTACTGCCTTGTCTCATGCACACTTCATATAATACACAACCCAGCTATTCCTCCAAGTATTCTTAAGAATGTGTATGGTGTATTTTCCTCAACACTGGCTTGCCATACTCAAATCCTGTACAGTATGTGATTACAAGCCACTCATCAGTCACCCTGTCTGGACTTGGAGCTTGCGTGGTCCTCTAATTCATCAGGCTACACTTACCAGCTGCTTCACACTTGGGGTCTGATTTGACCTCTCTCTCAAAGAGTTCTGGCACCTGATTGAAATTGCTTGCTGCTCCCACACCCCATTCTAACCCTCAGCTACTGGCCTTTCCACCCATCATTTTTCCAGTGGGATCCCTTGCAACCCTGTAGCATTGGGCCTTATGTTATTCCATCTTCCATCTGAGAGCATATGGGCTCCCAGAAAGGGATAGGCTCTTTCATTTGCTAGTCTACCACAGGTATCAGTCTTGCTGCATCCACAGCAAAGGTCACCCATAATTTCCCTTTATCAATCAAAATTCCCTCTGCCTGCTTTGTGGCAATACTGAAGACAGAAGGCACCACCTAAAAAAACATGCCATAGATTGCATCTTTGAGTATGTCCTTATGTTGAAATCTCTTTTCACATGCAATGCTAGCGCATCCTGGGGGAAACATCATTCTCTCACTCCAGATAAACCACAAGCTACAGCCAAGGTTTGTCTTGTGGCTTTATATTATTTGGAGGAGACAAATCATGAGCCCAGGTTAGGCCATCATGTTAGGCCACCATGCAGCAGCAGGAGGACCAGATGAAGGTTGTGACCTCCTCTCTTGCAAGCCCATATGCTTATGTGTCCATACTAAATCATGACTTGCCTTAGCATTGCATGCAAACTGGGCTTACGTCTGGACACTTCATGGAGATTTGAATGGTCTCAGTCATGCTGACCAGAATACAAAGGCTATCACCCAGCCAACAAGCTGTTAAACTGTACACAGTGATTATTTCCATAGCAGAGATAGGTTGCTTCAGAACTGTGGCACCCAAAGCAATTGCCTGGGTTGGCTCTGTAACTGAGCTAGCCCTTGGCACACACACACCCCTTCTGTTGAAATTATTTACCATTATTACTGAGATCCATGCCTATGCATGCACACATAGTAAGGGACATAGTAAGGAACCAACAGGGAAACATGAAAAAGGGCCCCATGGAAGCCTATGCCATATGCCAACCCCCTCCTGTGCTACATCTGTGGGGCAGCAGGTGGTGGTAGGGAGAAGAGATGGCTTCTATGCAGATGGTGCATGCTTCTTTTCTATCTACTGTTCAGCCAGTGTATGACATTTGCAGTCAATTAATTTCCCCCATCTACTGCTAAGTGTTTATCTTGGCAAATATGATATCATCAGTTATGCAAAAGAGTGACACAATGGATGCATTGGACTCTATACAGAATGGGGAAGAATACTGGTGCACTATGTCATAAAAAAATTAAAAATATTTGCATAAAATGAAACCCTCCACCTCTTCTGTATTTTTAATATATATATTTTTGGAAAAAAATAGGGGAGGAGGAAAAGGAGAACCAGCATACTAATAGAAATGAGATACCAGATTGCAGTGACCACAGGTTATCCTTTGTGCAGTGAGCACATTATGACAAGGCCAAGCATTCCTGCTCATAGATACATTTCTTTTCTCTCTCTCTTCTACCAAGGAAGTACATATGGAAGTAGGAACCAAATAATGATAAAAATAATTGAAAGGAGCTCCTGCATTTACAAATCACCTTGCCAGTGAGGAAAGGATGCTGCTGCAGTAGATTGGCTAGCAGGTGGCAAACCAGCACGAGCACAGATTTTAAATCACATGTGTTTCATTTTGGGTTTTCAGTCTGAATTGTAGCTTTAATACTACAGAGGCTGAGCAAGAGATGAAGCTGCCAGGCCTTAGAGACTGAGGCAGCCAGTACTGGTTATTGCATTATTACAAAGCAGCAGGATGAAACTCATGGATATGACTATGCAGTTTTTAGGGAAATTAAGCTGGTTAATTTGCGACTTCTAGAGGCTGGAAAGTTGTTTTGGAAGTCTGAAAGTTGATGTATGTGCCTTTTTTATTATCGTTGCTGCGTGGCGGGGTACACTGGTGCACTGAGAAGTAGGGGGAAGACAGAATGATGTGTACCTTGAAAAATAAAATTGCACATCTGTCACTCATAGAAACAGAAGAGTGAATCAATGGGTTCATCTCGTCACTGGCAGCAGTTCCATGCTGGATTCTTTCCCTGCCCTACATGAACCTAGGGATCCTAACTAAAATGTCTGTGTGTGCAAAGCACATGTGCTGTACCACCAAAATACATCCCATGCCTATGTCTACCTGAGTGGTTATCACTATCTGACTCTCTCCTCTACCTGGGATGCACACCCTGTGCAACCACACCCTCTTTCCCCTGGCCTTGCTTCACATCCTCACTGAATGTTTTTGCCTGGATGGAATGGGTCGTTGAGCTCCGATAATGAATCTTGCTTGCCCGGATTATCCATTAGTGAATGTGACTCCTGACAGATGTTCTCTATGTGCTACAGTCATGGCAGAGATTGCTTTGGAAGCATGTATCACTCTTCCTCCTTGATTCACCAGCATTGGGGAAGTTCTATTTGTCCTCATACTTCCTATAGCTAACAAACCTTACTTTTTCCAGGGATGTCCCACAAAGAGAGCTCTTACTCCATCTGGAATCCTGGCAGATCACACTATTCAAGTTATCCCATGGATTGTTGGTGATAGTTGACCCACTTGCCTCCATACAAATCCCAGAAGGCAAGGGCAGCGGAAAGACATCTTCAGCCCTGGCTAAAATTATCCTTCAGCTTGACATGCTTAAGAACTTGAGACTAATGACATTTATCCTTGTCACTTTTACAAGCAGGCAATTATCTGTGCGGAAAGCAGAGCAGGACATCAGGGTAAGTTCTGGTGGCAACATTGTTCTTTCAAGTCTGTGTCCTTAATTTCACTGGCTGACCAGTGGTCAGTCTGGATTAAAAGTTTCCTGAATAAAGGAAGGCTGTTTGCTTCTTAATGTAGCACTAATGTAGCACTGCAGTCACTTCAGCCTTCATCGGTACTTGCCCAAGTCTGTTTCCTGCCTAAAGTGGAGCTTAATGGCTCCCTCTGCCTGATACAGCCAATGCTTTAAGAAGTCTTCTTTCTAGGGCCAGCCTAAATCATTTGGCCCCCTAAAGTGAAGGATAAGATGGCACGTCTCTCCATAACCACCACATTCCACATACAGAAACCAGCTGGATGAGAAGTTGGGTTCCACTTGGACTCCGGCAATGGGACAGCTTCTTCCACTGCAGGAAGTGGTTCACTCCATCTACCTGAAGGGCTGGCTTTTTCTATTCACCCTCATGGTGCCTCCAGAAGCAAGTCACCACTACATGGTTCATGAAGCTACCCAAAGATACCTTTCCTTCTTTTCTCCACCTTTTCTCTAGTGCAGACAGTTAAAACATGCTCATGATTCTCAAACCCAGCTCAGACAGGACTCCTCATAATTCTACTTCCTCCTCACACACATTTGTCCTTTCAGGTTTGATCAGGAATGACTAGCTGTCACCCTCCAGCAGGTTTAAAGTACATCATCTCTGACCATTGGCCATGGTGGCTGATGCTGATGGGAGTTGTAGTTCAAGAATTTGCAAAGGGTCCCAAACTGGCTATTCCTGTTCTACTACATTCACAACCTCATTCTTAACTTTTAAAACCCAGGGAGCACAGACTTACATATTTCTGCTTTGAGAAAACAAGGTAGATGTCTTATCTTCATTAAAAATACATGGTAATGACAGACATATTTGCAGAACTGGCCCAGATCATATGCACTAATATTGATCCCATTCTCTTATGTGGCAAAAATGACCTGTGAAAATTACATGAACATTTTATCACTCTCTATGTTGCTAATGTTCAGGATATGAATGCCAATGTGCCACCCACACAAAAGTGGGAAATCATGTCCTCCTCCCAGAGGTCAAGTCTGACCTCACTGGTGTGTGGGTAGGAGTAATTGGATAGCCACAACAACCCAATTAGAGATCCCTCGGTTGCTGGGCAAATCTGGCCAATGGGGAATTGTGTGTATTAACTGAGGGACCTTTATAGTCTGCTGCACGTTGCATTGAGTTTCCTCTTTTCACCTCGTGCATCGGATCACCCACCCACCCTCCCTATATTTAGGGTCTTGCTATGACCTTGCTGTGCCATCGTGGGTCATCTGTTTTGGGGGCAGGGGCCCAGTAGGAATTTTCCCATTTGGCTGATTGGCTGGTGCCACTTGGGTTTCACCTGCTGCGTAGCAAACCGTCACAACTTTGTAAGGTTTGGTAGTTAGGCGTTGGTTCAATGGTTGTAGGTGGGATGTGGATAGGATGTGCCCACCCCTCTAATGCTAGGATATTCCGTTAAAGGAATCCAGGGGCTCGCCATGCTTTTGTCTGATCCCCTTTCAGGGGTTAGAGCCACGCAAGAGACCCTGGGAGCATTTGGGGTGAGCTTGAGTCATGTTCCCAGACCAACGCTCCCCCAGGATGTTTACACTTGCTGACCTCTGCCAGAGTCCAGTGGTCAGTGCTGGCCTGCCAGGGTGCAGGTGCAGTTAGTCGGAACCAATGCCTATGAAAACCACTCACAATCTGTAATCAATAAAGTTGTGGCCAAAATTATGCCAATAACCTAAACCTAAATTCTGCATCAATTGTGTCTTTATTTATTGGGGAAAGGTCTTGGGGATCTTAACACGCAAGTATTTGCCCAGTCAGGGGAACCCCAACATTTGCAAAATACAAAATCTCTCCAGCAAAGAAGCAGACTGTACCCCCACAAATAGAGCCTACTGAAAACTGAGCAGTCTTAAGTTTGAACTGTAAGTGGAGGCAGTACTCCATGCTGCAATCTTTTTGCTCTTGTTTATCTTCTTTAGTTACTCATGCTGCAGTAAGTCAGAGGCTCCAAAATGTGCAAATTCATAAGGATTTGCTTCATTTTTTTATAAAAAAATGTCAGCTGACTTTTGGTTCATCAGCTCCCCCTCCCCTAGCAATCTTCTGTGTGGTCCCAGATCACTCTTCATAAACTTCCTCACTACCTGGAGTGCCATTTTCCTACACACACTTCCAGCTGAGAGATAAATGAACGCAACTGGCCTGCTGATCCACAGGATGGTATCATGCTAGGACTTTTTCCTCCTCCTCCCCCCCCCCCAAGCTGTTGCTTTAAAGGTCACGTCCAGGAAATACCTTTCCCACCGCAGAATTTCTGTACTTGTTTTCAGCGAAGATCTTGAACTGTCCTCTCCTCTGCAACTTTCGGCAACTTCATTACTAGCCTTGGAATTTATGAGGAATCATTTAATCCATCTTAGTGCTTGAGGGTGTAGCATTGAGGGAGGTGAAGTCATAAACTCAATGCAACCTCCAGCTTTGACGCTCTTTGGTTTGTTGGACTTCAAATTATTGGAATGGGAATAAGAGAAAGAAATAAGATTCATTCTTGATAGTTTAAATTAGATAAAATAGGGGAACACTGGTGAATAATGTGATTTGCAAATAACAAGAAAGAAATGGATAAAAGAATTGTATTTAATCTACAGCAATGTTTAGGGCATGGTTGTGAAACCGCTGGCTCTCCAACATCCAGAGCTTATGGTCAGAGGTTCTCCTTTGAAATGGCTGGTCTGGATAGGGTTAAGCCCTCAGTGCTCCCACTGACAGTTCATTTTTTTTCCCAGCTCTGAAAGACTGCTAATCACTCTGGTTCAAATTAGAAATGTGAAGGGCATTCCGTGTTTAAAGCAATCAAACCATCTCTACGGCTTGCCCATTTAAAATTAAAATAAGGATGCTTACTAGGGAAACGGCACCGAAGATCTGGCACATTACATTCAATCATGTTCTGCAAAATAAGAGAAGAAATCTAAGGAGGAGGGTGGAAGCCACACAGGTCTATGCTCCTGGATAATGGTGTACATGAGTTTTGATTTTGCCTTCCACAACTTCCCCTATTCAATGTGTGGATTGATTATAACAAAATAAACACCAGAAATTAGATATGAATCCAGCTGACTAGGAACACATGGAAACCAATGCAAGTTTAAAATATATACCTAAGACATGTGAGGGAGAAGTTAGACCAGCTTCATTTCTTATGTTTCCACTTTCTTATTCCAAGAGGCTTTGGGGGAACTGACTGATTTTAATGAAATGGCTAGTGCAGTCCTGCCTTTATTGTGATTTTTTTAAAAAATTATCTGTATGTTTTCAATAGATCTATATGTTTCTAATCACCCAGAACCCATGTCAGATAAAAATGTGGGGTATAAATAAATTAACCACAACAACAGAAAACCCACAGAAGCTGATCTGATCCATGCTCTGATAGGAGACCACCCAGGGCCCCTACATAACCACTTTGAGAAAGGCAGGGTATAAGTGTTATAGACAAATGAAAAATGAGTTTCCATTCTCCTGGAGTTGTTTTGAATAGTTCCAAAACAAAATGGATTGATCCATATGGTGTGCAAAGATAACAGCCCCCTTTTGAAGACCCTCCAGCATGGGGGGAGTTTCCTGTCTCATTCAGTTGGACACACTTAAAACCCCTCTTCACAAAACCACTCCTAACAGTAGAAAGGGTCCAAATGGCAAGTTGAGGTTGGGGCTTGCATGCTTGACCCTGACCACTCCTGAGGATGCAGGGAGCAACTGTTCTAAGGGGTTTGCTACCCTGCCTGTCACTCTATTTATAATGATCTTGTTTGTGCTGATGCTGGTAGGAATTTATTGTACCTTGGTTCTCAAACTTAATCCATTCCGGGAGTCCCATCGACTCCCAAAATGGTTCGAAAACAAAGGGTCAGCTTTTGATTGGCTGCAGGAGCTTACTGAAGTCAATCGGAAGCTGCGAAAGCAGCGCCGGACGTTCATCTTCCAAAAAATGTTTGCAAACCAGAACACTTACTTCTGGGTTTGCAGCATTCAGGAGCCAATTTTTGTAGGAGCCAAGCCATTCGAGAACCAAGGTACCACTTTAATGGACGTTGCCAGGGAGAGGAAGGACTTGCAATGAAATTCCTTTTATTTTCAGCAGCCCCAACTCCAGCCCCAGTCAAGAATTTACCTGGACACTCCAAGGTCTCAACTCTGGAGAGATTGAGTGCAAGGGATCATGCACAAGCCACCAAGCCCAACCTCCAACTGCCCCTTGACATCTTTTTGTGATTAGTGCAGGAATCTGAAGATGGTTTCCAAACATATTCAGCTGAATGTGCCCAGAAAACTCCGCACAAACAGGAAGCCTAGTTCATCAGGGTTCCCAACTGTACTGAACTTTTATAAGCATGTTCAACTGAATACAATAAAAAACTCCTCCACAGACTTTTCTGCCAATTGTACAGAGGTCTGAAGAGTAACCCACACATCTGGGGATACTAGGGGCTCATGTATGCCCTTGGGGGTCCACGGTTTAATCCTTCTTGCATTGAAGAGAATGCCTGGAGATTAATAATAATAATAATAATTACTATTACATGTATTTCCATGCCTTCCACCCTGTCTCATGCAAGCTCACAGCTATTGACTTGGCTCACCCACCAATTCACTCATCAGCTGACAATCTCTGCAAGTGTTTCAGAGCTGTTGCACTTCTTCTACCACAATGATTTGTTTTAAATCCTTTCGCTTGGTGCTGTGCCCTTAACAATCACACCTATTCTCGGGTGTTAGCAACCTGTTATTTGCCTGGCAGATTATCCCACCCTTATACAGAACTTTTCACACTCCTGGCAGTAGAAAAAAAACAATAATCTGGATGTGCATGCTTCCGGAAAGGAAAAGAAAATATCAATGTGAGTGTTTTGAGTGAGAGAGAGAGAGAGAGAGAGAAGAGTTGGAGGTAAGAATCTGTTCCATCTCGCTCCCTACTTCCCCTTCTCTCTGAGAGAATGGAACAAGAAAATGAAACATGCCATATCCCTTTGACATTAAGAGGCTTCAGGCTTGCTTTTCACAAGTGGTCAGTGTAATTCCTGTGAATGTATAATTTATTGATGTCTGCAGAGTGCTTTGGGTTTCTCTGGGAGGGAAGGTGCTATATGAATGTAGATGTTACGGTTCTCTTAGGAGAGAAATTGCATTAAGAAGCAATTGGACTCCCTTAAGCCATGGCATTCCAAGCCAACAGTCATCTCTGGGAACCTAACAAGTCATTTCAGAATTGTTTTGGGATGGAATGATTATTCAAATAAGAAATAGGTTAACAAAGACTTCTGCAACACCAACCAATCAATTGCTTGGATGCTCAAATAAAGACCAGAGACCCAATTAACCATTAACACTTTGTAGGGCACATTTTTAAAGCCCTGTGATGATTTCAGTAGTGCAGTGGTACCTCGGGTTAAGAACTTCATTTGTTCTGGAGGTCCGTTCTTAACCTGAAACTGTTGTTAACCTGAAGCACCACTTTGGCTAATGGGACCTCCTGCTGATGCTGTGCCACCAGAGCATGATTTCTGTTCTTAGCCTGAAGCAAAGTTCTTAACCTGAAATGTTATTTCTGGGTTAGCGGAGTCTGTAACCTGAAGTGTATGTAACCTGAGGTACCACTGTACTGATTCTGAGGATGAAAGCAATAAGAGTTTCCAATATCTACAGTCTGTCTATGGAACCCAAGAACTATCTATGTTCTACCTGCACTGCCAGTATGCTACCAGGCCAGGATCAAAGTCATGAACAACTTGGGTTCAAAATACTGTAAGGACTGCCCGAACCCTTATATTCCACATATCTTGACCACAAAGGCCATCCAGAGTAACACTGTTGGCTGTCCCCCATGTCTCAAAAGCTCAAGTGGACTCAAGTAGAAATCATGTATTTAGTGTCACTGGTGGAATCCTTTTCCAGTTGAGATTCGACACATATTCTCACATCTCTTGAAGGCTTTTTAATGACCAGGTGCACTGGTCATTTTTGTGATCATTTTGTATTGTTTTACATTATTTTGTGTTTTCTTGTATTTGCAAACATTGTGTGCAGTGCATCAATGTTTTATTTTATTTAAATACTTCTATAAATAAACAGCCATGGGTTTCAATCCCTCTGTCAAATCCTGTCCCAAAACAGACTGGTCAGGGAACATACTGTATGCAAAACCTATTCCATTCCAAAGTTAGTGGTGCATTTATAAACGGTTTCCTCCAATTCACAAAACCTCTACAGCTGAGGAATATTCATGATGTCAATCACATACACTCCATCTATTAAAAAAATAAGTCCTTGTAGAAATTCATATTCTTTTTCATACACATTTTCCCTATCGCACACATTTCTGTACATAACTTTTGCCTAATATATGGATTTTTTTTGCAAGCAATTTCGCATAGTACAACGGCTGCTTGTACACTCTTCTCATCCATGCCCACATTTTTGCATGTGATTCATGTAGAAAAGCATTACAAAACTCGGAGAAATGTGAATTTTGAAGGCTGGTTGCACTGTGGTTAATCTATTGATTCACAGTGTGCAAATGCAGTCAATTCACATGAAAATGTGGACAGAATGAATTTTCCCCATCCCTATCCAAGATGTCGTTCTTAGCTGTTAGCACAAACTTTTGCACTTTTTTATTATTATTAAGTAAAAAAGAAAGGGAAAAAAAAGAAAAGGGGGGAAAACCTTGTGGAAGTGGTAATGACAGAGGAAAAGGTCAGCAGGGTTGAACAGAACAGAAAGTAACTGATCTGTAGAGAGGAGGAAGATTGGGAAAACTCACTGGATACGAGCCAAATTCTACCTTCTTAGCAGAGCAACAATGTCTCTCACCTTTCAAGTTTCTGAAACTACCCCTGTGTGTAGGGAAGGAAGAAAAAAGAGATTGGTAGGGTCAGAAACAAAGATTTAAGGCTGCAAAAGAAAAACCACAATGCGAAGTTTAAAAGCTATGGTCTGTTAGCTCGAGACAGAGGGAAACTTGTTGGGTGCACAATCTTGGATGAAAGCAGCTGCGAAGGTCACAGCTTGTAACCCAATTTAATAGCTAGATGAGGGGGATCATACAATTGACCTTGCCTTTTGAAGCATGGGGAGGAAACATCGGAGCTAAAAATATTGCTCTGTGAAGTCAGGTTACTGGCGTTAGTGCTCAAATTGTCAAGTGTGGCTGCACACAGGTAGGCTTCTGAATGAGGTTAAACAGGCATGTCCGTCTTTTCCTAATGTTGCTTTAAGCTACACCACTGACTATCCACTCCCCCCTTTTATTAAGCTCAAATATTTTACAAAGGAGGATTAACACTGAACAGTGCCTCATCTGTGATTCAGACACATCACTTTCTATATTGATTGACAAAGTGGGATGTCTTCAAGAGGACATTCCAGGGGCAGGGCAGATTATGTTCTCCCTCTCAAACTACCTTGGGCTGCAGGCTGTGCATATCCACATGCGAGTGGCACTGTGGTCTAAACCACTTGGGCTTGCCAATCAGAAGGTTAGCAGTTCGAATCCCCATGACAGGGTGAGCTCCCATTGCTCTGTCCCAGCTCCTGCCAACCTAGCAGTTCAAAAGCACACCAGTGCAAGTAGATAAATAGGTACCACTGTGGTGGGAAGTTAAACATTGTTTCCGTGTGCTCTGGCTTCTGTCATGTTGTTCTGTTGGACCAGAAGCTGTTTAGTCATGCTGGCCACATGTCCCAGAAAGCTTTCTGTGGACAAACGCCGGTTCCCTTGGCCTGAAAAGTGAGATTAGCGCGGCAACCCCATAGTCCCCTTTGACTGGACTTAACCATCCAGGGGCCCCTTACCTTTTTACCTTTTGTCCACATGCCCACTCATTATGCCAGGGAATATTTTGGTTAGTGTGCAGGTGTTAGCCCTGGGCCCACAGACATTGAGGAAGTTGCACTAGCTGAGCAGGAATTTAAACACTGTTTGTGTTCAACTCCATAGCTGTCAACTTTTCCCTTTTTTAAAAAAAGGAAAATTCCCTTATTCCAAATAGGATTCCTCGCAAGAAAAGGGAAAAGTTGACAGCTATGTTCAACTGAGGGAACACAATAAACTGCTAGGCAGGAGGACTGTGCACTCATCCTGCCTGAAAATGTTCGCTTTCAGCATGCAGCTTGGTGAAGCTGTAAAAATTGGGGCTGTAAACCCAACAGTTAGGAGCCATTGGTGCACTTGCATAAGCCTGATCTTCAGTGCCCAATTTAGGTTTGATGAGGCCTTAAGCTTCTGAAGGTAATTGGGCCCTTTATATGTCCAGTTGTCCTTTGTCAACAACACATTGTCACTGGGTGTTGTTTTTTTGGTGTGTGTGTGTGTCTGTGTGTGTTGAACATATGCTATATGGCAATTGATGGACCTAATAGGTATCTAAAACCATTTGCACATAACAAAATTTGTATTTTACCAGTGATATTTCAGGGAGCAGGCTAGCAGGCACATCACAGGAGCCCACACAACACAAAACTGTTGCTGTATGTAGGTTTTTTTTTTAATCTTATATTTTGGAAATGTACATCCAGTTTTTTCCCCTTTAATTTTTTGGGGAAGAGAGTGGGGCCCTAAGCTATTGCTTGTTTAGCTTATACATAAATCTGGCACTGCCGATCTTACCTCCACCCTAGCTTGGTGCAAGTAAGCAGTGGTGATGGCAATGTCAGGAGACCTCCACCCAATCCCACATGCCTCCACTGCATCACAGTCAAATTCTCCTCTTAGAGAACCTTTCAGAGGTTGAAGGGGCTGCCGTTCTTCATCAGCAGAAAGGTTATTGGTGGAGGCTTAATTATGGCATCTCTGCTGATCCCCTCTTGTTGCACTTATTAGGTTTGACACATATATTTTGCCTAAAGCTCAGCTGAAAGCAAATTTGAAGTTTCCTGCTCGAGTGAGATATCTGAGGGATTTCAAGGGAAACCAAAATGGTTCCAAGGGGATTAGAGAAAAAGCTAAGATGAGTTTTGCAGATCCTGAGTAATCACAGAAAATCAAGGAAAGCTGCTAATAGTAAGGGAATGTATGGTTGATGAGAGAGGTTGGAAGCACATATCAACACATCTATTTACTTATTTTCAAATCTCCTTCATCCATCCACTACAACTGAGAGTGCAGGCCACGTGCCACACTCTGATCTGCCCTCCAACAGATTGGTACATGTTATGGACTGGCTGGATGCAGAAGAATGGTGGGAGGCACCAGCTGGGAATCTCCAAGGAAAGAAGGCTCAGAGCCAAGGGATTGGTGGTGGGATGATGTAGAGTGGTCAGAGGGAGAAGAGGGAGCTGACTATGGGGAGGAGGTGTTGGAAGCTGAAGAGCTAACAGGATTTAGTGAGCAGGAAGAGGCTGTGGCAGAGAGCAGTCCGAATCAGAGGCTAGAGAGGAATGGGGCCCAGAGGCAGAAATCAGACAGGATGCTGAAGAATCCAGGGAGTCCCCCTCCTGCTGTGACCTGCTCCCCTCCCTACTGGTTTCCAGAACCCAAAGAGGTATGAAAAGGATGGAACAAAGACAGACAAGGTAGATAAGTCTCCGGTTGCTTGGGAAGGACCCAGAGGAGACTTATCCAGCTCTTTGGGAAGTCCACAGTCCTTGCAACTGCCTCATTGGGGCAAGACCTACTGGGAGGAGTTGCTGTGCTCACTAGACCTAAGCTGTTTTGTTTCTTTGAATAAATAAATAAATAAATAAATAAATAAATAAATAAATAAATAAATAAATTCACTGACATCTTGTGATGTATTACTGACTTTCTTCTGAAACTACAGCTGGAAGGCTCAGGAGGAAAAGCCAGGGGACTGTTGTCACTGCTCCCCACCAAGCATCTGCCGCCTGAGGCAGTCATTGTCATCTTCCTAATGACAGGGCCAACCCTGATCACGGCAAATATATAAAGAGGATAGTCTGAATTTTTCAAAGCATCCTTTTTGTGAAGCATAGGACTTTTTCACACTGTGCCATGTGTTTTACAACCTTTAGCATGCTTGGTGTAACAACACCCTGTTGTGATGATAACTGTTGCTCTTGTGTTATGGACAATAGAGGATATGGATGCATCCATTGACATTGGTAATGGACACTAATGGGAATCTGGCTATTCCAAGGGGCTGGAAAGCAAGCCACATTCATCTGCAGCAACCTGAAACAGGTATGTCCAAGATGAGTCTAAAAGTAGAAAGGGAAATAGTAAAGTAATATGAAATAATTCAATGCCACATTATTCTGATTGTTCCATTGGCACCAGAATTTCTGCCTGCTTGATGGAATGATACCCCTTTTCTCCTCCTATGCTCTTCTCCTGACCCTCCAGAGCAGATTATATGAGGCATAGGGGACGGGCAGAGAGACAGAAAATTCACACCTAATTTTTCAGATGTATTTGAATCAGGGACTTATTTTCCCCCCCAAATGCAGCACTGGAGTTTGTTTAACATTTTGTAGTGCTGGACTGCAATTGGTTGTGAAGACTTAGTACAAGACTTTGGTACTTGAGTTTTCATATATCTGCGGAAAGAAGGAGGCAGAGAGCGAAGGCTCCAAAGGTTTTGTCTCTGATTTGTGATGAGTTCAATTGCTTGGTTCTGCAGTCATTGTTGCACTTCTGTAGCATGAGGTCATGCTCACCATTTCTGCGGGGCCAGAACCCTCACGAGAAAACCAAATGGAGATGTAGAAGCAATAGTTTATAAATAAATAAATGTAGGAACTGGGTCAAGGAGGTTGAAATTTTATACTGAAGAAAAGTTGTCTTTTTCCTGACGTGTTTGAAGCATGGATGTGTATTTACAATTCCCCGCTGCTTTCTATTTTAGCCCACTGTGTTTAGCCAGAGGGAATTTGGGTCTGTGGCTACCCAGAGGTACAGTACTTTAACAAGAAGAGGAGAGGAACACATTGGGGCTTAGACAGGTCATGAAGCATTACTGTCAGTCCCATGAAAAAAAAAAAAAAAGCACCGTGAAGTGGAATAAGCCCATACTTCTCTTTCAAAACTGTGAAGAAAACCAAGCCTTTTGCTCAAACAATATGAAAAAAAAAGGATATGGATTAAGCCTGACACAGAACTGAAAACCCAATAATTATGAAGGAGAAGGAATTTGACTACCCAAAAGGAAATATTGTTTGGCTATAATCTCTGCCACATGGTTTATACTGTGAAAGCTGCAGAAGCAATAGAATTGTGTCAGTGTGGCCATCCTGTTTCTCTGATTTGAAGAAGAGGGGAGAGGTTGGTTGCTAAATCCCACCATATCAGGCATGCAGATTCAAACACATTTTGAGCTTTGCAGAAGATATGTGGTGGTATCTCACACAGCAGCGGCATAGGTGGGAAAATACTGCAGACATATTCAATAATTATTGGCATGCAGTTGTGTCGCGGAAGAACCATAGTTCTTGGGAAGATGAGATGCATTGCATTTGGAAGATCCCAAATTTAATCTGTGGCATCTCTGGCTAGTGCTGGGAACCACCTATGTCTGAAACCATAGAGAGCCAGGATCAAGAATGAGTTACGTAGATGGCTTTGCATAACACAACTTCCTATGTGGGTCCACACCATGTGTGCCCATTCAGATGTGAAACACTCACAGCGTCAGTGGCACATACATAAATGCACACTGCACAATGTGTGCAACATCACCCAAAGAGGTTGGTCACATGCAGGTGAGTAGAAGAGGGAACCTCTGTATGTAACGGCCATCTTAGAGATACAACAGTGAAGTCGATGTGCACCCTCCACTCATTATTTTGGAACCTATTACATTTGATGCATGCATATGCGAATTTTTGCACTGGCGCCAACAGTGCAATATCCTCCCAGCTGAAATAAGCAATGCCTCGCCTCAAGAGTATTGATATTTTGGCTGCTTTTGAAGATGCTTCTGTTGACAGAGGCACTGTCTTGATCTTTTTAAGCAAGTCTCCAGTTTTGATTACTGCACAGTTTTTTAATGTCATTGTCTTACTGCATCTTTGGATCATGTGCTTTTAAATCTTAATGTCTTAATGGGATTGTTTCGTTGTGTATTTTGATTATGGCCAAATTTTACTTATTCTGCCTTTTAACAAAGTTGTGCAGTTGGGATGGTAGCCAATGCTATGATTATCAGAACAGTCCTATTGAAATCATTGAACGTAACTAACTGAGGACCATTAATTCCAATGTGCATACTCTGAGTAAAACTTAGTTGGAGACAACCCTTGGTTTTCATGTTTTGTACACCACTTAGGAGCCACCTTGGCAATAAACAGTAATTAGTAATCGTCTCTCTTTTGAGCAAGTAACAGAATTAACTAACATGTTGTTTCAAGAATATGCCCTTTCCATTTTCACCTAGATTTGTATTTCTTAGGGATAACTTTTTCAACATTGTGTTTACTAACACTCAGTATCCATTTCCCCCCAGAATATTTTGCATGGTTGTCAAGAATGATTAACTATGTTTATGTACTGTTCATTGCAAATGGGGGGAAATGTACTGAATTTTTACACCAAAAAGATTGTTTGGGGGTTGCTTCCAATGTAAGGATTGTCCTGCTAGATTAGACCAATGGCCCTTCAAGTCAGGAAGCCTTTTCTCACTGTGGTCAACCAGATGTCTATGGGAAGCCTACAGGTAGGACCTAACCACAAAAGCTCTCTCCTCTCCTGTGATTTCCAGTGTCAAGAATTCAAAAGCATAAAGACTCAGAGTTCAGAGACAGTAGTCGCTGACATCCTTTGCCTTCACGAATTTGTCTAATCCTTTTTAAAAGCCATGCAAGCTGGTCATCATCACTGCCTCCTGTGGCAGTGAATTTCATAGTTTAACTAACCATGTGTGTTGTAGTTTTTTAAAGCTTCTTAAAGCAACAACTCTATGCTCACTTGTGCATGGACTGTTGCCTTTTATCTTTTAAGTCTGTTCTTTCCTGTTTCTCCATGAAGCTGTTGTTGGCTTTCTAATGAGACATTGGAAGAATGTGCCTATGAGGAAAAAGTCAAAGCCATTGCAGAGTTACAGTGCCTGCTATGGCTGTAGAGACTGATAAGGGAGAAACATGTTTTGTTGCAGGTGGGGCAGATGAAGGAACCTGGCTTTGCTGCTGCATGTGCACCATGACATTTCTTCTCTCTGTGCTCTTCCCAGCATCTATCTATCTATCTATCTATCTATCTATCTATCTATCTATCTACCTACCTACCTACCTACCTACCTACCTACCATCTATCATCTATCTATGTAAATGCATTTTAAATATAGACTTTTGAATGGAGATTATCTATTATCTTAAGCTTCTATAAATGTGCTTCCTTATAACATATCTAAATGCATTTTCTGTCAAAATTCACATTTTCAAAAATGAGAACGTCACAGCTGTGTTTGAAGAAGTGTTATTATGTTTATATCCTTGCAATTTTGCTTTTGTGTTTTCTTTTGTTTTTGTATTATTGGTTCGTTTTATTCAATGCTTGTTTGTATGATGTATAAGTGTAAATAAATATTTTTTTTTAAAAAAAAGGAAATTAAAGAGAGAGAGAGAGAGAGAGAGAGAGAGAGAGAGAGAGAAGTGCAAAATCTGATTGATAGTTATAGCCCAACCACACATTAATTGAAAAGGCGCGAATCAGGCTAGTTTCTTATGTGGTATTTGGACACGCTGTCAGTCCTTTGGGCTCACAAGCTCATTTTAGTCCCTGTCTAAGCCCCCTGGTGCAGAGAGAACAGAACAGCCTTGATCAGAGCATTTGAAGTTACTGCCTGGATCACTCTTTATCCCAGAATAAATTGATAACCAGATGTTTAGCCTGATTACCAGCAATCACTGCATAATTAACTTCTGCCAGCAGAGAGTTGACAGAGAGACAATCAACCCACCATTTTCTTTCATGGAAGTTGAATCAGGCCAGTTTCTTTCTTTCTTTCTTTCTTTCTTTCTTTCTTTCTTTCTTTCTTTCTTTCTTTCTAACTTTTAATTGTTTATTTATCATATATGCAATATTGTACAAAATAGTACAATAACTGTTACATATGCAAATAAAAACAAAAATGAACATAAACAATTTCTGCTGTATTTGCTTCTTTGGTTGTTACCCCTAAACAGTGTTCATTTCTGTATATTTATAAACTGCTACAGATTAATCCAAAGTAATTTACACAATATAGGTCAGGAATAACTTATCATTAATCATAGAAAAGAAGGATAAAAAAGGAAAAGACAAAAATGAAAAGAAAAATGAATCAACCCCCCCCAACACATCCCAAAATTGAAAACCAGTATCAACAAATTTTCCAATCTTTCCCGACTTCCTATCAAACTTAACCGTATATATCACTCTTACTTATGAGTGTATTTCAACCTATCCACGTATCCTCAATTAAATCTTTATTGCACTACCTTTTCAACCATTACCCTATTTTCACCTATCTCCTTCCTTCTATTTCCTGGGCTACTGAAATGCTGGCATGACTATCCGACCCTTGCTATATTTCTGAACATATAATATATATCTGACCCAATTTTCTTGAAATTTTTGTTTTGATCCCCCCCCTCAAATTATTAGTTAACTGGGCCGTTTCGGCAAGCTCTTGCAACTTGTTTTGCCATTCTGAATCAGGCCAGTTTCTGAGTTCCTCAAGCACCCCGAAATGTAGGACAGTCACCCCAACAAAATACAAATGAAGTGCTATCCCCAAAATGATAATTGGAAGGTAAGGACCATAGGAAAGTGGTAGAGCACCTGCCTGGCATGCAAACATAGCTGTCAACTCCCCCCCCCCTTTTTAAGGGAAATTCCCTTATTCCGAATAGGATTCCTCTCAAGAAAAGGGAAAAGTTGACAGCTATGCATGGAAAAGGTCCAAGGGTCAGTCCCTGACATCCCCTTTTAGGACTAGATCTGTCTTGGATCTAAAACCCTGGTGAGCTGCTGCCAGTCAGTGTAACAATATTGAAATAGATAGGTCAGTGCTTTGACTCCATATAAAGGAGCTTCCTATATTCCTGTGATGGATTTCTCTTTCTAGAGAGTAATAAAATTTGCTATTTGGACACTTATTCCCCTGAAGATGACTGTTTACTTAAAACGCATCACAACATTTCCCAATAAATATTACATTGTGCCATATGGGATTATCCCTGTCCCCCCCCCCCCCGTGTTATTTGCCTGCCTCTACCTTCCTATGCTGACATACATTTGATTTGATTTCAGTGGGATTTTTGTTGACTTAATTGGAACGAGGACTTCTCAGACGTATTCTTGCTTTCTTTTCTTTTTTCGCCATTACTTTAACTATGTCGAAACAACGCTCCGGGATCTTTTGTGTCTTGACTTTGTCCAAATGGTAATCTATGCTGTTACACGTTATCTTGCTTGACACCTTGCAATTTGCCAAGCATAATGCAGACGTTCCCCCTGAAGACCTGAAATATTCAACACTTCTATGATAGGTGACACACGGCGAATTGCAGCTGAGCCATCACCTCATGCTAGTTTAGTTTAGAGGAGACACAACTCTTATAATTTGCAATTCCTTGGCTGGAAAGCTGTCATGTAGTAAGAATTGAAGCAAAGTAAATAATGGTAAATGGTGTGTGTGTGTGTGTGTGTATCTATATATATAAAATGCAAGTGTCTCTGCGTCCAGTCCGTGTGTCTCTGGGTTTGCGCTACTGCGCATGTGCCCCAGGGACACAGGGATTGGATGGAGAGAGACCGGGCGCGAGCAGCGTTGGCAGTTCAAGCGGGGCAGTTGAATCCGAACGCCGTGCTCCAGAAGAGAGGGGAGGCCGAGGAGGAAGGGCACGCTGCTGCTCTCGCCCAGCGGGAAGCCCCAACAACAAGTGACGGCAGGGCCCTGAGCCCTCCCGCGCCGCACGCATCCATTTTGGCCGTCGAGCGGCCTGCTCCCGGGCTCCCGCGGCCCGCCAGGCCCAGCGGGAGGCCCCAACAACAAGCGGCGGCGATGGCAGGGCCCTGAGCCCTCCTGCACCGTCCGCATCCATTTTGGCCGCCGAGCGGCCTGATCCCGGGCTCCCGCGGCCCGCCTGGCCCAGCGGGAAGCCCAAGCAACAAGCGGCGGTGACGGTAGGGCTCCGAGCCCCCCCCCCGCGCTGCCCGCATCCATTTTGGCCGCCGAGCGGCCTGATCCCGGGCTCCCGCGGCCCACCAGGCCCAGCGGGAGGCCCCCCATGGCAAGCGTCGGCGGCAGAAGGGCCCTTGAGCCCTTGCGTGCCGCCACCAATGAAGTGGGCCCGATCATCCTGATCCTGGCCCTCCAACTCAACCCTTCGGCTTACCTGACTTCCTGGAGACGCTCCTGGACCCTGGATGAACCTGGTAGGATGAGCTCACCCTGCCTCCCCAAAAATTTGACCACATATGTTCTAGCGCCCGTTATTTTAACGGGCTGAAACCACTAGTGTATATATGTGTGTGTGTGTGTGTGTATATATATATATATATATATATATATATATATATATATATTGCAATCACATCTTATCTTTTTTTTAAAAAATAAAAAAAATATTAATGTTAGTGCAAAAGAGCCAAATGAATTTGGACAGGGAATTTGCTTCAGTAATACAATTTACAGATCTCTAGAGTCAAGTGGCAAAATGACTAACATAATGAGCCACACCATTTGGTCCATGTAGTCTAGTATTACTTCCTCTTCCTAAAGCAGTTAGTAAATCAAGGTTAGGCCTGCCAGCGCTAGTTTACTGAAAACAGGTCTTTGAAGTCTTATGATGCCTTCTTCCCACTTGATTCAGTGGGAGACTTTCTCCTCAGGAGCATAGCTACTCCATCTTTATCTCAGAGGCCACAAGGTCAGTCTTCAGAATTACAGTACTTGCTGGTTGGATGTCCAAGGCCAATCCCTAAGACTTGCTTCTCTGGCAGATAAGGCTTCATTTCACAATTAGCCATTGGCTGCTGAACTTGAGACCATATCATACATGGGAAATTCTTTAGCTGCATGCAGACAATGCCTTATTCCAATTTCTCAACGTCTTACCTGATCATCTCCCCATTTTCTGTATCTTTCACATAATCTTTCTACTTCCAGAAACCTTGCAGAAACTAGTGGGAGTTTTGTGCACATTCCCTTGTTAATTGCTCCTGGGGTGGGGTGGGGTGGGGGGAGTGCTTGCAAACTATTAAATAAAATTGAAGGGATGGAATTTGTGGTGGTATGAAAGAGTACAGTGATTTTCTGTCATTTTAATGGGTGAATCATTGGAGAATAGAAGCACATCTCAGCATAAATGGTGAAGGGGTAGGTAGCAACATGTTCAATGATGTCTGTTGTTGTGTCACATCATGCCTACATGGCACTATGTTGATCAAAAAGCCACAGTGTAAAAGGAACATTAGAAGAACAGAAGTGCTAGCATTATAACCAGGAAAACTAACACTTTGTCTAGTTGTATCCACTGATCCCTTCGTCGTCCTCCTTACACTGGGTTGCTTATGGGGAAGACGGGCCTTGGAGTATCTTCATGGATATTCCAAGGATACTCATGGATGCTCCACGGATGCCCAGACTTCACTGGGGTGTCTCCATCCATCACAGCTTGCTCACCTGAGGTTTTCATGCAGGTCTTGCCCCTGGATGAGCTCCATTCTTCATTGGGGTGGCTCCATCCTTCACAGCCTGCTCTTCTACTGCCTAGGGTTGTGTGTGGGTCCTGCTCCTTGGTGAACCTCATCGCTCTGGAGAGGAACCTTTTAAAGATTTCTAGAGTAAGATGAGACAGCCATGCATCAGCACTGAGGGGGGCCATGTCACTTCCAGTGTTCCTGTGCAATTGGGCTAGCAGAGCCACAGTGTGATGGCCTGGGACTCAGGCTCGGGCTCGGACTCAGAACCAGAGGAATCTCAGTCTGCACTGGATCCTCTGCCTCAGACATCATCTGAACCAAGTCTGGGGCCTGATCCTGAAAAGCCCCAGTCTGCACAGGTTCCCCTGCAACAAGCACCAGCTGGGCCGAGTCAAGGGCCTGAGCCTGTCCTGGCTCCAGATGCAGGGAATACCTTGTTGCCGTCAGCTGGGTCATCACTGACAGCTGCTCCACTATCGGCTGGGTCAGGAGAGGCTGAGGCGGCTCCTGGGTCTAGTAACCCACCGGCGTCTCCCGAGCTGTAGAGACTCAGGTCTGAAAGAGAGAGACCTGAGTACTCGCAGGAGGAGTGCTCGCCTTCGGGCGAGACAGGGTGGTGAGTTGTCGGGGGATCGGGACCAGCCATTACCTCATCAGAGATAAAAGGCTGTCGGACCCCACTCCATGTTGTGGGAGCAACATTGCTGTTTGCCAGATTCTACCTGTGATCCTGTTCCTGACCTTGCTTGGTTCCCTGCCCTGCATCCTGCCTTGGCTTTGCCAGGCTGACTCCTCACTGACTCTTTGGACCCTGGACCGGACCTGGACCTCGCTTCTTGGATTACCCTTGGGACCAGTACACACATAGCTGATGAAGATGAGAAAGTAGTGTAGCTCTCAGCACCTAATGTTTTTATACAATATGTTTTAACTGTTAAGCCTGCCATGCATTTTGTAATATGAGATCAGAACCCAACAATTTCTTTTGTTTTGTTCTCAACAGGGACCTCCAGGAAAACTGGTTGCTGTTTAGGATATGAGATGTCTGTCTGCCCAGAGAGTGAAGCTGTGCAGTGGCATAAAACAGTTTTCTTTATACTTAAACACAAACAATCATATATTTATTAACGGCTGTATTGCCCGAGACCAAAAGTTTGAGGCTTCATTAAAATTTCAAAAGATGGAAAGGTTTGATTTAGCTTCGCCTTGGGCTGAAATGAACAACAAGGTTGCATGTTGTTTGCTACAAGACCCCCAAAATTGAATCACCACATTAAAATAATTGTGTATGCCCAAAAGAGCATTCTTTCACGTGTTCATTAAAAGATAATTTCCCATTCCTTCTCATTAAACTAATTAGGAAAATCTTGCCTTGCTCTTTTGTGCATATTGATATAAAAACATCTCCTTGCTCAAAATTAATCACTGAATGTTCCAGACCTTTATATTATGGAATATAAGACATCCTATTTTGAGATTCCTCCCAACACCTTAAGTTATGGCTCCAGCTTATGGACAAGAGAATGGCTCGGTTTTGCCTGAACTCACTTTGGAAACTTATGAATATTCAATAAAACATCATTCTTATTTTTGAGCTATTATGATTAAATTAATGCCCCTAATGAAGGCATCTTGGAGGCATTTTAATTAAATTTTTTAAGGGAACACTCAACTGTAAATGCCACTTCTCTTGTGCCCTGATGAATATTTTTAAAATAAATACAAACCCTGGGTGATATTCAATGTTAGGCTTGTATCAATTGTAGCACATGTTTTAAACCATGTTTTATGGCTATTCAAGGACTGGTCTTACTATATTTTGTATGTTGTAAACCACATTAATATACTTTATGAATGTGAGTATTATAAATATTTAAAATCTAAGCTATGTATGTGGTTCCTAGTTCTGCTTGGTAGAATTTGAAGTTCTAGTAAAACTTCAAACACAGATGCCTGTGCTTTGCCATAGCCCAGTGTCTCAGGTCAGTAACAGTATGCTGGCTGTTTGTCCTGCTTTGCAGAATCCAGAACTATATATTGGAAGACCTGTCAGAGGGAACAGTCCTCTGTTTGAAGGGCTGCCTGGCTTAAAGGTTCGTAAGAAGGCGAGAGAAGGAGCCACCCTATAATTTTGCATTTTTCATTTACTCATTGAATTGACCTGGTATGGCTGTGGTGGTCGCCATATTTTGGAGCTGGGTAGGAATTTGCCTATCAGAAGAACTGGCTATGACCTGGGCTTTTTGACTATCTCATAGCAATCATCACAACTTTGGTGGTTTAAGCATTGGGTAACCTTATTATTGGTTGGAGTAGGGGTTGTACCCTCCAGGAATAGGGTATCCCATTAAAGGGATCTGTGAAGGAGTTGCTTCTGTCCATTTGCCCGGACTGGCTTGGGCCTCAGTGCTCCCAGAGGCAGCGATCCCTGTTGGGGATCCCCCTATTTGATGTAAGTCATAGGAATCCCCGCCTTCCGGGTTGACCCTTTCAGGCGGGCCGGAAAGAAATGCTTAGCCAATGTCTATGCCAAACCACCTCACCTGTAGTCAATAAAGTAGTGGCCTGATTTTAACCCATCCATTGCTGTGATCTCTTTTATTGGTAACTCATTTGAGTGGAGTAGGGGGTGGAGGTGTGTGGCCTGGGCATGCAATTATTTCTACATTTGCACATCTGTGACCCCCATTGGCCCTCTTTTTTGGTGATGACTTCATATCAAACCAAAGTAATAGCTTGTGTATAAAAAAGAAAACCGCTCCATTCCTTAAATGTCAAAGTATCCCGGAACCTGTATATGAATCCTGACAAGACAGAAGTACTGTTTTGGGGGGACAGGGGGCGGGTGGGTGTGGGGGACTCCCTGGTCCTGAATGGGGTAACTGTGCCCCTGAAGGACCAGGTGTGCAGCCTGGGAGTCATTTTGGACTCACAGCTATCCATGGAGGCGCAGGTTAATTCTGTGTCCATGGCGGCTGTCTACCAGCTCCATTTGGTACGCAGGCTGAGACCCTACCTGCCCGCAGACTGTCTTGCCAGAGTGGTACATGCTCTAGTTATCTCCCGCTTGGACTACTGCAATGCGCTCTATGTGGGGCTACCTTTGAGGTGACCCGGAAACTAAAATTAATCCAGAATGCAGCAGCTAGACTGGTGACTGCGAGCGGCCGCCGGGACCACATAACACCGATCCTGAGAGATCTACATTGGCTCCCAGTATGTTTCCGAGCACAATTCAAAGTGTTGGTGCTGACCTTTAAAGCCCTAAACGGCCTCGGTCCTGTATACCTGAAGGAGCGTCTCCACCCCCATCGTTCAGCCCAGACACTGTGATCCAGCACCGAGGGCCTTCTGGGAATTCCCTCACTGCGAGAAGCAAAGCTACAGGGAACCAGGCAGAGGGCCTTCTTGGTAGTGGCGCCTGCCCTGTGCAACGCCCTCCCATCAGAGGTCAAAGACATGAACAACTACCTGACAATACCTGAAGGCAGCCCTGTTTAGGGAAGTTTTTAATCTGTGATATTTTAATGTATTTTAATATTTGTTGGAAGCTGCCCAGGGTGGGCGGGGTACAAATATATTATTATTATTATTATTATTATTATTATTATTATTATTATTATTATTCCACATCATGTATTAAGTTCAGCAGAAAAAGGCCTGTTATTTGGTTGAATGCAAATGTGATGGTAATGAGATCTAGGGCCTGTTTTCTGTAATGCTTTTTGTGCACTATGCAGGCCTTCCTGGCCTCTTTGAAACATTGTGGAATTCAACCTCACACTATTGCCATTGTTTCATCACCACAAGCCCTTTTGCTTTCTAGATGGCAGAATCCCACTCTCCTTCACTCCCCCACCCACATTGTTCAGAGGGTTCTCCTGACCCTCCAGAGTGGATTTGGGGGAGCAACAAGGTGCACAGGAGGAGGGGAGGGGAGCACGGGGTGTGGTGGGGTAGCAAGATCTGTCACCAGCAGGAGTCCTCATGCTGGCCTCTGCTAGCACACTGGGTTAGTTGAACCCATCCCCAGATATTTATACCCTGCTTTTCTATTTAACAATGCCAAAAATAAGCCTACAAATATAAAATGTCCAATAAAAAAATTGAAAATGTACAGATATAAACTGCAGCAGCAAAGGATGGGTAAAAACACACACAATTAAAATCAAATAGCTCTTGGACTTATTATTCAGCAGTGGTTAAGACCTTCATGTTTAGGAGGGTTTTTCAGACCCCAGAAAATAGTACAGGTGGCTTTTATTGCATTGCAGGTTTAATCAGATTTCTTGTCTTAAAGTTGCTTTATTTTGTTTTCACTGCCATGATAATTAATTGTGGTAAGATCTAAGAAGAGAAGATGAAAAGAAAACAACAAATGATAAAGACCTTTCTGCATTTGCCAACCTTTTCAAACTGTGTAGACCCAGATCAACCCGCTAATACAAACAGAAAATTATCTCACCAGCACTGGTGGCTCCCAAAGACTTTGAGCTGCCATAACTGCTGGCAAGGTTTCCAGTCTCGTATGCTCTTGTGAGTATTAATGCACAAGTATTGCATGGAAATCCACCTGCTTTACACAATGGCTGACGGAAGTAAAACCACTTTGCCGCTGTGCTGGCAATTACTAGCACGGGAGTGGAAGAGTCATCAGTCACAGATGGGGAAAATAAATATCCCTTGTTCAAAAAGTATGCACCTGAGATGAAGCTAACCCACCACAAGATGGCAGCTAAAGGCAGCAAAAATGTTACAAAAACTACAAAAGTAATGTAGCTTGGGAAATTTGATGGATCAGTTCTAAACCTGCCTTGATGTAAAGGGGAAATCTACATTACCTTGCTGAACTGAAGAAAATAAGAACCTTATTCTGCATCTTATCATCCATTTGGTTGCTCGTTGTTGTTCCTGAAGAACATACAGTGTGAATTTTAGTAGT
The DNA here is from genome assembly GCF_009819535.1 of Lacerta agilis. Classification (NCBI taxonomy): domain Eukaryota; kingdom Metazoa; phylum Chordata; class Lepidosauria; order Squamata; family Lacertidae; genus Lacerta; species Lacerta agilis. The sequence goes on along the minus strand of NC_046318.1, from coordinate 18,645,563 downwards.
GGAGGACTTAAACGAGAGAAAGGATGGGGAAGCAAAGTTATAAGAGGGAGTTTCAGCTGGAATGGCAAGTTAATGAGTCCTGGAGGAAGTCTTATGGAAGAGGTAAGGTTTGAACTGGAGGAGAGACATATGGGCACTATGCAGATGTCCGGTCCCTGCTCCTGCCAACCTAGCAGTTCGAAAGCACGTCAAAGTGCAAGTGCACTCTGGCGGGAAGGTAAACGGCGTTTCCGTGTGCTGATCTGGTTCGCCATAAGTGGTTTAGTCATGCTGGCCACATGACCCGGAAGTTGTACACCGGCTCCCTTGGCCAGTAAAGCAAGATGAGCGCCACAACCCCAGAGTCGTCTGTGACTGGACCTAACAGTCAGGGGTCTCTTTACCTTTACCTGAAGACTGCATCACCTTGGCTGTGTTGGCCTACCCCTCATCTCCCTCTAGCCATATTTCCCTTTCCGAGTAATTGGCTTTCTGCTTTCCTGAAGTGGCAGTGACTATGCTTTTCTCTTTCTTATCCCAATCTTCTTTCCCCAGCAGAGAGATTCACAGAGAGTGTTTCCCTCTCCCTGGCTCTCGGTTGCTTCCCATCGGCACCTGGCTTTCAAACCCTGCTGTAGTCATTTGGGTGGCTATGTGTCCTGCTTTACAAAGGACACTACACTAGCTGAAAAGATCTCAGAAGGAGTCCGCTGATTGATGGTGTCCTCTACTGTCTCTTGTCCAAGTGCCTTTAAAATATAAGATGAGAGAGAAGGGGCCTTGAAACAGCAACTGGATGATGCCTGAGCAGGCATAACAGTTCTCACAGTAGTGGAATGCAATGTATTTTTATTTAAATAATAGTAATTATTTCTAAATTTGCATAAACACACGTAAATTTAGCACATGCAAATACTATGCAAACCTGTGTCCTTTTTTGTGATGCAGTATTGCTCTTTTGGCAATGCATACGTGGCCACCCTGCTCCCTGACCAATGCACAATTATTAGAAAGTTCAAAGAATCAGAGAATTGTAGAGTTGAAAGGGACCCTATGGGTCATTGAGTCCAACCCCCTGCAATGCAGGAATCTCAACTAAAGCATCCATGGCAGATGGCCATCCAAGCTCTGCTTTAAAAACACATGAGTCCTCACTGTTCCCATACACACCTGCACTATAGGGGGTTCACAAACATCTCCTCCACATGTGCAGCCAGCACCTGGAGAGGGCACTAGGACTAGACACTCATGATGTCCATGTGTTGGGATGAGCAACCATTATCTTTTCCCAGTGATAGAGGAAATGTTGAGTTGTTGCTTTCCCCAAAAGTACTTAGTGTACTTGTGCAAATTCCCTGTTGCAAAACATGACTACTGCACTCCCTTCTCCATGGTTTACCAGGGAGAGTTAAGCTATTGTTCCCATCTGCACTACATTAGTTTGCTAAGAGCTACAGTTACCAGAATGGTTTAGCAATCAATTCTTCTTCCCAGGGAACTTAGGAATTATAGCTCTGTGAAGGGCATAGGAGCCTCCTAACTCTCAACACCTTTAACAAACTAGAGCACCCAGGATCCTTTGGGAGAAACCATGAATATTTAAAGTGGCATAAATGATTTTCTCTTCCTTAAAATAACTATTTAACCATGACCAAGAGCTACTTCTCATGAAGAAGGCACAGACCACCATTTCTCATATTTGACTTCTGTCCTTATATCCAGTGCTATTATTTCTAAAAGAGCCAGAACTCACCATGAACTTCTCCCTTATTTTCTTAGAATGGCTACGGCGCCCACCTGAAAGGTGCCGGAGCTGAGCTCCGATGAGCTCCAGATGAGAAAAAGCCCTGCTTATACCTGTCTATATCTTATAGTTCTTCAAATATTCTAATTATATAGGTCCTAGCTGTCATGTCACCACGGTAAGTAACACAAGAATTGTTACACTAATGTGTCCAGGTCTTAGAGGGCAGGTGGAAATTTGCCCAAAGAAAGATGTCTATCATAACCAATAAATGATTATACAAACCACAGATGGCTTAGATTTCTTTCTGAACCTTATATCTCATTAATAATGACAATACAAATCTTATTTCTTGAATCCCCCCTCCCTTTTTTCCTTATGCTATATTAGTGTCTAACTGAAATTTCAATGAGCCCTGACACTGGGTTAACAAGCCTTTGCTGTTAGAAGCTTTTCAAGATAAACTTGCCAAAGCACTTTCCATTTGCCGTGGATAATGGTAGGCAGCTAAACCATTAAGGTAATTACAAAGAGAAAGACGTGAACTGAGGTAGTTTGTCAGAGCAAGGAAGTGTAGATCTAACTTAATTGAATTTCCTGAATAAAAAATGTATCGGCTAAGACACCAAGCTGAATTTTAAGCAGCCCGCTCTGCCCCTGTGGAAGACTCATTATAATGGAAAATGATGAGCAAAAGAAAGATCATTTGAAGATGCTGGATTTTAAAACTTCACTTAAACAGTATGGTAAACAGAGTTCTCTTAAGGTACCATTATCATAACTGTGGCAAATCTAAATACAAATGTTACCCATGCCTTTCAACCATAATCGTTAAGATTTTCATAAAATTCATGACTCTGTTTTCCCACTAACAGATTCCGAGTCAACTGTTAAGCAATATGCATTTTAAACACAAAAGCTGCTTTATACTGAGCCAAACTATTGGTTCATTTTGCATGATAACATCTGTCCTAACTGGCAATGTATTTCCAAGGATCCAGGCTACCTTGGGTAGCTGTGACCTTTAGTTAAAGATGTCAAGGGTTGAACCTTGGGACCTTATACATTCAAAACATGTGTTTGACTGCTGTTCTGTAAACCCTGATATATATAGTTCTGAACTATGCCTCTTCCCCATTTTAGCTCGCAGAAGAAAACATGCAATGGAAAGGATAGCACAAGCACATACTTGTCATAAGTTTTCACCTTAAGCAGGGATGGGAAACCTGAAGTCTCATCTTTCCAGGCTACTGTGATGATGGCTGGGGCTGCTGGGAGCTGGAGTCCAACAAGATCTGAAGAGCACCATGTCAACTACCTGTGGTAATAGGGACAGGGAACCTGTGGCCCTCAAATATGTTGTTGGACTAGAGCTCCCATCATCTTTGACCATAGACCATGCTAGATGTGGCTGATCAAAGCTGGAGTTCAGCCAGATCTGGAGGACCACAAGTTATCATTTCCTGTTCTCAAGTTATATTTGAGTAAAATAGTCAGGCTCCTGCTGTGTGTGTGTGTGTGTGTGTAGGCTGCATGTTTTTACATTTCTGACATGGCTTTTAGAAGGGACTTCCCATTCCAGCACACACAAACAGTGACCCTAACGCTATTTGCTATACAGGTGTCTCTCCCCACTTACATGCATTCGACTCATCCACGACTGGGTATACGTGCGGCACTGGGAAATAATTAAATAAATGGATTTAAACTGCAAAAAAGCATGAAAAATACAAAAACGGCACATCAAAAGCAGGAAAACTGCAAAAAAACCAAATAGTGCAAAAAGAGAGGGAAAACAGCTAGCAATCAATCTGGAGTACCATGAGATTTTGCACCAAGCCTTGAGGCCTGTGGAGAGTTGGTTTTTGAGAAAGGAGGACTGGAAGGAACAATTGTGGTGGAGTTTGGCTTTTTTAGATGGTGTCCCCCACTGTACGCGATTTCACATATATGTGCAGTACCTGGGTACATAACCCCTGTGTAAGTGGGTATTCCACTTTCTTATTTGTTGTCATTTTGGTATTCCAGAAATGGATATAGGATACTACACCATTCACTATCAGACATATAAAAGCATGGATAGTCTTGCGTACTTGTAAATTGCAAATTCCTATTAAAATTCATTTTAGATACATTCAGGCTCTTTCTAAGGATGAACTTTACAATAGTGATCGTGCCCACTCCACTGGCAGAAAACTGTGTTACAAAGGCAATATGAGATCCTCACAACCTGGGGCTAATAGTGATTCTTAAGAGCATGAAAATACATGACTGCATCTCTAATTATGGTCCTGGCAAGTCTGTGTGCAACTGCCAAAAAGGAAAGAATTACCCAGCTTCTGCTTTGTTAACTTAAATGCAGCTAAATGGTCAACAGTTAAAACTGGCCAGTAAATCACACAAGGTGCATTAGTTATCAGCAAACAAGTAATTCACAGACAATTCTAAGCATTGTGCTTTAAGGCCTACAGGCCTGATTTAGTTTTTTAGTTGGAGGTTTGAGAAACGCACTATGGTGATGATGGTTTGAATTCATACAGTGATTGACACTTTCATGTTATACCTGGTGAAAGCCCAGTGGAAGACTCATCAGAGGGAAGTAATTTTTCATGGTGTCAACACAGCAAGGCCAATCATGGTTAGGACTGCCTTAACTGCTTCCTACAGGTAGCTTCCAATGTCAGTTCCACAAAGCCACTTCTTTGCCCAATCATTGCTTCCTTGCCTGACATACTGGTCTAAGAAATTTTATGGTAGCCATTCAGATCAATGTCCATATCCCTGAGGACATGTCAGTTCCTGCATACACAGTAAAAACTAATTTTGACAGCTGCTATAGAAAGTGCAAGATTTTCCATATCATTAATTAGTAAAGGAAAGTACTACACTTTGGGGGATCATTTAGGCAAGGCATGGCCAAACTCGGCACTCCAGCTGTTTTTGGGACTACAGTTCCCATCATCCCTGACCACTGCTTCTGTTAGCTAGGGATGATGGGAGTTGTAGTCCCAAAACAGCTGGAGGGCCAAGTTTGGCCATGCCTGATTTAGGCTTTAATGTGCTAAATGGTTTTCTTTTTCCTTCTTCCTAAATTTAAGGTCTAATTCCCATGATTTTTACCCTGAACTCTTAGCCTCTTTAAGTGACTTACACCATGTAGTTGGCTTCTCATCTATTTGCACGTCATTTCTTTTCTTTAGTAAGATGTTGCTCTGTAGAAACAGAATAACAAAAAAAATCAAGTTACACCAGAAGCAAACCCTGTTCAGCAGTTGGGTGATTGTTGTTGCTCTCCCTAAGGTCGTGTGACTGAAATAATACAGCCATCTCTGGTCCTGACACCACCATGCTCCCAGAATACCCCTTTTGGAGAGACTTGCACCTACTCTGACTCAACCAGGTTTGGTCCAGCCTGCTCAGCCAGCATAAGCAAGGTCTTAACATCTTTGTCTGGAGATCTGCTGCATCCTTAACTCCTCATCCCCATAGGATTGTCCACTAAATCACCATTCTACACCAGCTCTTCTGAGAAGCTATGCAGATTATTCACAATGGTGTTCCTATTAAGTACTTAACCCACATGATTCAGGATAGTTTCTTCAAAATTAATGTTGTTTTTGAATCTTTCCTAAATATTGATGTAGAGGTAAAGATGTTTGGCATTTGCAAATATGCTGAGCAGGTTTCCTACAGCTACCTGCATCTCAAGAAATTGTCATGTGAGCACTGACATATAAAAAGCTCTTAATTGATTACCATATTTGTTTCCTTTCAGCCTGACCTATAAGCTAATTAAGTCATTCTTGACTTCAGTTTGAAGTCACTAGTACTAAATAAGATTAAATGCTTTTACATTGGCATAACTAAGAGGGGGCATTATAGCGAAGCATTCATTTTTTCCTACTCTTGATCAATTTTATCTAGAACAATCACCACCCTGCTCTTCAATTCCAAGCTATTTCAAACTGAATCCATTCCATAGGGGTGTGTTGAAAGGGTGATTTAAATATGTCAGCTAAAAGTATTTTAGTGGACAGCACCACAATTAATATTATAACGATTATACTGATTGGTGTTACTGATTGGCTAAGCACAGTGCTTGACGGTGTATTAGGACAGGATCTTAAGCAGAAGAAACTGGTGTAAACCTGCTTCATATCTCTCAATTTCAGTGTATATCAAAAGGCCAAATGGGCTCTGCTCAGTATTAGAAGTGGGGATTGGCAATGCTGTCAGTTTTAGTATCTCTCACTTTTTTCATTTCTTCTATCTTCAATCTTAGGCTCAGTATCTGCATCACTCTGCAGAAAATCCACCAGTGTTTCTTCTGAAAATTCATCACTCCATGCAAATTTCTACAAGTATACACATTTTTTCCTTATGCAATTTTGCCTAACATACACTTTTTTAAATACAAAGCAGATTTTTCTTATATAATGATTTTTTTGTATGTTATTTTCACTAATGTATGCACGTATATACACATTTTGGAAAGATTACTTGGCTGAAGAACTGTAAATTTCAAAGGATGGATGCATTTTGCTTTATATATGGTATCTTTCCAGAAAGTGAAGATTAAATTTGTTTAGTCGTGTCTGACTCTTCGTGACCCCATGGACCAGAGCACGCCAGGCACTCCTGTCTTCCACTGCTTCCCACATCAGACTCATGTTGGTAGCTTCGAGAACACTGTCCAACCATCTCATCCTCTGTCGTCCCCTTCGCTTTGTGCCCTCAATCTTTCACAACATCAGGGTCTTTTCCTGGAAGTCTTCTCTTCTCATGAGGTGGCCAAAGTATTGGAGCCTCAGCTTCAGGATCTGTCCTTGCAGTGAGCACTCGGGGCTGATTTCCTTCAGAATTGATAGGTTTCATCTTCTTGCAGCCCATGGAACTCTCAAGAGTCTCCTCCAGCATTCAGCTTTAAATATAAACTGAATCTAATTTCTTCCCCATCCCTAAGGAGCAGGTTCCATAAGTACAATCATACACAAGATCAAGGATACTGTATGGAAGCTACTTATCAGTCTGATCCCAAAGAGTCTCAATTGTTGACTTTTTGCCATTTTTACATTAGAAGCCCACTTCTGAAGTGCTCCAGTGTGGTATGCATTATCTGAAAAGACAAACAACCTTAGTGTATTGAGAAACTGCATCTTTTCCAAAGCAACACTCAACTTCCAAGCTGTGCAGTCGAATTATTCTTTGGCATGCCCTTTTAATCCTTCACGCTTTTGTGATTTATACTTTAATATATAAGACAGCATAATTTTAGGAAAACATTTAAGTACTTTTGGGAAATTAGGACCGTTTTTGACTACATGATCAGAAACTGATAGAAGTTGCAGATGAAGCATGAACTATTATGGCCTAGTGATGACAGGTAAAGAAGAAGAAATTAATTGACAGTCTTTAATGCAATTTATGCCTTGAAATTATCCTGGGAAGGTTACTGGACTCAGACAAGATTTATTGGTTCTTGCTATTATTATTATTATTTTTTTAAAAAAAAACAAAAATCTGATAAAAAGCCCCCCTCCCCATCACTTCTTTTACTACAGAGTGATTCATGATAATTTTAAGAATACATTAACACAATGGCTCACCAGCTGCTACTCGTCTGTACATATGTAGAACATTTAGGCTACAGTCCTTTACCTGGAGCAAGCCCTGCTGAATTCAATGGGACTTATTTCTGAATACAGTGGTACCTCTAGATAGGCACACCTCTGGTTGCTTATCTTTCAGGATGCGAATGTGGCAAACCAGGAAGTATTTTTCTGGGTTTCACCGCATGCACATGCACATGTGCAGAAGTGCTAAGCCATGCTGCGCGCATGCACAGAAGCAGCACCACTGATTGCGAATTCCTCAGGATGCGGCCGGATCTCCGGAACAGATTCTGTTCACAACCCGAGGTACCACAGTGGATTTGAATAGCAGGGTTTGGGAACACGTGTCCCCACAGATGCTGCTGAGCTCCAACTCCCATTGGCTATACTGACTGGGGCTGATGGGAGTTGGAATCCAGACATTTCTACAGAGTCACAGGTTCTCTACCTCAAAGTAGAGGATTACACGGAGAGTGAAATGTCTGGAAAATGCAAGGCAAACTGTTTTTGTTTTTGTTTAAAATGCCATTGTACTTTGGGAAGGAAGAAGATGCTTCCTATTATAATGTTCCAGATGTCTGAAAGCAAGCACACCTCTATGTCCGCTTAGTCCTCCTGCAATACTTCATTTGCGTGGGCAGAAGCACCATCAGAAAGGGGACAGAAAGGAGCAGGCAAAAGACTGTGTTTGGTGAACCTGAGATCTGCTTAAAGCTCATTCCTCACATCACCCAGAGAGCAGGGATCAGTCAGGAAAAGGCAGGGGTTAAGGGTCATTGGTGATATCATCAGCCGGTAGGATAGGGACGCAGGTGGCACTGTGGTCTAAACCACTGAGCCTCTTGGGCTTGCTGATTGGAAGGTTGGCGGTTCGAATCCCCGTGATGGAGTAAGCTCCCATTGCTATTTCCCAGCTCCTGCAAACCTAGCAGTTTGAAAACATGCCAGTACAAATAGATAAATAGGTACCACTGTGGCGGGAAAGTAAACAACGTTTCTGTGTGCTCTGGTTTCTGTCATGGTGTTCCGTTGCAACAGAAACAGTTTAGTCATGCTGGCCACATGACCCGGAAAGCTGTCTGTGGGCAAACTCCTGGTCCATTGGCCTGAAAGCGAGATGAGCACCACACCCCATAGTCACCTTTGACTGGACTTAACCATCCAGGTGTCCTTTACCTTTCACCTTTACCAGCTGGTAGGACAGCTATATTCCTCAGCTGTCTCCCCTCTTTGCATGTATAACTTAATGTAGTAAACCATTTGAGGGCTTCAATGGGCCCATCTCTAGTTTGGGAGCCTCTGGGCGAAATGTATACTGCAAATAAATGTTAATAATAAATAATGTCATTTAGGCATAATCCTTTGATTCAACTGAGTCCCCAAACAAGTCTCTCAACATGTTAGATAGATAGAACCATCAATGACTTGGGGTACCACAGTCATTTTATATTACATTGAGCAGAGATTGATAGAAAATTAATGTTTGATCAATCAAATATTATTATATTAAGTAGAGATTTGAACTCCATCCTACCTGACCTGACCTGGTGCCCTTCAGGTGTTTTGGATGCCAACTCCCATAAGTCCCAGCCAGTGTATGCTCAATGGTCAGAGGCGACAGAAGCTACAGTCCCAAACATCTGGAGTGTCCAAGCCCAAGGAGGGCTGATCTATCTACTCTACCACACTGGCTCCATGAGAAACAAACAGCCCTTTCTTAACCTGAAAGAAATAAACAAATAAAGAAATAGTCTTAAGTGTACTTCAAGTTCCCACTGAGACTAGTGATAAAAGCCTGACTTTGTTTATCCCAATTTGCCAGACCAATTCTTGGGGAATTATGACCTCCCCATTTGTTCTCCATCTAACTTGCCCTCTCAGCGGTGTTGCTGGACTACTGTGGGATGTGGAAACTGGTGCCAATATGCTTTAAAATGAGTACTCTAGTCTACTGAGACTAAAGTGACAGTTTCAAACCTTGAGAGTGTCATCCTGCGGAGAGCATAGTAATGCGAGGGTGACAGTGTCAGATGATTCCATTGACAGAAACCGAGGACAGAGCAGGCACCTGTCAAAAAAGAGAAGGGGAGAGATTTGTCCCGAGTCACCAGGGAGGCACTGACACAGAGTATCAAGGGAAACAAAAAGGGTCACGGGGATAAAAAAGGGAGTTGGTTTCAGAATTCAGTGAAAGGAAATGCTTGTGAGATTTCACTGAGAGAAGTAGAACCAGGCTCTGGAGTAAAACCCTGGAAAGCAAATGTTCTTCATCTTGCAGATTCCCCTCCTCATTTTCTGCAGTTTTGACATCAACAGCCATTACACCTTAAGACCAGGGTTCAATTCCTTGAGGGTTCATGGAGATAGACAATCAGGATGTGGAGTTGGGTACTAGAATCAGCATCCCGATCATCAGGTTTCATCAAAAACTGAAAACACGTTCTGTGAAAATACGTTCAGAAGTGTGTAGGTAAGGTATGATGAAATCAAAGATGATAGAGGGAAGTCTGAATAAGCTTCCTTGCCTTTTCTAGCTTCCTGTCCCTCCTTAAAAGTAGAAAAAACAAACCCCAAAATGTAAACAAAGCACAAATTAAGAATATATTGTGTGAACTAAAACAGGCTTCCTGAACCTCGGCCCTCCAGATGTTTTGAGACTACAATTCCCACCATCCCTGACCACTGGTCCTGCTAACTAGAGATCATGGGAGTTGTAGGCCAAAACATCTGGAGTTTGAGGAAGCCTGAAGCAAAAGAATGAATGCAATTGGGCTGAACTGAATCAGTTGGCAGAATCAATTAGCCCATAATTTTTTCATACGTTTACACCACAGTCCTATGCAGATACCTCAGAGTAAGTCCCATTGAATTCAGTGAAGCTTGCTTCTGAATAGACTTTTGTTTTATGTTTTGTGAGATTCCACAGAAGACAAATCCTTTAGGCATCATACAAAGTTTAAAAAAGAACAAAAGCAATAATGAAGCTACATTCCAGTCCTCTGCATGACCATTAATGCGTACCAACTTTTTGACTCATAGAAATGCCTGTTCCAAAGTCATATTCCAGGTTTTTTTTAAAACAAACAAATAAACACACACAATAAGCTTAGCATGCAACCAACCAACATAAGAAATATATACAGCAAAAAACAAAAAAAAATAGTCATTATGTGTTAAAACCACCAAGCATACAGCTGAAGTGTAAAACCGTATCTTGAAAGGCAAGCTTATCTAGACCTGGGTTAAGGGTAGGCTGTACCTCAGTGATCAAATGTGCAAAAACTCCCAGATACAGTCTCTAGGTCTAGTGCAGAGGTTAGCAACCTTATCCGAGGATGGGCCAGTCAACGCTTCGTCCGTCGGAGGATGGGCTGGAGCATGTGCACAAACACGCTCTTCCAGGTCAGAGGAGCGCCCATGTGTGTGCGCACACGCTATTTCCAGCGCTCCTCCGACCCGGAAATGCACCAGATATAGCGTGTGTTCATGTGCACGGGCGCTTCTCCACCACACACACTTGCGCACATGATATTTCCGGCGCACATCCAAGTTGGAGGAGCGCCGGTGCACATGCTCAGGAGTGCCATCAACCCGGAAGTCTGTGCCTGCGTCACGCAGTGCCTAACTGGTAAGAGTAGGAGGTGGGGGGGCAGGGGCAGCAGGTGGCTCCATGGGCCAGTTAGAAAAGCCTCATGGGCCGCTACCGGTCCATGGGCCTTAGGTTGCTGACCCCTGGTCTAGTGCCTCAAGGCAGGGTTGAGAAAGGAGAACCAATGGCTAAGAGCGGTAGACTCGTAATCTGGTGAGCCGGGTTCGCGTCTCCGCTCCTCCACATGAAGCTGCTAATCACACTTCTTTGAAGTCTCTCAGCCCCACTCACCTCACAGAGTGCTTGTTGTGGGGGAGGAAGGGAAAGGAGAATGTTAGCCGCTTTGAGACTCCTTAGCGTGGTGATAAAGCAGGATATCAAATCCAAACGCTTCTTCTTCTTCCCAGTCAAATGGAGGAGGCTAACCATTTTCAGCTGAATCTCCTTGCAGACTTTCATGCTCAATGTGCTCAGGTCACATGATGAGGGGTGTAGCCAGATAGATGGGAATGTTTTGGGGCAGGGCTGGTGCATATCTCCCTCATGCCTGTTAAACAGTTTTTGAGATTCAATAAGTTTTTCTAAATGCCCAAACAGGGTTAAAGAGGAAGCGAACTTCAAAGTAGATACAATTTAAAGTAACAGAATACAATGGGCACTAAATTGCAAATGCAAATTTCACTAGTTTGGGGAGACTTTTTAAACTTTTATAACCTGGTGATACTTGCTTGTACTTTATGTAATATGAATTTGAGCAGATATTTTGTTGTAAATCGGGGCGGAGGTTAGTAACGTTTATTTTTTCTCCCGGAAAATGTGTAATTACATTGGAGCTATTGTTATTTATGTAATTCAAATAGGATTGAAGGAACCATAAAAAAGGATTTCTTGCTTTCAGCTAAGTACCGTATGTAATTATACAATTACTGTTTTCATATCTTGTAATGCAAATTGTACCTAGATGTTATTTTAAAATTACATTGTCATATTAAAATGTGTTCATTCTGTCACTTTATAAATAGATGTCTCATATGGTTATGAATGCTGGTAAATGAAGCAATTAGTATGCAAAATGTCAGAGTCTCATTGTTCACCCCCCCCCCCCTCGCCCCAGTGGAGTTTCTAGTCAGAAGTGTCATGTGTAGGACAGTGAAGGTGTTCTGAATTCAGCAGTACTCACACAGTGCAAAGTCGGATCACACAGTAGAAAGAGTTGGGGAGAGGAAATTAGAGGTGGAGGGTGTGCTGACATCAGTTTTATGAAATGTATTGAGATGTTTGTTTCAGACAATTTCAAGAAGGGGTGGGTGGGAGGAGAGAAGAGTAAGAGAAGCAAAACAGATGTGAAACAGATCCCAATCCCTGCTCTTGAGTTGCATTGTTAGTAGACCCCTCACAGAGTTCCCTGTGAAGAGAGATTGATTGTTAAATCACTCTGCAAATTATAGCTCTGTAAGGGGAATATGCCCCTTCATGGATCACTGCCTTGTCATGGCAGAGGGGCTTGACTAACTCCAAGAAGCTATGAGCTATGCCGGGCAGAGCCACCCAAGACAGACAGGTCATAGCCACGAGTTTAGACTAATTGTGACCCACCTGGAGAAGGAACTGGCAATCCACTCCAGTGTTTTGCCAAGAAAACTCCATGGACATAAAAAAGGAGAAGCTTTGAGAAGAAAGTGAGGGTTTCCAAGGCATGTTCTGGTTCATTGGGTCATGGAGAGTTGAACGCGACTAAAACGACTAAACAACAACAAGGGGAATATGGGGTCTCCTAACACAGAAGTCAACTCCTGGGGCCAAGGTCCTTTAATCCCCCAATAAAATATTTGAGAAGACCGCCCCCCAAAAGTTGATGACCATTGCCATTCAAATGGTATGTGTGTGCTGTGTCATGTGATCAATTACATGGGATGGGGCTCCTCTGCTCCTGCAATATTTTTTCATGTTGGCACCCCTGTCTCCTAACAACTCTATGCACCCTTAACAAGCCACAGCTCCCAGATTTCTTTGGGTGAAGCCATGACTGTTTAAAGTGGAACCATAATGCTGTAAATGTATATAACGATTTTTTTAAAAAAATTGTTTTTGTTGTTATTGATTTATATTGAATAATCATTCGGTTTCAGTATCATATGACCGGACAAGTCCATGTATCATAGAAACCAATAGAAATCAATAACAACCAAGTATACTGTGGCTTTTGAAATGCTTGAAGCGTACAAAGCATACAAAATATGCCTGAGACTTAAGAAAGCAGACAAAACTCAAGAAAGACCGCTCAGTAGTCTAGACCTCATGTGGAGATCAACAAAGTGACATGTGGACTGACACAGCTTTCAGTCAGGCTTGGTGGACAAAGGTCCTGCTGAGGTAACAAATCTCCAGGGAACATCTACTGAGCCCAAGCGCCACACAGGAAGACACTAGGGTCCCCTTGAGAAAAAACATCACATCACAGCGTCAAGCAACCGAAAAAAATGGGGTGACAAGCTTGTGGGTGGTAAATAATTGTGTTTGCTTCTGTCAAGAAAAGCTCTTGGTTCTCTGAGAAAATGTGTGCTTCCAAATCACAGAAGGGAAGTACATATTGGAGGCTATAGGAAATTCAGAGTGAAGACCTGTTCACCGCAGCGGACCTAGGGTCATACATCAAAAACCCACCGTCGCAACCATGTGGAGAAGCCCCATGCAGGTAAGTTTGTGTGCAAGCAAGACCTCTGAGAGAGTGTTGCTGTGAAGCATTGGATTTGTATCACTAAGCACATTCTACTTCCCAGAGTGCACTGAGGGCATACCTGGGTTTGGGATTTGGTTTCCTATGGATGGAGATGTTGCTGGAGGCAAATTATGGTTAGGAATGGGGTAGCAATTTGATCCAGTGCACATTTAAAGATGAATTTATAAAATGAAAACATTCCAAAACAATGAGAACTGAAACATAGCCATCCTTCAAAATTCACGCTTATCCTAATTTTGCAGTTGTCTAACGAACTGGTGTTTACAAAAATGCACCTATTAAGGGAATGTGTGCATTAAAATGGACATATTAGTGAAAATAACATACAGAAATGGATTCTATGAGGGGAAGTTGATTGCAATAATGTGTATACTAGTCAAAACTGCATACACAACTTTGTACTGTTTATTATGGGAAGTGTTCGTCAACAAGTTGCTGCATCTTCATGAGGACTTTTTTTTTTAATGCAAATTGCTACAAAAATGTAGAGAACTGAATTTTAGGCCGGAAAATCAGAAACAGAGAGAACTGAAACTGACAGATCTTCACATCCCTACTTGCAATATTTGAGTTTGTTCACAAATATACAAGGAGACCAGAGGTAGAGGTAAATGGCTCAACACACAGCAGCAGCAGCAGCAAAAGCCATGGCTCCCTCCTCTTATAATATAACCAAAGAGGCATTCAGCACCCCAAGAAGCTTCCAACTTCCCTGAGGTAAAAACTATCCTTTCTTCCAGACACATTTTGGGTTGGGTATGCCCTCTACCCCTAGAATAGGCATGGGGAACCTGTGGCCCTTAGTTTGCTCTTAGACTCAAACTACCATCAGCTGAAGCCAACATAGCTAATGTTCAGGGATGATGGGAATTGTAGTTATAAAACCGTAAGGCCAGATGTGTCCGCATCCCTGCTTTAGTGGGCATTATGTAGGAGCAGAGCTTTGCAGGCGACTTTCAAGGCCATCTGTTCTGACTACCACAAGGATTAGAATTCAAAAGAGTGTTTTGCAATGTGGTATCCAATAAGGGATTTAAAAGATTAAATAGAAATACATTCATGAGTTGTCCATTTTGAACTTTGGGAAAGGTTGTGTTGCCATTTTCATTTAACGATGTCTCTCTTCCTGGGAATTCAGAAATACCCAGTAATGAAATCTATTCATACAGCATAATCAGTTGTGTGTGGCAAACCCAGAGAGATCTGACCAGCTCAAATAAGGTTTAGGTAAGCAGCTGAACTTTGAAGCCTTGCGGCCTCATACATATCTAAAGCTTGCTCCTAAAGTTATTCCAGATCAGAGCCATCCTATTTTCAAAAATCTCATTCATCAAGTAGTTATTTTTTTTAATTTGTTGTTTTAAGTATTGCTTGATCTCCACTGGGCACTGTTGTTTTGCTACTTCAAAAGAAGACACAATAGCAGCAAAATCCAGAAAAATAAAACTATAAGAACAACAGTGAACCAAAGTTCATGAAAATCACTAACCACCAGAGGTTGAAATACTGGTCTTGGACCTAGGAGCACTAAGTGGCATCATCTTTAGAATGGTACTGGTTGTGGGCAGGCCCCCAACCCGGTTTCTCTCCCATCCTGGCGTGGGCGGAGTAACGTCTTCATGGCAGGGTGGCATCATGATCACTCCAGGCCTATTGGCCAATCACTTTTGAGCGGACTAATCGTGGGGGTTTAAAAGTGGCAGCACGACATGTGCTGAGCACCTGCTTCACGCTGCCGGACATCTGCCCACCCTCCCTGTTTTTATGTGATTTCTCTGGCCTTGCTTTGGATTTTGGTTGGTTGCCTGTTTTGGGTCAGGGGCTGGGTAGGATTTTTTTTCCCGTTTGGCCATTTGGTTTTCGCCTACTTCTTAGCAATTGTCACAACTTTGTAAGGTTTGGCGGTTAGGCATTGCCTCATTGATTTCTGGTGGAGGGGAGGTCAGCCATTGCCTGCCCCTCCACTGATCAAGGGTATTCCATTAAAGGAATCCAGGGCCTGGATCCTGTCCGAAGTCCGCTTGAGGGGCTAAGACCATGCCAGGCCTCTGGGGACATCGAGGAGAGCTGCAGTCAGGGTCCCCCAATGTGGCTCCCTCTTTGGGTGGTTTACCCTTATTGACTTCCTGCAAAGGGGTCAGGAGTCTGGAATAGTCTATGCCAAGAGTGGCCAACTCCCAAGAGACTGAGCTTTTTTTAGGAAGGAGGGGAAGGCCTATTTTTTTTTGGGGGGGGGGGGGGTTGGTTGGTCAAAGTTGTTAAGTTTTTTCAGGGAGGAGGTAAAATGTTGAGCTTTTTTTAGGGGAGCCACAGTTGTTCAGCTTCTTTTGGGGGGGGCAGTGATCTACCACAGACGTAATACAGATACAGTATTAAAGAAAACTGTGCCAGAGGATGTCATGCATGGTGTACTTTGAGGAGGTGGAGGGGAAGCTAAGAATAAAAGTAATGATGATTAGACATTCTGTCTCTATTCATGTATCAATTCACATCAGCTCTATCATATTCTGATTCTTGTCAAACCTACTGTCTGCTTTGCAGATTAGTAAGGGAAGGCAGTAGAATCTGGGCTAGTCACGGGGACTGCAATTGAAAACTTGTTTGGTCTCATCCTTGCCATATTATGAAAAATTGTATTGATTGCTCTATTGTAACAGTTCCCACCACCACCACCCTAGGACTGTGACATTTAATCCCTGGAGCAATTTCCTTTAGCATCTAAAAATAGAGATAGCTCAATACATCAGGTGGGTTTTCCCAGAGTCTCTGGCCTTTGCTCAGGACTTGAGCTTTGTCTTGCTTAGAGAATTTCCTAAATTTAAGTTTCCAGACATTCAGATACTTTTCCAACGAGGAAGTGAGGGGGAACCATGGTGAAGGACCCAATGTTGCCTTAACCATTTTTACAACCAGGAGCAAATTAAATGTCCAAAGGGATCCCTTAATCAGGGATGGAAACAAATTTTATTTGGTCTGTACTTTTATGTTAAAAGCCTAATTTTCAGCTTCTGGACTCATGGATGGATTGGAAAGCAATATATTTGTTTAGATTGTGCATTTCTCCAAATCTTTTTATAATGGTTTTCGATTCAGGGATAGCAGGGCGGGCTGCACCAAAGTGTTTTGTTTAAGATAAATGTGTTTTGAAATGCATAC
This sequence comes from Lacerta agilis, assembly GCF_009819535.1. Classification (NCBI taxonomy): domain Eukaryota; kingdom Metazoa; phylum Chordata; class Lepidosauria; order Squamata; family Lacertidae; genus Lacerta; species Lacerta agilis. The sequence goes on along the minus strand of NC_046318.1, from coordinate 18,628,743 downwards.
ATTGAGATAAATATGAATTAGCCAGATAGCATGGTTAAAAGAAAATACATTTTAAAGACTTTTTTTAAAAAAAAAAGAAAAAAAAGGAGGAAGCAACATCTATTAATAGATTAGTGGGATGGAATGGGCTTACAAATTTACACACGCAAAATTGAAACCACCCAGAAATAGATTGATCATTCCATCACTACCCCTAAAGCCACAGGTGGCTAACCTGTGGCCTTTAAGCCATATCTGTGTTCCTGCTCAGGGTTTTGGGAGACTCCAGAAAAGGTTGCTCTATTTACTGAAATTCCCTAGAAGAAGAAGAAGAAGAAGAGTTTGGATTTGATATCCCGCTTTTCACTACCCGAAGGAGTCTCAAAGCGGCTAACATTCTCCTTTCCCTTCCTCCCCCACAACAAACACTCTGTGAGGTGAGTGGGGCTGAGAGACTTCAAAGAAGTGTGACTAGCCCAAGGTCACCCAGCAGCTGCATGTGGAGGAGCGGAGACGCGAACCCGGTTCCCCAGATTAGGAGTCTACCGCTCTTAACCACTACACCACACTGGCTCGCACGAATGTTTCTTTTAACATGGCATAGAATGCCATGCTTTTTTTTTCTTTTTGTAAAGCTTTAAAAAGTTATACAGACCTAAATTGTTTGATAGCCATACATCAGAAACTGGATACAATTTTGTGCAACCACTATGCACTTAAAAAAACCAACACTTTTTGTTAAGTATAATAAATTTTCATTGTAGTAATGAAAATGAGGCATACAATTTAATGTACAGAAACAAATTGTACATTTACAAGACAGGCAACGTTCTATAGATACATAGACACAGTCACTGTTTGGAAAGGTCAACTGTATTATTTTCCCATCAGTGAAGGGAGGAAAGAAAACTACATCCCATCAACTTGAGGGATTACATAGGATATGATGCTGTCCACTGTGAATTGGATCATTTCATTTATTATTGTGCCATTTCTACTGGAATACATTACATCAAGACAAGACTTTCATAACTGGAATATTGATGCTGGTATAATTTGAAGAGAGAAAAAAACTTTTTAAATATACCAAAGCAGCAGCAAAAGTCAAACAGTTTATTGACAAATTGACAGGATTTGATTCATTTCAGCAATGGAGTCTAGAGTTGTGCCATTTTGTTCAGGAACCACATTACATCTTGTCACCAAGTCAAGAGGAATGCAAAGCCGGGTCCAGGGAGTGTCAGAAATTAGTACATATTTCCCATAGCAGCTTGGCTTAGTTTGAAGACAATTGGCTGCCCCCCTCCCCCTGAGTAAAATACCGTATTGGCCTGAATATAAACTTCACTTTTCCCCCGAATTCCGACCGTGAAAGGTTAAAGTGCTGCTTAAATTTGCGTCCTTACAAAAATTGGGTTTTAGGATGTCGCTGCTGAAACAGACACAAGGTAAAATGGAATGGGTGTGAGTGCCTGTGGAATTTTAAGGGAGAGTCTTATATTTGGGTATTGTCTTTTTTTCATTTTCCCCCTTGAATTTTAAAGGTCCTGCTTATATTCGGGTGCGGCTTATATTAGGGTCAATACGGTCAGTCAGCCAGGCTGCTCTTCCAAAGACCACAGTCTGATTTTCAGGATTTCACAAAATTATTCAATGAAAGCCTTCCTTAAGCTGTGTGGAATGCAGGTGCCAGGTGCAATTCGGGTGTCACTCAATGCCCGATGTTCAGAGAGTCCCTGAACCAAGACGCAGTCTGCTTCAGTTAAGAGGGCAGGAAAGGGAAAGAATAATGGGGGGGGGGAAATAGGGCCAGTATGAAGTTAGAACTGGCTCAAAATTGTGAGCTGGGGTGGGGACAGAATGAGAAAAAGGGCTGGAATTAGAGGTGACTTCTAGGGTGGAGGATGAAATTGCATAGTAGATTTCAGAGGAGCTCTAGCACGACGAGAGGCAAATGGCAGCAGTACCAACATTTAAAATTATTAGTTATTGTATTTATTAGTCACAGGAAAGCAACTTGTGAAGCAGCACCCACATCCCAGGGGACTGATCCTGTGGGGTGGGGTGTGAGGATGCAAGGAGAGCTGCAACATGGGCACCACAGCGAAAAAAGAGTTCCGGCCAACATGGCGCCGAGGTAAGACACGCTTACCGGTGCTCCTCGGACTTCTTTTAATCTTCTTTTAATCTTTTATATTTTATCTTAACTGACTCAGTCAGTTTTTGAAGCATTTTATAATTGCTGCAGCTGCATGCTATAGCAACTCTTTGAGAGATTTGGCCCTGCTCCAGACTTCTCCTTGTTTCTCTCTTATCAGCGGGCCGGCCTCGGCTGCTAAAAGAGATGAGAACGCCATTGCCTTAATTGGAGAGAGGAGAGAGGGCTTAAGAGGAAGACGCTGTGTGGTGTTTAAATCCTGGATAAGACATCGTTTGTGCCCAGGCTGCTGTCATAGAGGGCTGTGAGAGGCCAGTGGAGCCAGGACAATTGGCACCCTACCCCCTCGACATCTTGAGGCTGTCACATCTCAATACTTCCCTTGTGAGAAGCTTCAGCAAACTGGTTGCGAGGTGTTCACGAAAGACTGCTGTTGTAAGTGGATTTTATCGTAGTGGAGAGGAAAACCTCCCTATTAGTACCCATCCAAGGAGCTTGCACCCGCGGTGCCATCTTCTGGTGGTTTTAAATATCTTATTTGTGTGTTAAGTGTTTTGTTATTTTAAGAATTTTAAGAATCGTATAATCCCTGGCCTGAGGAAAGTATGGGTCAGAACAAACGCTTGAGAGACTCTGATGAGCCCCTATCATCCCCCAAACCAAAACTATCAAGGTTGGGCACCACAGCCAGTGTGGTGTAGTGGTTAAGAGTGGTAGACTCATAATCTGGTGAACTGGGTTCGTGTCTCCGCTTCTCCACATGCAGCTGCTGGGTGACAGTGGGCTAGTCACACTTCTCTGAAGTCTCTCAACCCCACTCACCTCACAGAGTGTTTGTTGTGGGGAAGGAAGGGAAAGGAGAATGTTAGCCGCTTTGAGACTCCTTCGGGTAGTGATAAAGCGGGATATCAAATCCATACTCTTCTTCTCTTCTTCTTCTTACCTTCTCCTGGGAAAATGCAGCCACCAGATAAGTAGGTCTCGGCCTTTTATGTGAACTACCTCAATCTCCTTCCTGCCTGATGTCCATATGTTCAATTAGGCCTGGGTCCCGGCACTAGCAGAGGAAGAGGGGGACGCACACTGCCCCCGGCACTACGATCCCAGTGGCGTGCCATCACGGCTGCCCCCCCAGCTCTGGGTGCCACGACCCCGAAGGCGGCACATCACACCCCTGCTGATGCTCTGCCACTGGGCCCCGGCTGAATCTAGTACCTACCATTGTGAAGGAAGAATTCCTTGTGCTAACATGACAACTTCATTGAATACAAACCCAAAACCAATTAAAAAATTAAAATAAAATGCAGGTAGCTGAATTGGTATAGGTGGGCTTCTCAATATTTCTGTAACGTTTGTCAGAGTACAAGATGTTACTACCATCACTACCAAATTACGTTTTCGGTTTTATTATGCTTAGATCATTTATATATCAGTTAAATTTACACTGGAGATTCCAGGAGAGCATATCTCTCCCTTTCTATAATCTTCCCCATGTCTCCATCCTGAAACTCACTAATAATCATTGTGACAACAGTACCATTCTAGTGATGATTCCCTGCACCGAAGATGTAAAATGCATTGGGCACAGTGAAGGTTCTCTGTCATTCATCCAACCCCAACAGCTGATGTCTTGATCGAGTCATCTTCATGGCACTCACTCATCTCAACTGTGGCTATGACAGACAGAGCAAAACTCACAAGATGATACAGGAAAAGGAAAAAGTCATCAAAAAAGTGGGGATAAAATTGGCAGCTGGTAGAGATAGCAATTAAGCAGAGGCAAGAGTGTGATGTTTGTCAGTTGAGTGAAAGACAGTACGTCTCTCACACAAGTTAATTTGAAATTAAGTTAAGCGTTGCAAAGGCAATCCCATTATTGTTTTATGTAGCTTATTTACACATTTTTACAAGACTGGCCACTGGAATTACACGTGGTATAAAATCTCAGCCAGTTCTGGTTCCTGACTGAGTATTCATCTATGAAACACACACACGTCATATATTTGTCTTCACGTCTTGTACATCCTTTGCATTTTCAAGTGTATGCCTAAAACATATGAGGAATATTCCTAGAAAGAGTATAATGTATGTCTCTTCATATACTGTGAAGCATTTTGGTTCAGGTAGAATAGGTAGATTTTGGATAGTGTATAATATTACATTTCCTCGTACACTCCAGGCCTAGATGATCTAGATCATAACCTGGCTGGCATCTTCCTATGCAAGAGAAGTTATACAAACAGCTTGTTCCATCATTCTATTAGATCATGTGTGAAAATAGTTCTCAGCAATTGTGCTCACCTAGTCAGCAAGGAGGGAGCGTGTGCTAAGGGAATGATGTTTGTTCATTCCTTACATTTGTATCCCACGCAGTGGTGTAAAAAGGGAGGGGCGATGGGGGCGGGGCGCCCCGGGTTCCAGGGGAGGGGGTGACACTCGACGGCCCCTCCTGCCACTCCCCAAGCCGAGCCTCACCACCTGGCACCCTATCCGTGCTGCTTTACGGATGGACGGAGCAGCTCGGCGGCTCGCTCAATCACTGTGGGAGCAGCAGTGCTGGCCTGGATGGACAACGCATGCCTGGAAATGCGCAGTCCATCCGAATTGGTGCTGCTGCTCCCGTGGCGACCGAGCAAGCCGCCGAGCGAGCAGCAGCTTGTGGGGCTGCCCCATCCGTAAAGCAGCACAGACGGGACAGTCCCACGAGCTGCAGGTCACTTGGTGGCTCGCTCGGTGGCCATGGGAGCAGCAGCGCCAGCCTGGATGGACTGTGCATGCATGGCATTACCGCACATGCACAGTCCGTCATGACATGTGTCGTGATGTCAGGACACCCCGCCCCCAGGGGGGTGCCTCCACATGGCTTTTGCTGCCCCGGGTGGCCAAGAGGCTTCCTTTGCCCCTGATGCCACGTTTTCTTCCATCATAGAACTCAAGTTGATGTGAATGTGGTTCCTTGGAGGTGTCCCATCAGAGCACTGGTCAGACTCAGAAGGTCTAATTTCCTCCTAGCAACTCCCATTCAGTTCAAGAATCCCAGGGCCAGACTAATTGTCATGATTTTGTTTGTTTGTTTGTTTGTTTGTTTGTTTATTAAAGATTTTCTTAGTTTACAAACTGTATATAATGTCTCTCGTATTTTTCCATAAAGCATTTTTACGGATCAATTTTAGTCGTTGAGACATTAGGGAGAGGGGGGGGGGAGGAAGTGGGTGGAAGGGTGGGGTGGGGAGATGATGTTTCTATTTTCCTTAATATATGTAGGAGTTGGTATCAGCGTCGCTTGTGTTGGTTCTCTGTTGTTTGCTTGTGTTTCTTTGGCAGTGAGAGGTCGCAATCGGCGTAGGGTTTGATTGTTCATTTGTGGTTGGCTCTGGTGATCTTTGTTTTCCTGTGTGAGTGGGGTGGGTGGATGTTTTGGGTCAGGTTAGCCATATTGATTTGTATGCTGTCGGTAGATTTTTGTCATTGTCTTGTTGGGCTGTGTGTGCGACAACCATACAAGAAATATGCAAAGTAACCAAACAAGTGCTAGAAACCACCCCAGAACTGGCTCTACTAAACATCTTCCAAGACAATAATGCCCACTTACAACACAAGGAACTCATAATCCATCTACTCTCAGCAACCAGAAACATCATAACCAGACACTGGAAAGACCTATCAGGAGTCAATATGGATCAATGGTACCAAGTAGTATGGGAAACAGCCCTACTAGAAAAATTAACCAGCAACCTAAAACTAGCACGGGGACAAACAGAAGAAGGCACCTTCACCCCCGTATGGTCCCCCTTCATCGCACACACTAATTGTCATGTTAAGCAAAAGTTTGCTTTTGGTTTACTGAATATTGGCAAGGGGAGGGAGAAAGATCCTGATCTGGATTAGGACAATGGCAAGGTAAAATCTCCTCTCTCCCTCCACTTGATCAGTCCAGATCAGCTCCTTCATCACCACCCCAGTGACTGCTACTTAGTTAAAAATGAAGTGTGCAAGGTCCAGTCTTCATGCTTAACATCATGTCTAGTTTGATGTTATGGCAAACAGATTACCCCCTCCCCCAAAAGTTTGGGCTTTTAATAGCAATATGAGGGGGGGATGATGATCCCCCCTGCTCCAATAAAATTTGAAGTTATATCTACATATACTGGTATATTCATTTCCCCAATGCACTGGAATCCCACAATCTCCTTTCCCAATATTATTTCTCAGTCTGTCACTCCCTTTGCCCTGAACCTTTCAGTCTCTTTGACAGTCTTAGCAGGCTGGCCCCAGGCTTCCTCTGCGCACAAAAGTGCAACAAAAAGATCATGTTCAGAATATGTTGCTAGTGCAACAGCGCAGCTCTCATGATGAAAAGCCAATGTGCCTTTTCGGTGGCAATAAACACCCAAGCTAAAGATGTTCGGCTTTAAGGGACAGGTTCATTTGAACTTGTTCATGAATCAAGCCAGCCTATTTTAGGCAGCACGAGAAGTATCTGTGTTGAAACCAGCAACATATCTAAAAGCTACTTTGTTGTAATTGAAGTTTTGGTTTTCTGATTTAAATCACCTTCACTGTGTCACATGAATGTGCTTCATATTTTTGTTTGATATATCGAGCACCTTACCGGAAAACACCTTTTCACTAGGAAAACTGACATCTGTAATCTAAACATTTGGGGCCGTCTAGTGTTGGAACCTTTTGCTTCCAGGTGATGCTAAACTACAACTCCCATCAGCCTTAGCAAGCAGGGTCAAAGATTCCCCACTCCTGATCTAAGTCAATTACTAGGGCTGGGCTGATGTGCTCCCCATTTTGCAGTCCAATTCACAGGATGCAAAAGGAGGTGATATTTTGCTGATTTTGGGGAGAGGATGCAGGATGTATGGATTAGTATGTTGCGGGTCTGTATCATTTTGCCTGTGTTCATTCAATAAAATTCTGACTAATGCATTATTATTATTTTTAAAAGTATGTATTTATATTCACATTTAAATATGTATTTCTGAACATGTTTTCTCACTAAATGCACATTTATAAATGTATTTCGTTTGAAAGTACACATCTGTAGACACTTTATCATAAAATACACGTTTAAAAATGTGTTTTGCCACACAGTTTGAGAGAAGAAGAAGAAGAAGAAGAAGAAGAAGAAGAAGAAGAAGAAGAAGAAGAAGAGTTTGGATTTGATATCCCGCTTTTCACTACCCTAAGGAGTCTCAAAGCGGCTAATATTCTCCTTTCCCTTCCTCCCCCACAACAAACACTCTGTGAGGTGAGTGGGGCTGAGAGACTTCAAAGAAGTGTGACTAGCCCAAGGTCACCCAGCAGCTGCATGTGGAGGAGCGGAGACACGAACCCGGTTCCCCAGATTACGAGTCTACCACTCTTAACCACTACACCACACTGGCTCTGCATTGCAAAATTCAATGAAGTGTGAGCTCTGGAGAATACCTATGGGCACCTCCAGGCAACATATTCAATCAGCATTCATCCTGATTTGACTGCACAAAGCTTACACAGTGGTTATATTATGTCTTTATTGTGCATTCATTCTGATTTGTTTGAGGGGCTGTTATACAACAATGAGAATAAATACTGCATTCGTTCATCATTCTTTCATCCCACACCTTTCAATGTATTTCCCTATCACTTTCCAAACTGCAAAAATAGTTTATTTAATTTTTTGTGGGCTTAAAAGTTGAGTTGTTGTGCTACAGGGACAGATCACTTGAATCCACTTGGACTGTGCATACCTAAACTTCTGACATGTATTTGAATCCCCCCCCCCAAAAAAAAATGTTGCATCAGAACTCACTGGCCCTCATACTGTCTCTATTTGGCTGTCGGCCACCATGTTTATTTGCCCTGGAGTAATGGTACATCATATGTTTAATATCTCTGTTCCTTGTGATGCTTGAGGAAAGAGGAGAGTCTCAAAGTACCAACAATTCACAGCAGCTCACCTAGTGGCCTGCATTTAGCTCAGTGAGTCACCATTTCCTACAGCCTTCATGTACCCTGCCATGGCAACAAGCACAGTGTAAAAAGTTTAGGTGTTAGCTTTGCTAAAGACTATCCATGCACTTTGCAGCTGCAAGTTCATGCTTCATCTGTTGATATGCTCTGGCTTTTGACACTTGGGAGACTCTACGAGATGCTACAACATATGTGTTAAAAAGGGATCAATATTGGCTGGACAAATTTTGTGAGCGATTTTTTATTTTTTATTTTTTTTAAAAAGGCATTGTCTATTATAGGTGAGAAAACACCCCATAAGCATTTGCTGATTTCCGTGGGAGAGAAAAAATACTCCTTGAGACACTTAAGCCAAGGTGGGGGGGGCAGGTCTGTGGAGCTTGTAGCAAGATTTCTAAAACACATCAAAATTATGAAAGGGTTCAGTTGTTACAATACTGGAGATAGGTTAAAAGAGTCCATTTTTTCGCACAGCCAAGTCTAGTGTCTCTCAGCTGAAGAGTGAGATTAATCCAATAAAAAGAAGAGTGAACTTTAACATTGTTGCAAATGAAAATATATTGTGAGAGAAAAGTCTGCTACTGTATAACAAATTAAAACTCGCCACATCCAGCTCAATGCAAAATAGATTTTAAAGTCTCCAGTTGTTATTGAAAATGGGTGGAAAATAGCAGGCTGTTAATGGTACTCTATTATTATGGTGCTTGACAATGTCTGGTGTCTAAACTGGTGTTGGGCATAGTTCTATGCTATCGCATAAACACAGTGCATTTGGAGATAAAAAATGAGGTACAGGCACTCATATCTTTATAAAAATCAAACACGCCAAATAAACTTGCCAAAATGTACAAGAGAGGACTCAATGTTTGTTGGAAGTGTTCAGAAAAAAAGGTTCTCTATACCATATGTGGTGGCTCTGCAAGCGTGCAAAAAAGTTTTGGGAAATTGTATATGAGGAACTTAAAATGATAGTAAAACTCACCTTCCCGGAAAAAACCAGAAGCCTTCTTGCTGGCAATAATAGGGGAAGAAATACCAAGGAAAGTAAGAAATTTATTTTTTATATGCAACAGCGGCTGCAAGAATAACTTAAGAAAAGATTGTTCCGACAAAGGATCAGTGGTTGCAGAAATTAATAGAGTTTGCTGAGTTAGCGAGTTTGATGCTCAAAATAAGAAATTATGATGGACAAAACAACAACAAGAAGAAGCGCGTGGGAATATTTTGGAGAATATTTTTTAAAGGGTGGTATTAAGGTTAACTGGCAAGTGGGATAAACCTATGATCAGGAGTAGACAAGATAAGGGATAAGAAAAGATGGGGGGGATGGAGAGATGAAGAAATATATGGATATGTAGCAAACAAAGGAATGTGAAATAGGATGTCGATGCAAGATAAATCAGGAAGTCTATGTAAGATAATGATAAGATGATGAATGGATGTATTATGCAAATGGAAAATGTATAAATATTTTTTAAAAAAATGTTGTGGGTGTCAGCACAAAATGGCCGCCATCAGCACCAACAACAAAAAGAGGTGGTGACACTTAACACTGTTGAGTACCATCATACACAAAAAAAAACATTGTAGGAAGGAGACTCTCCTAGTGGTGTAGATGTTTGATTTGGAGTGTCCCAAAGCTTACTGCAGAGTGCACACTCCCAGTTGTGTTTGTGTGTATCACACATAGAGCGGGAAAGCAAGGGGACATAGATTTGCACGAAGGTTGTATGCATAAACTAATTTGTACATGCAGATGTAGATCCATAAACAAATTAAGCTGCATAGAAAGAGAAATATGTCTCACACATTTTAGAGCCAGGCACTTCTAGAGACCCCTCCTCCTGACACCTCTTGCTTTACTGAAGCATAGTAGATAAGCCAGGAGCGGAGCCAAAATAATGTCCTAAAGAAGGTCAGACTTCACCTCGAGTCTTCTGAACTCTGTGGAGGCAGATGTTTTCTAGTCATCGATCACTGTCAGCCTGCCCCACTTCTGCAGAGAAGCTGCCCTTTAGTGTATTTGTGGTGAAAGGAGGGGAGATGAAGAAAGATTCATTCAGGATATAAATATTCAGAGCAAAATAGCACCTGCTGGTGAGTAGAATCATCTCTGATGCAGACTGCGAATCTTATTAGGGCTGGGCTGAAATTACACACATACCAGTTTCCTGAAAAGATCAGGGAAATGGGGGCTAATTTTTTGCTGATTTATTTTATTTTATTTTATTTTTTACAGGGGTGGGGGAGATATTTCTCAATTTTTCTGGAGTTGCTATTTATCTTACTGAATTTTGCTGTGAAGCCAGTGTGGTGTAGTGGTTAAGAGCGGTAGACTCGTAATCTGGGGAACCGGGTTCGTGTCTCCGCTCCTCCACATGCAGCTGCTGGGTGACCTTGGGCTAGTCACATTTCTCTGAAGTCTCTCAGCCCCACTCACCTCACAGAGTGTTTGTTGTGGGGGAGGAAGGGAAAGGAGAATGTTAGCCGCTTTGAGACTCCTTCGGGTAGTGAAAAGCGGGATATCAAATCCAAACTCTTCTTCTTCTTCTTCTTCTTCTTCTTCTTCTTCTTCTTCTTCTTCTTCTTCTTCTTCTTCTTCTGTGAAGTGCATCTTCAAGGAAGTTGTGGACAGATCCTTTGTGGCACTTTCCACCAGAAATGGCAGACCCCATTTCGTAAATCCCTCCCTTCAACATGTCTTCGCTGCCCTGCCAGAAGTGTATCAACACAACCAACGAAAGTCAGAAGCCTTCCTGCCCTTCCTTGCCTCTCTGAGATATGTGGAAAGTACAGCCATTCACAACAGGGGGTTTCACCAGCATTAATTCTATATATGATTTTTATGGAATGTTAGTAGTTTATATTGTTTTACACTGTACTGTATTTCAGTGTTGTTAGTGGGTTGCTTATTGCAGAAGGGGTTGCTTTGTGATCTGCCTGGAGAACTCCTGTTACAAGCCAGCTAAATAAATGCAATAAACAAGCAAACGTATGAAATAAAATCACCAATACCAAATGTCTTAGTAAACAGCAGTATATATACAGTTCATTTCTGGAATCTTCTGCTTTCCCTAATGCCTTACAAAATGACAAAATGCATATGTTCAAGGCCTGATTATGAACACAAGAACAAGCATTTATTACCTTGTCTTTTTAAAAACTAAGTATAAAGTACTACTTGGCAGAAAATTCAGTACTGCAGCAACAGAGACTATCTTGGTGGTAAATTTCTATAATCTCCCAATCTCTCCTTTGAACATAGACCATCTCTCACATAGACCGGCCATCTGCAGATACTATTAGCAGCGAAATTCTGTAATTATACAGCATTTGGGTGTATTTTTATCATTATGTCATCTTCTATTAAATATTATGTTTGTGGCTAATGGTGTCCTTTTCCTCCATGTCGAGAGCGCATTTTGTCAGATTGATTGTGCAATAACTCAATATGGCTAATAATGTATGTCGGCCATTAAGATTAATAGTGTTCCTGGAAAACTGATAGAAGAAATGCCACAATTCATATGAGCGAAAATCTCTTTGGTTATACAAATGTCCTAATTATATTTAGTTTCATTAAACTAAACATGAATAAATCACCTACTCAGGGTGTATAAAGGTTGAAGCGTGATACTAAATTGATTTTATGTCCTAACAGGACACACTTTACACTTATAAACTTGCTGGGGAAAACAATTCATGAGGAAACAGACAGAACTAGCCATCCATCCACAAAACAGTGACAGGTGAGCCCAGGAGCAGATGGCATGATGGGGCAGTGGGGCTTACCCAACCTCCCGACAGCTGTTCCCGACAGGAAGGAGAGGAAAGGAGTGAGGCAGTAGATACATTAGCATGGTGCAAATGCACCAGCAGAGACAATAGGGCTCTCATGGTAATGTGTTTGCACTGCGCCAACTTCCCTGCTGCTTCCCCCTTCTCACTCTTGGTAAGCAGTGGCAACTCAGCTGCTGGGAGGTCAGGTCAACACCACCACCCCATCATGCCGTCGACTACTAGGTGAACCTCAGATCATATGGCAGAAGCTTTCTCAGTATTTGATGGTTCAATAGAGCCTTGCTCTTTTATGATGTCTCCTTATTGCCAACTAGGGCTGGGCGATATCTGGTTTTCAACGTTGGGATATATCACCAGCTAAACATCGCAATATACCAATATATCATGGAATCTGGAATAAGGATGGAGCTATGTAGAGGCACCTGCTGGTTTCACCCATGCTGGATATAGACACGTCAAAGAAGCGATTCAGTTAAATGTGTTGTAAACTGATACAGTGGTACCTCGGGTTAAGAACTTAATTCGTTCTGGAGGTCCGTTCTTAACCTGAAACTGTTCTTAACCTGAGATACCACTTTAGCTAATGGGGCCTCCTGCTGCCACTGCGCTGCCACCGCACAATTTCTGTTCTCATCCTGAATCAAAGTTCTTAACCCGAGGTATTATTTCTGAGTTAGCGGAGTCTGTAACCTGAAGCGTCTGTAACCCAAGGTACTACTGTACAGGGAAATCCACTAGGGAAAGATGGGACTCCACAGCGCCATCTGGTGTCACAATGTTATATCGCCTATACAAGGGATGTCCAACAGGTCGATCAGGATTGACTGGTCAATCTCTGGGAGTTTTAGGTAGCTGGCTCCTCCATCCGGCCCTGCCCCTTCACCCCGCCCTCTAGATTGTTCTCACTGCGAGGCTGACTGTTTACATACTGACCTCTCTGTGAGCACCTTTTTTTTATTTATTAGACCTGAACCCCCCCCCAAAAAAGCAGGACATTCCTCCCCCAAAAAAGCTCAACAACTTTGACCTGAATTCCCCCAAAAGGGGTAAATCACTGCCAGATTTTAATTGTGTGAGTAGATCGCAGTCTCTTGGGAGTTGGATGTCCCTGGCATATAAAACACATATAAAATGCCTTTTCTTTACCAATCTATCTGAGTCCACCATTTTTTCTGCATCACCATTTTTGCTACCACCTGCTTTTGAAATTCTCTGTCCCCTACCGCAGGCAGGGGGAAACTGAGCCTGCAGAGTTAACAGGGGCAGCAGAAATCAAGAGAAGCATTGGCTGACTTCACGACTTTCTCCATATTGTGATTTTTGCATAGGACACACACCATGGTTTATGATATATTGCCAGGTCAAAAAATTATGTAACCTATATAACAATATGTAATTCAAACAGGTTTGGGACGATATATCGCCCAGCCCTATTGCCAGCATTATTTTCTCCTCCCAGCCTTCCTCTTCTGATCCTCTCAGATCTCACAAGACCAAAAGTAACTAAACCAATAAATCCAATTTTCCTGTTCTATGATACAGTAGTATACTGAGACATTAAGCTGCCCTTTTTTTCTTTTTGTTTCCTCTTAAATTTGTTACGGTTTTTCTTAAAAACCAAATAAAATCCTGACCAAGAATCTCCACATTCATCTAGAAATTTCAATTTAGGCAAGCTTTGGTAGAAAATTTATTCCCACGCCTTGTTGGTAAATTACAGTCATGTTACAGCATAACTTGCTTGATCCTAAGATATTTATCCTGTCAATTCATGCCAAAGGGTTGCCTCCAGTTTAGGCTGGTGCATCACCTGCAATATTCTGGGAAGCCTTGTTATCTCCCTTGCCACCATGGCCAACAAGATTGCAGGGTACCAGAGACAGGATCTTTTCAGTGTTGGCTGCACATCTTTGGAACAAACTCCAGAGCACATATGGTATATCTCTTTAAACAGATATTTAAAGCTTTCCTGTTTTGCTCAGCATGTGTTACAATTGTTGCTGCTTTTATTTTGTTTAAAATTGTTCGAAATTTGTTCAGCATGTGTTACAATTGTTGCTGCTTTTATTTTGTTTAAATTGTTTTTGTTTTGTTTAAAAGTAGTTGTATTTAGAGTCGTGATGGTTAGAGGGGAGGGGCCTGTGTGGGAGACAAGCAAGAGTGGGTTTTTCTCAGGGTGTGAGGCTGAGGAAAGTGGAAAACATCCCAGTTGGGAGCTGGGGAGATTCACTTCTTTGAATGTGAATTGAAGAGTAGCAGTTTGGTGTGTGTGAAAATTTCTATTGTCTTTCCCCTCTCTTTTCTTCCTTCCTTTGCCTTCCCCTCTTTTCTTTTGTTACTTTTCTTCATCTTTTTTTCTTTTTAGATTTCATTTGTTCTAGATATAATTTGATTGTATTGTGAACTCTTTAATAGAATTCCTACCAATGTGGACCCCTTTCTTTAACTATGTTAATGGCCAAAATCAAGGCCTTCGTATACCAACTGCTCAAAATTCTCAGTGGAGGGGTTACGTTAAGTAATATGTTTGAATGTTGAAATGTGTAAGTCTATGTCTAGAGACAATGGGGAAAAAAACAAAAACACCATTAGATGTACTGCTAGATAAGTGTTTAATGGCTATTGTATTAGTTAAAAAAATGATTACAAAATGTTTTTTTAAAAAATGTTTGTAAAGCTGCCTTGGAGGGGTTTCTGGCCTCGAGAAGTGGGGTAGAGATTTGTTAAATAAATAAATGTGAACACCAGAAGCAGGAATCCATAAATGATTTCCTATCTGTATAATGCAAAAAAAAATTCTGTGCAGCTCATGACACCAAAGCACTTTGTATATTTCATGTGTTTTATAAATGACTGCCCAGAAAAAAACAGCCAAACCAACCAATCCTAAGGCTATGAGACCTAATTCATTTCAAAATCCTTTTATTTGGGTCTTAATGGTACAAAGAGCACAAAATAGAGTAGAAAACTATTATCTGCAAAGTTCAGCTTCACCCTACTCTAGATGCTCAACAAGCTGAAAGAGAATCAAATAGGGTTTTGTTGTTGTTCTTGTTGTTGTTTGAATTTGTGCCATTTCTGAGATATCGGCCTCTGTTGTCTCTTGGGTCCAAAATGACAAATTAAATGAAAAAATTAAGAAGCCCACTCCATTTTCTGCTGAAGAGTTCTCTGTTCTCTGTTGGACAGCAAGATGCAAGGAGCAATATATAATAGTCCTTTGAAATAAAATGTTGCCCATAATTTTCACTGTATTTGGACATCCCCCAGATAAATTAGCAATGTTTCTTTCATATTAGTCAAATCTATCACAAGTAGGGCTGCAATATTTATCTAGTTTTATTATCTTTAGAGTAATCCATTAAAGCTAGATGGCACAATCCTACACTCAAACTATGCCATCTAGAAGGCTTCAGCTAGGACTGACAAATCTGTCCATCTTATCCTACACTCAAACTATGCCATCTAGAAGGCTTCAGCTAGGACTGACAAATCTGTCCATCTTATTTTCTCTCAGTTTCTGATCTTTTCGAGTCTTAAACTCCAACTCAGTTCTCCACATTTGCAATTCAGTTTGCATTAAAAAAATGTTTAAACCTTCATGAAAATTCACCATTCATTTTAATGCAAATGTTGCCTAAGTTTCATGCTTTTGCAAAGCTAAGGCAGCCAAGGTGGAAATGTGGAGAACTGAACATAAGAGTGGAAAAATGAGAAATGGAGAGAAACAAAAGTGACAGACTCTGTTACTGTATGTGGGTTTTATTTTATTTGTTTTTTATCTTATATTTTGGAAATGTACATCCAGTTTTTCTTTTTCTTTAATTTTGGGGGCCAAGAGAGTGGGGCCCTAAGCTATAGCTTGTTTAGCTTAAATGTAAATCTGGCACTGGGAGGAGTGCAAAGGGAGGAAAGGCCATGGTACACCTGTGGAAGTGAAACTGGACATCTCCACTTGCCCTACCTGCAAGAAAGCATGTCTCTCCCCTCATTGGTTTCTACAGCCACAGCTGGCAGTGTAACTCTCCAACAGTTTGATATGACCCCTGATGGTGTACTCTTCCGTTGTTTCTTGAAGCAGATGGATGCCAACTAACAATTCAATAGCAAAATGGCCCGTGTGTCCATGACAATCACATGACATTTGCAACATCAACTGATTGCTGCATATGTAAGGGGCCACAACAGACCTTCCCCCGTAACTCAGATGCAGTACTTTTCGGTAGAGTCTGTCCATTCACATATTCAGCTGTCAGTCAGCAGACCTGAAGTCATCAAAGGCAGACCAATCAATCATCCAATCTCCCTTGCATATGCAAACCAAGCCTGTTGTTGTTCAGTCATTCAGTCGTATCCAACTCTTCGTGACCCCATGGACCAGAGCACGCCTATCCTTCACTGCCTCTCGCAGTTTGGCCAAACACATGTTAGTAGCTTCGAGAACACTGTCCAACCATCTCATCCTCTGCCGTCCCCTTCTCCTCGTGCCCTCCATCTTTCCCAACATCAGGGTCTTTTCTAGGGAGTCTTCTCTTCTCATGAGGTGGCCAAAGTACTGGAGCCTCAACTTCAGGATCTGTCCTTCTAGTGAGCACTCAGGGCTGATTTCTTTAAGAATGGATAGGTTTGATCTTCTTGCAATCCATGGGACTCTCAAGAGTCTCCTCCAGCACCGTAATTCAAAAGCATCAATTCTTCGGCGATCAGCCTTCTTTATGGTCCAGCTCTCACTTCCGTACATTACTACTGGGAAAACGATAGCTTTAACTATACGGACCTTTGTCGGCAAGGTGATGTCTCTGCTCTTTAAGATGGTGTCTAGGTTTGTCATTGCTTTTCTCCCAAGAAGCAGGTGTGCAAACCAAGCCTATGACTTCCTAATTTGGCTCCCTCTCTGCAACGGGTCACCCAAGCTGGTGAGTGATTCAAGTATTTCAGCCTCAAACCAGCGCGGTTTGATCATGGAGGAAGTCTAGGCAAGGGAAACGGCACAGAGAATGGATCAGAGCCTGCTGATTAAGCTCAGTGACACTAATACACTCCCCTGAGCACAATTAAGAGATAAAGCAAGTTGCTGGCGCACCTATATACATAAGCACTGAACTGGCAGACAAGGCAAGAATTATTTCAGAGATATAATGAGAAATTTGCTCCTCGGAGATTTGCCATGCAACTATGATGCATAACTTTCCATCTATCTAAAAAACAAAATAAAAAATAGCAGTTTTATATAACTGCAGCTTTATTAACAGACCACATAGAAGTGGGGGTGAGGTGGGGCACACACCAATAATTAGATGCCCAGGAAATATTCCTCAGCTATCTGCTGTCAGTGGGAATCAGGAGGTACCTCATCTTTTCTTTCTGTAGCAACAGCTGACTTATTTGTAAGCTGAATAGGCTCGAAGTTAATTTAATGTTACAGTAGGTTTATTATTAAATGTTAAGTCCCGGTTTATTTAATATAGGTTGTGCAAAACAGGGATGGCAGGATGAGGAACATTAGTCATCCATTTCAGATTCTGCCTTTTCTCCCCAATTGTTCCCTGAAGAAGGTGTGTGGGAGAGAGAGAGAGAGAGAGAGAGAGAGAGAGAGAGAGAGAGAGAGAGAATGTCATTTAACAGGCTAAAAGAGTGAATGTGTTCGTGACAAACAGCCTTTGGTACAAAGGAAGATAATTGAGCCACATATTATGCCATGAAGTTTTAATTTTTTTATGGTTATGAAAAGCTTAGTCTCATGCCTGAAGGTTCTGCTGTCTAATTATATATTTACAGAACTTTTCATGGCAGTGTTTTAATTAGGCCTGGGTAATGGACTGTATGTTTTGTATTGACTTATATGCTGTAAAATGGTGTGAACAGCACTGCTTTGTAAAAACAAAAACAAAAAACCCTACCTTATTGCGTAGTTATTTATAAGAAACTCATGATACAACCTATCCTCACCACCATCTTTTAACCCAGGGACGCCAGTTCCAAGCTGAGGTAAAACCTCAAAATTTCAACCAGTGCTATAATCAACCAGGTTCATGAGAAGGTTGCCTGCCCCATACATTTTTGGGAGCCGGGGTTCAGCCAGGTCTCTGTCATCATCCTTCAAGTCAATCAATATATCAGAGGAGAGTCTTTTAACATGGCTAATATGCTTCCTTGTCCTTTCATGCAGATTGAAGGTAATTAAAGTGAAAGGAAGTGAATCAGACAATAAGAAGACTCTCCTCAGTCACTGAGACACTCTCATCCCCTTTTCTGCTTATTGCCTCCCAGGACATCTGTTGCTGTTGAAAGAAGACACATGTCGGAACAAATGTGCAAGTTTTTGTGTGAAGGGGTGTCAATTTGGTGCTTTGTACAGCTCAGCTCTGTTGCACCAAGGTACAATGACTGTGCACACATTCACCATCATATGTAATTAACTGTAGAAGCCTGCAGCTCGACTATTTCTTTACTCAGGTACAAAAACTTAATGCTCATTGAATGCAATGAACATCCCTATGGTGAGGTCTGAAAGAAGATTCTTGCCGGAATGGAGGGGATTCAAAAATTAAAGAATCCAAGAACTCTGGCCAGGTGGGAGATCAATTTTAAAGTCTTCAAACAGTTTTATTAATATAGAAGCAAATTCCAGTCGAAATAAATTCCAGGACAAGGCCCTGTTTCGCTAATTCTTCCTCAGCTAGATTTTCATGGTCAAGGTGTACCAATTCTCTAGAGCTAGAAGGTCCATACAGACCTCCCAATAAATGCAGATTTCTATTAAAGGTCCCCAATATGTTTTAAGGGGAAAATGCTCAGTCTTCTTCTTTATAGAATGGTGGTCTGCTGCTCGATCTTGCATGCGCGCACACATACTCAATGAATAAAGAAACAAATGATATATTGTTAATGAAAATGAGTGGAGTACCCTTTTGTCTTGTCTTGCATATACCTGATTTCTGCAGATCAGGCTACTGAACCTTCTTGTGCTACAATTTCTGAAGAGGTTTTCTGTCTCTGCTTATTATCCAAAGGAGCTATCAAGTCCACAGTAGCGAGAAACAAAAGCATTGCTCTCAAGATAGGATTGTATACAAAAAATTAGTTGTACTCAGAACAGATCTGCTTAAATGAACAGATGTGACTAACATAGGTACATTAATTTCCATGGGTCTGTTCTGAGTAGAATTTAGTTGAATGCAGTCCATAAGTCTGGTAGATTTTGGCCAATAAATACTTTAGCACTGCTGAACAACACACATCAGTTCCATACAGTTATTTAACTGCAAGAGCTCTCCCAACCTCTACTTCTACTATGATAAATTGCTATAAAACTGACAAAGGAATTGACATTTTTAACTGCTATATGCAAGTCTACCTACTGAGAAGATTTGTTTTATGGAGTCATTTAAGACACTGACGGCTAAAGATATGGGAAGAGCTATTCAATCCTTGAGTTGTGTAGTGTTTTCCAAGTAATAAACGTACACCCAAATGACTTGGGACCCTATTGGAAATGGTTACTTCCGTTAAGCTTCATTGCCTGTGTGTATCAGTGCCCCCAAATGAATATATATAACTGAAGAAATAAGCATTTCAGTTGCTTATTTATACTGTGCGGAGATTTTTGACAGACCAAAAGATTAAAAAGATTTGTTCCTCAGCTCTGATGCATTTCACACAATTCAACTGGAAGTTTGCTGGAATTCATGCTTCTTCTTTTTTCAAGGCAGGATTATTTTTCTTCTGATAATCACAATAAAAAAGCCAAGATAGAATTATTTCGTATAATACTGCTAGAGTAGCACACATATCTTCTCACTGCCTACGTACCCAGGGACGTGTCAAAATACTTCACCAAGACTGTCATGCTTTGTGGCTCAAACATGTCACTTTGTGGACATTTCTCTGCAGAAGCTAATTGGTTATTTAATGATACCTCTGGATGCCTTGATAAAGTAGCATTTCTGGACCACGAGATCCTTGGAATGATTGCTCAGTTTGTAAGCATCTGAAAAAAGCAACAGAGGAACAAAAGAGAAGAAAGAAACAATTACACATTCCACGAGGGGAATGCTTGATTGCTGCCACTGCAGTAGATCCTCAAGGACTGGCATGGTCTAGCCTAGAGGGTCCAGGAGATTCAGATGCATAAATGCTATCTGGTTCAACTTTGGGTCACCAGAGATCGCCTGCACAATGTTGGTGAATGAGGCAGAAAATTCAAATAGTGGTAGAACTATAAGATAAATGGATGCATTGCTGCACTCTGATGGTATCCCCAATTGTGATGCCAAAGGCAAGACACTTCACCCTGTCTCATAGAGGAGCTGGTTTCATATGCCATAAGGAAGAACCGTACCAAAAACAACAACAACAACAACAACAACAACAACAACAACAACAAACTTATATGGCTGCTTGGGGCACAGGGCAAGATTGCACCATTCCACACTTGATTGCACAGAAACCAACCAATCTTACATTATGTGATTAATTGCATTGCCATTACCTTATTGCGCAGTGTTCATTTCAATTTGAAATCAGGCCCTTTACAAGGGGCGGGTGACCATTTCCAGCCCAAGGACCACATTCCCTATTGGGCAAGCTTCTGTGGGCAGGGTCAGAGGTAAAAAGGTGTGGAGTTAGAAATGTAAATTTTACCTTTGTACAGTAGGCAAGCTTTTGCACGCACTCCCACACTGCCATAGCCCTGTCCAAGTCCTGTTGTCGAGCAAGCAGGGGCTACGCATCTCCAAGGAACACTTGCATGAGAGCAGAATCCACATACGAGGTTAGACACTCCAGAGATCAGGGAAGCCACATCATCACAGTGCCAAAGGTCCAGATGGAAACCAGCAAGCAGTAAGGAGGAGCCAGGAACCACGGGCATTGTTTCCAGCATCTCGCTGCTGCTGAGAGCTCTGTTTAAGAAGCCTGGAGCCAGCTGGTTCTCATCAGTGCCTTCTCCTTCTATCTTTGAAGTCTGCAGGTGGAGTCATTCCACCTTCTACCCCTTCAGGCTGTTGTTCAGCAGATGGGGATGACTCCTGGCCCATGACACACACCTTTTTCTATCTTCCTTCCAGGTGAGCAAGAGGCAATATTTCACCTCAAGGACACATTCCTGCCAAACAAAAATGCTCAAGGAGGGTGGAAATTAGGACTCATGAAAGCTGTGGCCTGGGAAGTGTGGGTGCAGCTTGGAGGGAGACGTGAGAGCCAGATTTGGCCTCTAGGCCTGAAGTTCACCACCCCTGGCATATGTCCCAGTTTCCATGTCTGTAAGCACACCCAAAACCTTCTCTGTTGCAAAGGAGCAACAGCCACTCAAAGGGGGAAAGGAAGCAAAGAGTTTTCTCTCCAGGATAGCAGCCAGAGAGACAAACCACAAGGCAATGGTATGGAAAGTGTAACGACTACATGCAAGCACTGCTCTAATGAGAGGTCCAAATAGCCTGATGTGCCACTCCAAAGGTCAGTAATTCAATCTGATGTCTGCTACTCGAAAGTGAATTGAAAAACCGTCTCGTGGTGCATATTTGAGAAGGTACAGTGTCTAGAATAACAGGTTACATTCCCATTAAACTGTAATCACATTATGGGCTCGGAAACAGGTGCATGACACGATTGTAAAATGAAGTCGCTTGAGTGACGGAGCCAGGGAAGTGCTCTTGAATACGCTTTGGCTGATTCTCAGGAATCTTCTTTTCCTCCACCTAAGTTGCCTAGCAGACTTATCAAAGATGGCAGGGGGCAGGAAGAGGTGGGTAGCAGAAGGCATCTTCTTTGGAAATTATGCACTCTCATGCCAGCCTCCAGCTATCCTGAAAAAGTAGAATGATATTCTCAGAGAGTGCTTAGCTGTATGTGGGTGTGCGCATGCCTGCGGGTGTGTATGTGTGAGTTATCTGAAAGCTTAGGTATGTGCTTGTATATACGAATTTTCTCTTGAATCAAGGACATGGAATGTGATTTCCACTCTGTTGCACACCCCCGTAGATCTAATGGGTGAAATCTGAGCCTGTGCATCATTTTCTGTGACCCTTGTGCCCCTGTCAGAAGAGAACCGTGGCTTTTCTTTTTGTTATTACTGCTATTATTACAGCTTAGCTCCATGGAGCTGAATGGTGTCCTGTCACTCTATTATTATGGTGTGACTCCCCCCCCCCTCCATCTTTTTTATTATTATTTTTGGTAAGGCTGTTACTCTAGGGATTAAACTGGGGGACTTTTTGAGTTACAAACTCAACAACAACAACAAAAAACCTCCCACAGTTCAGACCTTGAAAATCTCAGAGGATTTTCCAAAGACATGGGTGGTGGCTGGAGTTCAGGTACAAGCTGGAATTTTGCAGATTCATAGTTACTGCAATGAATATCCTAATGAAGGTTTCAACTTCCCTTCTTCCCTGCTCTGCCTCCCTTTATTAGCAGCCTGGCACATGGAAATATAGCAAGCACTTTTAATAATAATAATAATAATAATAATAATAATAATAATAATAATAGTGTTATTTGTACTCCACCCTCTGACTGGGTTGCACCAGTCACTCTGGGTGGCTTCCAATGTATATAAAAACACAATAAAACATTACACATTAAAGGGTTTCTCTATACAGGGCTGCCTTCAGATGTCTTCTACAGGTTATATAGTTACTTCTCTCCTTGACATCTGATGGGACAGCGTTTCACAGGGTGGGTGCCACTACCGAGGAGGCCATCTGCCTGGTTCCCTGTAGCTTCACTTCTCACAGTAAGGGAACCGCCAGGAGGCCCTCAGTGCTGGATCTCGGTGTTTGGGCTGAACGATGAGGATGGAGATGCTCCTTCAGGTATAGAGGTAACTCTCTCTCTGAAAGGAAGCACTCAGGTGTCTGAAAAGGAACAAGAAGGCAAGGGGGGTGATGATGTGTTCATTACACAATCAATTTTGTAATTAGTCTCATATCCTCATCCCAATAATGGCCAGAAGGTACATGAGGCATCCAGCTTGCTCAAGGTAAGCAGGTGAGGATCTGGTCAGTGTCTGGAAGTGTAGTCTCCTGAGAACCCGCATATATGCTTCCTTGGGCTCTATGATGGAAGAAAATGGGGATATGAACATCAATAGATATTACTGATGAGAAAACAAAGCAAGTTCAAAACTGCTCCTATATGCATTTGCAAAGTCACCAGAAACAACACAAAACCACCTGTGTTATCACTGAGGCTCTTGTTGTATCCCAAAGTGAAGGTAGGTGCTGGGAGGGAGGGATACCTTTTGATGTGGCATCACAAGGAGAGTTATGGTTCCTGGTCATGTGGAGGAGCCTCCTTGCACATTTACAGTTGTATGTGCACAGGCCCCTTTCATACTAATGCCAAATGAATGGGCATATCGATTGGGGCTAGCAGATGCTATCCTGCCCCCACCTGCCATTTCAGTACAAACACAGTAGGAAGCAGTGAAGACTTTATCTCCGAGGAAGCACATGGTGACCAAAATACAACCTTTATTCACTATGAGTATCGCCCAAGTGAAGATGAATGGGGGTGTTAGCAAACGGCCCTCAAAGAGGAGGAGCTTATGTAATAATTAATATTGGTCAGTTTCAACATTCTGGAGTTTCTGATTCACTTTTCTCCAAGATACATAGATTTAACCATATTTCTCGGATGTTACCTTTACCCCAAGACCTTGTTTACTACTTAACTGGAGCAGAAGAGTCACTAGGAATTAACAGATTCTTAGAATCATGGAGTTGGAAGGGACCCTGAGGATCATCTAGTCTAACCCAAATATGCAGCTGTCCTTTACTACATTTGAACCTGCAACCTTGCCAGTAGGAGCACCACACTTTGTATAACCACTCTGTGCTACACAGAGTAATGAGGTGAATTGGGGTGACCTATGCTGATTTAGGGACGCGGGTGGCACTGTGGTCTAAACCACTGAGCCTAGGGCTTGTCGATCAGAAGGTTGGAGGTTCGAATCCCCGTGACGGGGTGAGTTCCCATTGTTCAGTCCAAGCTCCTGCCAACCTAGCAGTTCGAAAGCACACCAAAAGTGCATGTAGATTAATAGGTACCGCTCCGGCGGGAAGGTAAACAGCATTTTTGTACGCTGCTCTGGCTTCGCCAGAAGCGGCTTAGTCATGCTGGCCACATGACCCGGAAAAACTGTCTGTGGACAAACGTTGGCTCCCTCAGCCTGTAAAGCGAGATGAGCGCCACAACCCCAGAGTCATCCACGACTGGACTTAACTGTCTGGGGTCGCTTTACCTTTACCTTTATGCTGATTTTATACTTCCCTGAGTCAAACCACAATGTCAGCAGTGTGTCCTAAGTCAAATCAGAGTCACCACAAATCCTCATGTCATTCTGTTGCTGGTTTTCTGTGCTCTCTACTTGTTTTGTACCCTATGTCTTATGTCATTCTGTTTCTCGACTTTAGGTTTAAAGGCTTTCCAAGAAGTAGATTTCTCTAAATGCTACCTGTGGAGTACTGGAGGGCTTGGGGTGATTTTTATTGTTGCTGTTTTTAAGCCTGAACTGTGGATTACCTATAAAAAATTTTTAATGGTTTATTCAATTTTTTAAAAGCCCTCTGCCCTTCTGGGGGGGGGGGGGAGAGAGAAAGAAACATCCAGAGCTCTTCAGCACACCACATGAAGTATTAAGGACAGACTCACCTTGTAATGTTTATTGGAGAACATCTCTACCAACACAAACAAGCAGCAGGAGAGATAAGCCGAGCAGAATGAAACTGATGTTAAATAAAAATGTACAAACAAGAACACACACCACTTGACTGCCTCTTCATTATTTTGAAGTGAGAAAGGGCAAGAGACATGCCCTTGCTTCCCTCTTCCCCCCCCAAAAAAAATATGAAACTGAAATGGATTTTGAAGTGCTACCTGGCCCAAGAAAGATTATGTGGATTATGGAAGAACACAACTCTTTTACTTCTCTCACAAAAGCCCCAAACCTGCAATCCACTCTGGATCAGTTTTTGTGCCTGCAAATTTTATCAGTTTCTGCCAAGGGGGAGGGAATGATATAACACAAACACCCTAAAATACCCACTAAGAATGAATGGGAATGGCCTTTCACCACTTCTACAAGGGGCACTGGTTGTGTCCCCTCATGCTCCACCTTCATCTCTGGTAGTCATACCACAATCTCTCCCCATCATTGGTGGAGAATTCCCCTGAGCCAGTAGGGTTGAGGGGCAGACTTCCAGCTGTGATTTCATGACCCCATGGGAGCAGGCCTAAGCATCCTGATTGGTTGGTTGGGCCTGCTCCAGGGGAACACTCAACCCAAGTCTGCCAGCAGCTGGTCGATCTGGCCTGCCATTCGCTGGATCACTCACGTGGCTTGGGGCCTGGCTGCAACACCACCCACTGACGAAGGTGAGCGGACATACATAACAATGCTACTAATGAAATACAAAGTTAATTCAGAATGAGGGAATTGCCCTTGACATTCTTAGCAGCAAACGGGAAGGAAAAGGGTAAGCTTTTGAGGGTCTCTCAGGAAATATTTGGGGTCTCTCTGAAAGTCCCCCTTTTCACATCCCCTCCCAAACATTCTCCTCAGCCCTGTTTACTTCATCTCACCCATCTTGCATACTGATTTATTTAGTTGGTCTGCATCACTGGGGTTTGCCTAGCAATATAAATGGAATTTTATAATGACTTCGGATGTGTAATCATTTACTACATGTTGGATGGAAAGATCAAGGGACACTTACAAAAGCACCACACTTTTTTCGCTACATGCACAGCACCAACAGAGCCACCGTTCAGAACCTTTAAAAACAGCTTTTGTGCAATCAAATCCCATTGAAAATGCTGTAAACATTTTTGTGGGTAACTACCAATCGACTGGCAATTGCTAAATGGACGAGCTACTGACATTTGCCAACATGATCTTCTACTGCAACCTTCTGCTCAAAAAGTATGATTGCACTTGTTTCACTTTGAAGCATTTCAACTCCATCATTATAGCAGGTAGAAAATGTTTCGGTGTAGGCTGTACCTAGAGTGCAGCTTAGAATTACATTTATGGTGCTGCATATCAGGTGGCTGTAATAGGACTATTCTATTTGGTAGACAGATGAGATGTTTAGATTGGACAGTGCACTTGAGAAGCACATCAGACACCCAACTGCTAAGTATCACACTGCATTTTAGTAGTCTAGGTGATAGCACAGTCTAGTTTTGACAAACTTTTTTTTAAAAAAGACATAGTGATATGGCACCTTAGCTCTGGGATTTTGTGTGTGTTTGCACATTTACAGAGGTAACAAACTGTTTTTTTAAAAAAAAATACAGAAAACATTTGCAGAAAAATAAAACAAAATGTAACAAACAATGCTATTCCTTGCTGTGTTAGACTGCAGTCCTAAACTTCCAATTTTTATTATGGTGGTGATGGTAAGATTGTAGGTAGTTGCCTCTTTATTAGCTTCCACCAGCAGAGTGTTGGGTCAAGAAAATAATCTAAAAGAAGACTAATTCCTGGATGGCGAGATCCAAGTGTAGGGAAAGTACTCTTTGGTGAGAGAATGCCAGCAGAGATTAAAAACTGCAAAATAGGCAGCAAAGTATAGCATAGAAATATAGGCTGTAAACCTTTTAAGATATGCTCTTCCAAGTGAGTTCCAAAATTGCCCTGTTTAAAAGTTCTTTCCACACATTGGGCAAGTTAAAAATGGTTTATTTACAAATTCTCCAACGGTCAGATACATGTGCTTTTCCATGCATCAGTCAGAAAAGTTGCACAGGCAGTAAAATGTAGGTTTATTAGAAAGTGGCACAAGTTCCTAAACTATTGGTATAGGAACAAGAAAGAGGCTAGTCAAAGCCGTGCGGCTGAACTGGAGGAACCATCTTAGACCCCCTCACACTCTGAGTTCACAGGTAGACTGGGGGGTTGGAGAGAAAGACAAAGGCTTGATTATGTATTTCCTCCTAAGGTAAGGGGAAGTGACATAGTTAAGCATGGCAGGCCAGCTTACTCTATGATATTAACCCCTTCATGTATTAATTAAAGTTCAGCATGTTGGTTATATGAGCCTGGTTATTCCACAAAGAAGACCAGTGCTGGTGGAGGTGGTTCTGCTTCACCCTAGTGGCAAGGAAACTACTGCCAGTGGTTCACTTAGTGGGAAGCAGCAACTACCATCCCCTCCACAGTAAGTAAGGCCTGGAGCTAGTGCAATAAAAAAAATATGAACCACCACCCATCACTCCATCCTGGCTAGGAGGAGTCGCCAGGGCTTCAGAAGTCATGGTGAATCTAGCACTTCATGCTTTCTTGGCTCTTCATTCAAATTTCTCTGCCCGTTTGTGTTTCTTTTTATGGAACAAGAGAGATGGCAAACCAAGTGCTTGGCCAACTAATAACTCTGTCCTCTGTCTTCTGTTGCTGTTAGCTGATGCTCTTCTAAGGCAGCAAATTGGGTTCTCTCTTGCAAGACACCTCCCTGGTAGCTGGGCGGGTTTGGTTAGCTGGCCACAGCTCTTATAGGTCCCTGTGAGTTGCTGAGGAGAATTGAATGTAGCAATGTTGTGATGGACAGCCCAGCGTCCTTTATATTGCTCTGCATGCAGGGAGATCCTTCTCTTGGCTGCGTGCTTCGGATCAACCACCCTCCCTCCCTTTATTTTAGGCCTCTGCAATTGACCTTGCAACTGCCTGTCATGGGGTCATCTGCTTTTGGGGCAGAGGCCCAGTAGGAATTTGTCCATCTGGCTGATTGGCTGTTGCCATTTGGTTTTTGCCTACTGCAGTAGCAACTAGTCACAACTTGTAAGGTTGGCGGTTAGGCATTGGTTCTTGTGTTGGTTACTGGAAGGGTAATAATGATGGTGCAGGGAATTCCGTTAAATGAATCCAGGGGCTCAACATGCTTTTGTCCGAACCCCCGGTAGGGGGATAGGGCCACGCAAGAGCCCCTGGGACCTCTGGGGAGAGGGAGGGCTCTGCTCCCGGCCTCCTTAACTCTCCTCAGGTGGCATTCTCCCGACGCTGACCGAAAGTCAGCTCTGTCCCGGTGGACAGCTAGTCTGAACCAATGCCTACGCAACCACTCACATAATTTGTATTTTAATAAAGTTGTGGCCTAAATTATTGCCAAAAACCCAAACAAAAAATTATGTCTGTAGTGTGAATTTTTGGGGCGTGACTTGGGGACCTCAACACGCAACAGAGATGGCATTGAAGGGTTGATTTTTCGAACTGGCGTTCCTCTGATACTGGGCTTCTGCTGCTACAATCAGCATCTGGTATCCGAGCAGATGAGTCGGGTGGCAAGAAAATGTATTGTTTTTGACTACTTTTGTAATGTTGCAGTTGTGTACTTTTTTCATATTGTACACCACCTTGAGCATGTTTTGAGCTGTGGAAAGGCAGCATACAAATAAAATCATGGATGTATGCACGCATTTTTACCTGGGAGTACAAATGGGTGTATTTCAGTCACAGCCATGCATCTTCTGCAAAAGGCAGATGTGCAGAGGTTTTATTTACAGAGCTTCTGCCAGCCAAGGTCACATCTCCTGTTCCAGACATTCATTTCGGAAATAATTAGACCATGTGCACCATGATAATAAGTTGGCCACCTGTATGTTGAAAAGCAGGAAACTCCACTCATCGTGGCCGAATCGCCATTTGTCAAAGCCTGTTTACTTTTTTAAAAAATTCTCTGGTCAAGGAACATTTCCATCAACCAGGTGCAATCTGTTGCTGAAATGAGTGAGATCAGCTGTCCAATCAACTTGGGGAAGAAAATAAATTTTATCCTAATTGAGTCACAAAATAGACACTTTCCTCACATCGTGTCATCCTGTCAAACAGGCAGACCATCGGGTGCAATCACTGTTGACAAAATAGACAGGAGGCGCTACATTAAAATATATTGCCACAGAGAACATTGTCTATCTTCCGTGGTCATAAAGTAGGTGAAAGTCACTCAGAGGGTAAGTTAGCAAATAGAAGGTATAATTGGTATGAATATCCTGATATTCATATCCTAAATCCAGAACAGAAAAGGCGGGATGTGGGGAGCACATTTTGTTAATTCGTTTGGGTTTTAAAATAAAGAAAAAGAAGAAACACCATGGATTCAACATGGATTTGCCACCAAAATATGACAGCCTTGTATGATGTTCTCCCTCCTTACAGAGGAAGGGAGAGTGGTTGAGTATCTCCTTTTCATACAGAAAGTCCTGCATTCAATCCCCAGCATCTCTAGGTACAGCTGGGAGAGACTCCTGTATGACACCCTGGAGAGTCGCTGCTAGTTTGTGTAGACAATATTGGATCTAATGGACCAATGGTCTGACTCGGGATAAGGCAGCTTCTGATGTGACATTTAGCCAGCCATCTCCATGCCATTTCCCTACACGCACAGAAAAGCTCAAGATGCACGTCAATCTTTACACACTTAGTTGTTATCTCTGAGAAATGTAGAAAATAACAGGATATACTTATACGGTTTCTTCAAACTTATACGACCCCTTAAAGCTTAGCTGATGAAGGTGACTACATCGAAACAGGGCCCTGTCCTGGTTTCTGACCCATAACTGACTTCTGACTTCTGCTCAGTGATTGAAACTAAGATCTTCACATCATACCTGACTATGGACTAACATGAACTTGTCTCTATTCAAAGACTCTCATTTGCAATACTGTAACGGATTATTGTGTTGTACATATCCCTGTGAGTTTGAGTTTTGTAATCTCTGTTTGAGTTTGTAATCTCTGTCGGAATATATGTATTTGAATGGATTAGTTTTTGTTATAATTTACTATTGATTTGCGAGTAGGGACTACTCCCACTATTGAAACTTATATTGGCCAGAGTTCTTGGTGTGTGTTTTTCTTGGTGCATTTCCCTACACCCAACAAAAGTGGCTAGCAATGGGCAGCGGGTGGGGAGGAGGAAGAACTGTACATGATAACTGCATCATGTCATGGATAAATATGCCTAAAAGACATGGAACAATGGGAGATGCAGAAAGGATTCCTTGGACACAGACTGCTGCTGCAAGCTATATGAAAAATATTTTACTCGGTTTTAAATCTCACCCTGAGATTTTCGTTTGCATTTTCACTCAACATTGCAAATAATCACAACCTGTTGGCAAATGAATAGACTCATAGCTATCACTGGCATTACTCCTTCACAAGACTCAGCATTTGCAGGTGGTGACTGAGGCAGTAGCAAATGACTAGGGTGGTGGAGGTGGAGGAGGAACTCGTGTGACTTCCAGTCATCTGCATTGCTGCTCCAGACTACAATGGAGATGGGGAGGTGTGAAGCAGGTGTGGTGCAACAGGAGTGCCAGATTGACTCTGCCAATGTGTTTCCACCATGCTTACCTTGTCACGACTTTGCCCCTCCCCTTCTCCATCCCAGGGCCACAGGTGAGCAGAGTTCAGATGAACAACACTGCCCTACCCTGCTGCCTGCTATATGACAGAAGGTTTTCCCCTAATAATTAGTTAGCATGCATAAGACCTAGACAACTACTGTACCTTCATTAGATTGTTTTGGTTTTGTATGAGTTCATTCTCCTTCACAATACCATGATTCTTTAAAAAAAAAAGGGATATCAGTGAACTTGGTGTGGAGAACTAGCCCAATGCCAGGTAGGGGTTAATTTTTTCTGACAGTTAGAACCCTCAGGGGCGGGCTTAGCCTGGGTATAAAACACCCCTCCCAGTGGACAGTAAGGCAGTTGAAGTATGGGCAGGAGGAGTTAGAGTTGAAGTGTGGGCAGGAGGAGTTAGAGTTAAGTGCGGGGAGTTGAAGTTGAAGTGTGAGTCACGAGATAGAGCTGGGAGTTTAGAGTCTTAGGTGGATGTTAACAGAGAGGATAAAGAGATTGTGAAACGCGTTGTTATTGATATTTAGTTTACTATTAGAGGTATTAGGCCGGTAATATTTAGAGGTATTAGGCCGGTATAGGACAACTGTTATAAGCTCATTGAACAACCTTTTATTTATCAGCAACCACAAGCTTTGTACGCAATAAACATCTTATTAGTTCACAATATCCTCGTCTGTGGTGAATGAAGTAAGCAGGATCCAGCTAGTAGTCTGAAGGGCTGCAGCTGGGGACTGTTTGTCGTTGGTGCAGCACTCATAGACCGTAAAACGTCCGGGGGTGGGCTGTACAGGGCGAAGGGCCCGCGACATTAAAGTGGTGGCAGCGTCGGGACGAAAGATAGTCATAAAGTGGTAGTCACATTGAGATCAAAGATCTAAAGTGTTGGCAAGAAGTGCCAAGGTACAAGAAGGATTTAAGGGTGACGCATTGTGTGAAGTGTGAGGCTTAAAGAGGATTTAAGCAAACTTCTGTGAGACTCTACAATCTAGTCAGGAAGGGGATCGCATACACCTGGAAAGGGAGAAGGGGAATTCAGAGAGGAATTACCTGGCCCTAGGGTGTGGTGTGATAGCGCCTAAGACTGTGAGATTGTGAGAGAGTTACAAAGATACTTTGCGTTTGAAACTATTTCAGGCAGAAAGGTTTATAGTGAGAGGTCGGAAAAGTACGCTGGACAAAGTGCACTGAGGTAACTTTAGGCGTGACTTTGGACCTAAACTGTGGAAACTGAGCCTGAAGAAATAGTTTAACTGAAACATCCTTGATTCAAGTACAGAAATAATACCACCAAATAAATAGAAAATGCCACCTAGAAAGACTAAAACAGCTCTTAGGGACTCACAAGTAGAAAGCTCTGAAGAAGAAAATGGGGTTTCGCAGATTGAAGAAACCAGTACTGAAACAGTTAACAAAAATCCTGCTGAGGGGACTAGTTTTAAAGCCTCAGAGGAATTTGAAAAATGGAAACTTGAGAAGGAATTTAATTTGAAAATCGAACTAGCTAAGTTAGATATTGAAAGAGAAAGGGAGGCAATGGCACTGAAAGAGAGAGAATTAAAGTTACAAGCTGAGGCAAAAGAGAGAGAATTAAATATTGAGAGAGAGAGAGAAAGAGAGGCAATGGCACTGAAAGAGAGAGAATTAAAGTTCCAAGCTGAGGCAAAAGAGAGAGAACTGAAAGAGAAAGAAATGACTTTAACTATTGAGAGAGAAAGAGAACGGGAGGAAAGAGAATATTTATTAGAAATGAAAAGACTTGAATTATCAGCTGTAGATAATAGAAACAACAACAATAGTTCCACACAAAATCCTAGCAGGGTGGATTTAAAAAGATTCCCTGACTTCAGAGATAAAGACGACCCTGAAGCGTTTATCATTTCTTTTGAGAGGGCTTGCGAAGATTTTGAAGTAAAAGATGAGGAGAAAATGCAAATACTGAGAGCTCGTATTAGTGGAACATTAACAGAGATTTATTCTCAAATGCCATCTGATCAATCCAAAGATTTTGAAGCATTTAAACAATTGGTTTATGTCAGGTTCGGAATTACTGCAGAGCAACTGAGACAAAAGTTTAGAACAATAAAAAAGGTGCGTGAGGAAACATTCGCTCAATTAGGAGCTAAAACAACAAATTATTTAAACAAGTGGCTAGAACAGGAGGGTGCTGATTCTGTGGCGAAAATAAAAGAGGTGATCGCATTAGAACAATTTTATGACACGATTAATAGCCATCTGAAGTATTTAATTAAAGAAAGACGCCCTAAAACCATCCTGGAAGCTGCTAATCTGGCAGATGAAATAAATGAAATCCGAGAACACGCTTATGATGCCCCAAAATATAAGGACAAACAGTGGGAAACAAATAAGTTTAAGAGAATGCAACAGCCCACAAAGTTTACCACAGAAACTGCCAAGAAAATTTTTCCCGCCAATGCAAATGTTCCCCATAACACGCCTATGACAACGGGGGGGACTGAGGGAAAAGTAAATAAATATAGTGAGGGTAAAAGGCCTGAATTAATCTGTTGGCAATGTGGGAGAAAAGGCCATCGACAGGTGGACTGTAGAACTGAACTCAGAACTAGGAGTGCAAATACTATCCCTCAGAAGCAGACATATTGTGTCCAAACTGTGGAGACAGAGCCAACTGCCAACATGGTTGCCACGGCAACCGAGGCCCAGTCTAGAGAACAGGCTGATGAGTTACCAGTGGCCCAAGTTGTGAGGTGCTATATAATTCAACAAGATGACATGCTATTACACAAAACAGGAGAAGAAATTTGGGTGAATGGTAAACAATATAAAGGCTTAAAAGACACAGGGTCTCAGATTAGTATTGTACATCCTGATTTATTAAAGCCAGAAGACTTTATTAAAGGCAAAACAATCAGTTTAAAAGGAATATCAAAACAGCCAGAAATCTTGCCAGTCGCATTAGTTAATCTGACATATAAACAATGGTCTGGAAAATGGCAAGTAGCAGTTTCACCAGAAATCCCAGCTCCAATGTTAATTGGGTGGGATCTACTTGACCATGTACAGAGTGCATTTGTGATAACTAGGGCACAAAAACTGCGATAGTTACCTCAGGAGGAAAGGCCTGATACAATTGTTGAACTGACACAAGATACAAGTATAATGCCAGTTACAAATAGTCAAGCAGCTAGTTTTGCAGCCAAGCAAAAACTAGATACAGATTTACAGAAATATTTTCAAGCCACAGCCTTGAATACAGTATTAACCCCTGAAAGCCCGGAGCGGTTTATAGTCAATAATGGGTTGCTATACAGAGAGATTATTTTAAAGCCTAATAGAGGGGGTAATGAGATCCACAGGCAACTCATAGTACCTACTGAATTCAGAACCAAGATAATACAACATGCACATGGCAGTATCTTTGGAGGTCACTTGGGAATCACCAGAACCAAACAAAGGGTGTCCCAAAATTTCTTTTGGCCTGGGATGGGCAAGCAAATAACGTTACGAAACCTAGAGACTGAAACAGTGGCTTCAGCTCTAATAAGTTATATGTGTCGGCTAGGGTTTGCAGAACAGATCGTGACAGACCTTGGAGCCTCATTTACCTCTAAACTTATGCAGCGTTTGTGGGAGAGGTGTGGGATAAAACATATCACCAGTAGTCCCTTTGAATTATTGTTTGGAAGAAAAAGCAAGGGTCCCCTAGATTTATTAAGATTTAATTGGGAAGGACGGCCGGTTGGGGATTCTGAGAATGTAGTTGACTACCTTTTTAATTTGCAAAACACTCTCAAACGATCACTAGAACTGGCAGGAGAACATTGCAAGGTTGCTCAGCACAAACAGAAAGTTTGGTATGACAAAAAGGCACGTGTGAGATCTTTTGAGCCAGGACAGGATATTTTATTAATCAGACCAGTAAAAGGGAATAAGCTACAACTGACCTGGGAAGGTCCTTTTAAGATCATTTCAAAACTGAATGATGTAAACGATATAATTCAATACGGTGAAGGGAGGCGGGTCATGCAGGTGAATATGATAAACCCAATCAAGCCACTAAACCATGAACCCAATCTAGACTACAGTAGTCACGTTGTTGAAAAAGCCTGTGATATTGGTAAAGGAGTGTCTACCAGCAATGTGTCCAGTGACCTATCTGTGAGATCAGTTAGAACAACTAATCAAATTTATGATAAACCATTCATCAGTTGGAAAGATAGCAAGAAAGACGTGCTAGAAGTTATAGCTGGCATGGGGTCCCATCGACTTGCTATGAAAGTGAAAGTGTTTCCTACACTAGAGATTGTGTGGTGGGAGGATGGGTACCCTGCTGCTCATGCAACACAAATAAATGTCCAAAATGAATGTGGTTACACAGCATTAACAGGACTACCACGTCAAAGGCATACAAAAGTAGTCTTAAAATTGCTCGAAGTGGGAACTGATAAATCAATTCAGACCAAAGATGAACTGACAACAAGGGAGATTGCTATGAGCAATAAGCAATCAGAGCTTTTTAGCCTACTTTTAGTAAGTGAACACGCTTGTCTAGAAAGCTTCAGCAAGCTGACTAAAAAAGAAGATATCCACAAACTTCTGGAAATAGTTCCCAGTGCATTTAAAAGCCAGACAACCAGTTTACATGCAGCTTATGATGACCTGGAGATGTGTGTACAAGTCCGCGAGCTTAAACATTTAACAGAGATCCTGAAGGAGGGAGAGGTTGATCTAAGAGAGCTTTTGACCCTGAGAAACAAGGACTCTACCCCGCGTGGAATCCACAATCGTTACAAACGCCTCAAGTGCAGGGATCGGAATGGGACTGTGTCATCTGGCCGAGGACGACAGCTTACATCCCATCACGTATGGCAGAGAAAAGACTGGTGCCCAGAGAAAGATACTTCTTGCGACGGGT
Organism: Lacerta agilis; assembly: GCF_009819535.1. Lineage (NCBI taxonomy): Eukaryota > Metazoa > Chordata > Lepidosauria > Squamata > Lacertidae > Lacerta > Lacerta agilis. The sequence goes on along the minus strand of NC_046318.1, from coordinate 18,593,581 downwards.
AAGGACGATAAGGAGCGTGAAAGGATCCTAAACATCATCGCAGACGCCTTATCACGAAGACCCAAAGACAAAGGTTAAAATGGACAGTTACAGTTTTTCTTGCAATAAAGGCCTAATGCTGCATGAACTATTGTATATAATGTTCACAACTATATGTACTTTTACTGGAGATGTAACTGTTTATGCCATAGTTAGGTAATATAGGTAAGAGTTATAAAATGTTTGTTTATGTAATGTCTATAGTGATGTTTAAAATGTTGTTTGTATCAGAGGGATACTTTGGCTAGTAACTCCTCTGATACAAACCTAAAAAGGAGGGAGGTATGTGGAGAACTAGCCCAATGCCAGGTAGGGGTTAATTTTTTCTGACAGTTAGAACCCTCAGGGGCGGGCTTAGCCTGGGTATAAAACACCCCTCCCAGTGGACAGTAAGGCAGTTGAAGTATGGGCAGGAGGAGTTAGAGTTGAAGTGTGGGCAGGAGGAGTTAGAGTTAAGTGCGGGGAGTTGAAGTTGAAGTGTGAGTCACGAGATAGAGCTGGGAGTTTAGAGTCTTAGGTGGATGTTAACAGAGAGGATAAAGAGATTGTGAAACGCGTTGTTATTGATATTTAGTTTACTATTAGAGGTATTAGGCCGGTAATATTTAGAGGTATTAGGCCGGTATAGGACAACTGTTATAAGCTTATTGAACAACCTTTTATTTATCAGCAACCACAAGCTTTGTACGCAATAAACATCTTATTAGTTCACAATATCCTCGTCTGTGGTGAATGAAGTAAGCAGGATCCAGCTAGTAGTCTGAAGGGCTGCAGCTGGGGACTGTTTGTCGTTGGTGCAGCACTCATAGACCGTAAAACGTCCGGGGGTGGGCTGTACAGGGCGAAGGGCCCGCGACACTTGGTTTATGTACTTATACCTCCATTTTTTGGGGGGAAATGTGGGTTTCCTGAAACACTCCACTATATCTGATGGGCCTGTCCAAAGATTCAAATATTTTGGTTTTTATCAGTTTGGTATACTATCAGCACAACATTGTACATTGCAGGGAAAAAAAAGTTCAATTAAACTGAACAGGATTTACTCCCAAGAAAGTGTACATAATATTTCAGATTAAAGGAATTACAAGGTACCATTTCACTCCACTGGAATAATATTTGAAAATTTGAACAAAAATAAATTTCTCCATGTTATTCAGACAGTTAATTTATCTTTTACTTAGTGCAGCCCAATTTGTAACTGTGAGAAGCTGGAAGTGAGCTAAAATCTAAACCATTCATGCATCGTTGGAGCAAGTTCTGGGAAGAACCAATCACAGATATGCTTTTCTGACTATGGGAGTTTTCTGACTATGGGAAATGCAGTTTCATATAACTAGCATGTGCAGCTCTAGTTAAATGCATTAAGGAGTTAAGACCACAGAGTAAGCTGTTGCTAGACTTGACCAGGTTATAGACCCTCACATCCAGTGATGGGCAGTTAAGGAAATTCATTTGTTCATCTTCTTTCCACTATTAATTCTCTTCCACCTTGTGAATCTGACCGGGCAGGATGAACCGGGTAAGAGTTCCAAGTCCTGAGTGTGTGTTCAGAAATATTTTTACCAAGTTCTTTAACTAAGACTCTCAACCTGCGCTTTTTTTATGCTGCATGGAAAAGCACATGAATCTGACCTTTGAAGTTTGTAAGTAAACTATTATTTTAAACTTACCAAACTATGTGGTCTTTGCTGTGCAAAAGGGGTAGAAAGTAGGGGAAGTTGCTGTAAGTGACTGAGAACAGGATATCTAAAAGCTCTAACCATCTATATTCCCACACTTCACTTTGCTACATGTTTTTGTGTTTTTAAAACCTCTGCTGGGGCTCTCTCTCTCCTATCGGAGAGTATTCTGCCCTGTGCTTGGATCTAGGGATTCATCCATGTCCACTTTCATGTATATTATATATTAATACACACATAAACCCAGACTGATTGCTTTTTGAATGGGTAGTAATGACTTCTCAATTATACAGAGTCCAAAAAGTCATCAAATCCTTGAAAGACTAAGAGTGATAGATATATATTTTGTGTGTGAAATGCTGCAGCTCTTGAATGTGGCAGACCTTTTTATGGGTCTCTGGGGGAAATACTTCAAGTTTTGTAACAGAACATGAGTCAATGAGCCTTTGCTCTACTTTAGGAATGAAATTGCTTTGTTTGTCTCTTCCTTCGTCACTTTCTTCTTCTCTGAATATATATATATACATATTTTTTTAAAAAATCTGGTGGTTGTTTGTGTCACACCCCTCTTCAAACACCCTTGACTGTTTTTTGCCTCACTTGAATATGTCCTTCAGCTCTGATAATACCTTTTGTTTTAGATGGAGGACAGAGAGGAAAGTGTGAGTGCTTGTAGGAAATACAAAAAAAGTCAAAATTGCATTTGTTGCTCTGCTGACTTTTGCATCTGCTCCTACCCACGAATGGAAGGTTGCCCATAGGGAAATGTGGTCCACACATGGACTGAAAAGGTTTTCCCACCCACGGAAAGCATGACAAGTCAGTTTAGCACAAAAATGTGATGACTGGCAACATAGCCCAGGGATGGCCAGGGGGAAGCAATGACGACAAGAATGCAAACAGCAAACTAAAACTGAATAGCAGACAAAGCTCAAGCCATATGGGTTTGTGGTGTTGTCAGAGGAGGGCTTAGGGGAAGACGTTGAGGGCAAAGTAATAAGCACTTAGAGTCAAAAAACCCACCAGTCCAAAAAAAGTCCACTGAACAAATGAAGGTCACTGGTATACAAATTCCACATGTTTTTGAAGCTGTTTTTGTAGCTGAGCTAATATATGAATGACAATAATTTGGAATGCTAGTGAACAAGCTTCAGGTCTTTCCCCTTCTTATTTTGCCATGCGGATCACAGGAAAATTCTGCTCAGCAAATTGGGTTGTTACTGTTTTTCAGTTCTCCAGAGCTTTAAAAGCACCTCACAGAAATAAAATAAAAAATGTGAGGCAAATGTACATGTTTCTTCCTACTCTGTCGAAACATTCTTAGGGATTCTGAGAGAAGCAAACAAGTATTTCAAGAAGGCTAGTGAAATTTGCTAGTGATGATCTGGCACTTCTCTACCTTCAGGAGTTTTGTTGTTGTTGTTGTTGTTGTTGTTGTTGTTGTTGTTGTTGTTGTTTTTAGAGAAAAAGACTGTTGCTGCTGGCTGAGTCTAGAGTTTGTTTTAATGATGATGAATACCTTATTTTCTTTACTTTGCAAATTACCCTAAATAAATTTTACCTGTTTTTTTTTTAAAAGGATATAATAAAATTGCAAGAATGCAATCATGTTGTAGTTTGTGTGGCCACCCCAAACCAAGCAGGGTTGCCCACCTTTCGCAACAACTGATCAGGTTGAGTGGGCTAACCTTATTAGCCTAATGTATTCTACTTGGGTTTATTTGTTGTGTTATATGGTTTGAGGTTCCACACACACACACACACACACACACACACACAAACACACGGCGTAGAAATAGAAACGAATACAGAAAATATGCTTACAGAGCTTCCATAAATAAATAACACTGTCAGAAATAAAATGGAACCATTAAGACAACATATTCTGGCCCTTTGCAGTTTTGCTATAGTCGAGAAAGGAGTCCAGTTCTTATTAAGTGAGCGTGAGATTATTACAGATAAGGAAAAGCTGCGAATTTGTAATTAAGTTTCCCATAGCAAAGCAAATACTGCCTCCTGGTGGCCATTTCTTTAAAACGTGTCTCTTATTTAGTAAATACATGCCTTTAGACATTAGAAAATACTTCTGAAATTGTGCGTTAGAAGAATACCTTCAGACACTGCAGGTAGAAACTTACTTCTTCACTGGCTGTCGCACCTCCCAGATGTTCTGGTGCCATTCACTAGCATTTTATTGTGATTTTTCCTGATGGCATGCAAAATGCAAAGCTACTTTTTCACTAATATAACACATTTGTGTATTTTCTTTTCACTGATCTATGCATTTCTGGAAGCACTTTCCCCTAATATATGCATTTGTTCCAACAACCCTCCCAGGTCTCTTCTATGGGTGGTCCAACTCTCAAAGGTTGCTCTTAACCCTTGTCATGCAGAGAAAGTTATTACTTGCTAGCTTTCCTTCCGTCTTCCACTCTCCCACCCTGAAGAAGAAGAAGAAGAGTTTGGATTTGATATCCTGCTTTATCACTATCCGAAGGAGTCTCAAAGCGGCTAACATTCTCCTTTCCCTTCCTCCCCCACAACAAACACTCTGTGAGGTGAGTGGGGCTGAGAGACTTCAAAGAAGTGTGACTAGCCCAAGTTCACCCAGCAGCTGCATGAGGAGGAGAGGGGAAGCGAACCCGGTTCCCCAGATTACGAGTCTACCGCTCTTAACCACTACACCACACTGGCACCACACTTGGGAGTTCTTTGCTTCCCTGCCTCTCACTCAGGTTCCTGTCACCAACCATCTACCACCTTTGTGTGTGTGCAGTCCTTGGACTCCAATAGTGGCCCAGAGCAGAGGATGCCAAAGAAAAAGCAAGAAAAAAGCAAGAGGAGATTTATTATTTTTTAAAAAAGGAAAATAACAAGGACTCCCAATTATCCTTCTGTCAGTTACCGAAAGTAAATTCTTAAAAACATTAACTCTTTCCAACTTTCTGTTAAGCAATATTTTCCTTTTGACAGGAGTGAGCCAGCAGTAAATCGCACCATACACATTGGTGTTAACTTTTAATTAGCAACAACAGGATCTGTGCATCCTGGTCAGAGTGTCAGGCCTAATGAGAACAGGAGCTCATCCTCAGTAGCTCAGTTGCTGAGACTATGTCTCCTCTTTTCCAGGGTCCCGTTCCTCCGCTCCCCCCCCCCCACCAACAAGCAATCAGAGGCTGTTCTAAGAAAGATATGCTAATATGCCTAGAATAAAAATGTAAAATATATGTACCATATGAATTGGAAAAGAAAAGAGATTAAAGAAGCCCAGAGAACGATACATTTGGAGAATGCAAGGATAAATGTGGAGATAGGAATTTAAAGAAGTTGAATTGTGTTGGAGGGAAGCTGCGGGTGGGTGGGGGAAGTATTATACAATAAGTATGTTTGTTTTCAGTGTTTTTGAACTGTGTTCCTCCCCATTGCATTTTTTCTTTTCTGTTGGTGCTCTGTTTCTGCTGTATTATTTAAATATAACAAGAAGAAGAAGAAGAAGAAGAAGAAGAAGAAGAAGAAGAAGAAGAAGAAGAAGAAGAAGAAGAAGACTGTTTCTGTGGACTGTCTTTGCTCCTCCTGTTTCATGTCTCTTCTGGTTCTGGGAAACCAGAGGGAGGGAAGGAGAGGGGGCTTGCCTTAGCAGGAAGGGGACACACCCATATATGAAGCAGGAGGGTGAGAGGAGAGAGGCCCTACTCATTTTTGCCTCTTGGCCTCTCTCCTCTCACCCTCCTGCTTCAGCTTCTCCCTCTGCTTCTGGACTTCTCTCTGTCACAGACTCTCCCAGCTCACTGAACCCTGTTACCCCTTCAGCTTCCACCACCTCCTCTTCCCGGTCTTCTCCCTTACCCCCCCCCCCTGACCACTCATTGTTGTTCCACCACCTCTCCCTGGGCTCCGAGCCTTCTTTCCTTGGTGGTTTCCCCACTGGTTCCTCCCACCGCTCCTCTGCATCCAAGCAGCCCATGACATCTTCAGATCCAAATCTTGAAATGCTTATCAAGATGTTAACTTCTGCTGACTCAGTGGTTAGAGCATCTGCTTTGCATGCAGAAGGTTCCAAGTTCAATCACTGACATCTCCAGGTAGGGCAGAGAGACAGAGAGCCATGGGGAGCCACTGCCTGTAAGTGTAGACCAGGGTTTCCCAAACTTGGGTCCCCAGCAGTTTTTGGACTACAAAGCTCATCATCCCTAGCTAGCATGACCAGTGGTCCAGGTTGATGGAAACTGTAGTCCAAAAACTGCTGGAGACCCAAGTTTGGGAAACCCTGGGGTAGACAATGCTGAGATAGACGGACCAATAGTCTGATTGGCGGCTTCATCCCGCCCACTACAGATGAGGATTATAAATCAGCATCTAACTGAGGTATGCAATCCTGATTTGTAGGAGCATTCAAACCACAGTTTCCCAGTTTTGAGATCATGGGAAACTGTGGTTTAGAAAACGTGGAAGAGATGTGTGTGAGGGGATGAAACGGGGGTTGGGAGAGAGAGTAGAAAGGGAGAGTGCTTAAACTCAGCAAAGAATCTTATATCTGAATCTGGCCAGTGTGTCACTGAGGGAAAATACGAGTGTGTGACAGCTTCTGGGCTACTGATTCTACCGAACAATGCTGAAAATAGGCAACTCTGACACAGATTTGACTGAATTTGGCTTCAGCCAACAGATTTTTCCATTCAAGTAATTTGATTTAACTCTGAAAAAAATGGAAATTGATGAACTCCGTCCTGCAGGTTCCACATCTGCAGAGTAATGAAATTTACTATAGAACTAACTTTTAAAAATGGGTCAGATTAGCTTGTTTTTAAACATGCCTGTAATATTTCATATTTCCATTGTCAGCTATTGTTACCCATCCACCACCATCTTTGCAATGGGTGGTTTTAAAACTGCCTAAGGGAATTGCTTGGAAACACTGTTTTGCAAAGGGCCCACATTCTAAGCAATCGGACACAATGCTTTTGCTTCAGGTACACTAATTCTTGACAATTCTATACAGACCGAATATTATTTGCTCTTTTGCCTTCCCCCATTGTTTTCTGCCAACTATCAAAGGCTAGACAGAGAACGTTGGCCGAAAGAGATAAATGCTATGTAAGAGCGGAATGTTTCATTTTCCCCCTTTGTCTTCCTCCACAAAAAAACAAGAGCAAGCAAGATTCAACAAAGAACAAAGCAACAGACACACAGAGAACACCAACCACCTCATAACACTTTTGTAATGTTAAGTCCATTGTTAGCTTCAGTGCAAACCAACAGCCAGACCCTGCAACATATGCCAAGGCCTTATCTTTCTGCTCAGCTCATCCCGGCCGTTCGATAAAGTCTGCACAACAGGAAAACACAGTGAGGATAATGGGAATGTGCTCTTACTCAATAGGCTTTGTGAATCCCTTTGCTCTGGAGATAATGGACATTGTACTACAGAAGCCTTTCTTGGTACTCAGAGGGATGGTGTGAGCCCTGCTGTGCTGCACAGGATCACATTTTTGTAAGCCTGTGGAAAGAAGCAAGGGTTCAGGTTTTACATAGGAGTCCAAAGATACAAGAGACACCCAGGGCGAAGGATGAAAGAAAGAGATACTCTCTGTGAATAAACCTATGAATCTGTACCTGGCTGTGTGCGTGACAGAGGCTTTGCCCTAAGAGTATCAGATTGAATTCTTTCCAGGAAAGGATGAGTATGAGCAATGCCAAGTGGTCTGGAGAAGAGACTTTGCTGATATGAAGAAAGCTACTGTGTAGAGATGGAAAGATTTGTGGTTCCTTCCACTTTGATGTGTGTTTATTCATAAGTCTACTGCAACCTATTCCAGCACTTGTCTGTGTTAAAAACAAACAAACAAACACCAGATGAAAATTTGCATTCAAATTCATATTTCTATATGTATTTTCTCTGAAAACATGCAGTTCTTAAAAGTATTTTACAGTGGTACCTCGGGTTACAGACGCTTCAGCTTGCAGACGCTTCAGCTTGCAGACGCTTCAGGTTACAGACTCTGCTAACCCAGAAATAGTACCTTGGGTTAAGAACTTTACTTCAGGATGAGAACAGAAATCGTGCGGCGGCGGCGGCGGCGGGGCGGCAACAGGAGGCCCCATTAGCTAAAGTGGTACCTCAGGTTAAGAACTGTTTCAGGTTAAGAATGGACCTCTAGAACGAATTAACTTCTTAATACGAGGTACCACTGTATCTCCAAAGACACATTTTAACTGCATTTCTATATTTACAAGTGTGTGTGTAGATAGATGGACAGACAGAGAAACAGACAGATAATAATGAAAGCATCAAACAGCACTTTAGACAAGTTTGTTCTAGATCCTGCTAGGAAGCATTTATGGCAAAATTCTGGTTCCATTAATAAAACACATTCATTTATGACTTGTTTCTATTATGGGATATCAAGTCATGTATGTGGCATCATGGCCACATGATGAAGAGAAAAAGAAAATAAAAACAACTTTTTTTAAAAAAAAAAAATCGATCATTTCCCCCTTCCTCCTCCCTGCCCCACTCATTTTTTAACTACTTAAAACCTTCAGATGAAGCCCTGAAAGAAAGAAAAAGAGATACAAAGGGAGGAGTGTTCCAAAAGTGCACAGCTTCATTTATCAGCCTTTATTAAAAGTAATAGAAGTGCTGAGTCCAATCTAGTGTTACTTTGGGAAACATAAATCACGTCTGTCAAGATCAAGTACATCTTTGCAAACACTGCTGCCCGAGGATTAAAATTTAATTTTAAGAAAATGTTTCTAATGAGAGCAGCTCTTTCTTGGATAGTGAGGAAGGTAATTTGCAAGTGTGCCATATACTGTGCTGAAGAAGTCAGTAATTGTGCTTGAGAGTGTTTGGCCAAGCACAAAAAAAATTAAAGGAATTGGTGGGGTTGTTGAGCTCAGGCATCAGTATCCTTATTGAACTTGAAAGGTACAAAGGTCAGGTTTCATGGAGGATAAGTGAATGTGTTCTCCTTTCACTGTGAGAGACAGCATGCCTCTGAATACCAGCTACTGGGAATCACAACTGGGGAGAATGACATGGTATTCATGTCTCGCTTGGAGACTCCCCATGGGCATTTAGTTGTCCACTGTGACAACAAGACACAAGACTAGAAGGGTCTTTGGCTGATCCAGCAGCGATCTTCTTAGGTACTCTTTAGTACAAAAGTTGTTTTGGGTGGTTGTTGTACACCCTTCTGGCCCTAAGGATCTTGGACATGCCATGGCTTCAGCTCTGGCTAAACCACAAATGCTAATAATAATAATAATAATAATAATAATAATAATAATAATAATAATAATTTTATACCCCACCCATCTGGCTGCGTTTCCCCAGCCACTATGGGTGGCTCCCAACAGAATATTAAAACACAACAAAACATCAAACATTAAAAATTTCCCTAAACAGGGCTGCCTTCAGA